>NC_140991.1:55553941-55880537 GCF_052327205.1 Somniosus microcephalus | reverse complement strand
CATTTGTTGGGTACATACAATATTACTTTTAAACAATATTAATTTTAAACAGTCTTTGTACTTCATTTGGTACGTTCAATATTAATTTTAAACAGTCTTAATTTTAAACAGTCCTCAGGTTGTGACATGTTGTTACATATTTGGCCCCAAGGTATGGTCTGTCTCCTTCTCCTAGGACTAATCTCAATTTTGACAGATCATCCAATTCCTTGAAATCTGGGGTTGTTTGGCTTAGCTTGTTGAATAATATGTTTCTTGATGTGTTGAATTTTTCGCATTTTAGGAGGAAATGCATTTCTGTTTCAACCTCGCCAGCCAGACATTGATCGCATATTCTATTCTCTCTAGGCTGCCAGGATTTCTTGTATCTGCCTTTTTCAATTTCCAGTTGGTGGTCGCTTAGTCTGTACCTGGTGAGGGTCTGTCTCTGTTTTGTGTCTCTGATGGTCGTGAGGTAGTCTGCCAGTTTATATTCTCTTTTTAGGGCCCGGTAACATTCTAATCTGCTTTGGCTTTCGGTTATTTTGTTCCAATGTTCCAGGTAGGTTTCTTTGCATTTTTTAATGATTTGGTTCACTCGGATTGGTGTTTGGACGGCTGTGTTGGTCTGGGGCTGGTCAGGGTCCGGCTGAGTACTTAGTTTCCGTAGCAGCTGACTCAGGGGACTCTTTTCTGGGTTTAGCTCTTGGGTCTGAAAGGCTTTGAAATGAAGGGTGTCTGGGGAGCTAGATTTGAGGTGATTTAGGAAGTTTAGTGCTCGTTTTTGGATGTTTATTATCAGTGGGTATCTGCCTAGTTCGGCTCTGCATGCATTTGTTGGCGTTTTCCTTTGGGTGCGAAGGATGCTTCGGCAGAATTCTGCATGTAGGGCTTCTATTGTATGTTTTTCCCATTTAGTGTAGCTTTGGTGATTTAGTGGGCCCCATACTTCACTACCGTACAGTGCAATGGGCAGGATTATGCTGTCAAATATTTTGAGCCAGATTTTGATTGGGATTTGGATGTTGTAGAATTTTCTTTTTATTGCATATAGGGCTCTTCGGGCTTTTTCTTTTAGTGCATTCACTGCTATGCTGAAGCTCCCTGATGCTGTAATAGTTAGACCAAGGTAGGTGTAGCTCATAGTGTGTCCTATAGTGATATCACTGAGGGTAAACTGGTATTTGTTTCCTGACATCTGGGCCTTTTTTGTTTTGAACTCTCCTTCCCCCCTCTCTCTCTCTCCTTCCCCCTCTCTCTCTCTCTCCTTCCCCCCTCTCTCTCTCTCCTTCCCCCCTCTCTCTCTCTCCTTCCCCCCTCTCTCTCTCTCCTTCCCCCCTCTCTCTCTCTCCTTCCCCCCTCTCTCTCTCTCCTTCCCCCCTCTCTCTCTCTCCTTCCCCCTCTCTCTCTCTCCTTCCCCCCTCTCTCTCTCTCCTTCCCCCCTCTCTCTCTCTCCTTCCCCCCCTCTCTCTCTCTCTCTCCCCTCTCTCTCTCTCCTTCCCCCCTCTCTCTCTCTCTCCTTCCCCCCCCTCTCTCTCTCTCTCCTTCCCCCCCCTCTCTCTCTCTCTCCTTCCCCCCTCTCTCTCTCTCTCTCCTTCCCCCCTCTCTTTCTCTCTCCTTCCCCCCCTCTCTCTCTCTCCTTCCCCCCCTCTCTCTCTCTCCTTCCCCCCTCTCTCTCTCCTTCCCCTCTCTCTCTCTCCTTCCCCCCTCTCTTTCTCTCTCCTTCCCCCCTCTCTTTCTCTCTCCTTCCCCCTCACTCTCTCTCCTTCCCCCCCTCTCTCCTTCCCCCCTCTCTCTCTCTCTCCTTCCCCCTCTCTCTCCTTCCCCTCTCTCTCTCTCCTTCCCCCCTCTCTCTCTCCTTCCCCCCTCTCTCTCTCCTTCCCCCCTCTCTCTCTCTCCTTCCCCCCTCTCTCTCTCTCTCCTTCCCCCCTCTCTCTCTCTCTCCTTCCCCCCCTCTCTCTCTCTCTCCTTCCCCCCTCTCTCTCTCTCTCTCCTTCCCCCCTCTCTCTCTCTCTCCTTCCCCCCTCTCTCTCTCTCTCCTTCCCCCCTCTCTCTCTCTCTCCTTCCCCCCTCTCTCTCTCTCCTTCCCCCCTCTCTCTCTCTCTCCTTCCCCCCTCTCTCTCTCTCTCTCCTTCCCCCCTCTCTCTCTCTCTCCTTCCCCCCTCTCTCTCTCTCTCCTTCCCCCCTCTCTCTCTCTCTCCTTCCCCCTCTCCCCCTCTCTCTCTCTCCTTCCCCCTCTCCCCCTCTCTCTCTCTCCTTCCCCCCTCTCTCTCTCTCTCTCTCTCTCCTTCCCCCCTCTCTCTCTCTCCTTCCCCCCCTCTCTCTCTCTCCTTCCCCCCTCTCTCTCTCTCCTTCCCCCCTCTCTCTCTCTCCTTCCCCCCTCTCTCTCTCTCCTTCCCCCCTCTCTCTCTCTCCTTCCCCCCTCTCTCTCTCTCCTTCCCCCCTCTCTCTCTCTCCTTCCCCCCTCTCTCTCTCTCCTTCCCCCTCTCTCTCTCTCCTTCCCCCTCTCTCTCTCTCCTTCCCCCCCTCTCTCTCTCTCCTTCCCCCCTCTCTCTCTCTCCTTCCCCCCTCTCTCTCTCTCCTTCCCCCCTCTCTCTCTCTCCTTCCCCCCTCTCTCTCTCTCCTTCCCCCCTCTCTCTCTCTCCTTCCCCCCTCTCTCTCTCTCCTTCCCCCCTCTCTCTCTCTCCTTCCCCCCTCTCTCTCTCCTTCCCCCCTCTCTCTCTCTCCTTCCCCCCTCTCTCTCTCTCCTTCCCCCCTCTCTCTCTCTCCTTCCCCCCTCTCTCTCTCTCCTTCCCCCTCTCTCTCTCTCCTTCCCCCCTCTCTCTCTCTCCTTCCCCCCTCTCTCTCTCTCCTTCCCCCCTCTCTCTCTCTCCTTCCCCTCTCTCTCTCTCCTTCCCCCTCTCTCTCTCTCCTTCCCCCTCTCTCTCTCTCCTTCCCCCCCCTCTCTCTCCTTCCCCTTCCCCCCCTCTCTCCTTCCCCCCTCTCTCTCTCTCATTAATGTCAATGATAACATTGCAAAATTATAATTCTGCTTGCTACCTCCAAATTCACATAGAAGGAAAACTGTAAAACCTGGAGTATATGGCTACTGGCGATCCCCATTAACAAAAAACGAAGTTAAAGAACACCTCCTGGGTGCTTAGCAAGAGTTCTTCAATCCCAACAGTTTTATAAACAGTTTTATAAACATGGCAGAGGGTTTTTCAGTTCCCTCGGCAACGCCGGGTACTCCAGCTAGTTAATAATATAAAGGCAGAGCAGCTAACCAGCTGGGATTTTCTTGAACTTCAGTTTTACACTTGCTACAGTTTTACAGCAACTGGCGGAAACTATATCTACGAGGAGGCTTCTCATCGTTTGATAGAATTCAGTACGCCGTATCAGACAACCATCTCAGGTCTTTCTACACTGTGATTTTTGTATCAAAGCGATGGAATAACTACTATATATATTGAAAACACCACAACATTAATGGCCCATGAGGAAACTGTAAGACTCGTGACTAGTTTTCTTGATTACAGCAAAGAAAAAGCAAAGAATGTGTCTGTTTACAAGAATGCTGACATGAATAATAATGATATCCAACTATTCCTGGGTTGGTCCACACCTACATCCTGTCTCATGACCCTTGATAGGAAGTGGACTTCCTCATTACCATCTCCTGTGCATTCTTCCTCTCTAATCACAGACAAAAGCTACAACACTTCAAAGATTGTTTTTCTCTTTTTAAAATGAAAGAATCATCAGCATTGCAAACTAATTGCTTCGCAAGTAGGACCTCTTTCTTTTATATATACACACGCACATATATACGAGAGAAAGGAGGGAGAGAGGGGTTCCAGTTTCAACAAGAAACATGACCGCCAATTTAAAAATTCATTACTTAGTAGAATATGTATCACGTAAACAAACGACAATTGCTTTCCCAGACTGCACCTCCATAAACCTAGAAAAGTGTCAGAAAACCAAATTCTACAGCTCCTGGTCGAAATTTTCATCCATGTATCATGTGTGGAAAAATGAATACAGCAATTGAGGAAACAAAGCCAACTCTGGCTTTGAGTGCCTGCCCAGCACTAACTTAATTACTGAACTTGACTGTAATTTCTTCGGAGTAACATGAAATTGTACCCAATTAAAAAAACAGCCCTGTAATCACCAGTTACAAATAATAAAGCACATTTAGTTACTGCAAATGTGTGATCAGTCAGTAACTTGTAATTGTTAACATCACAATGGCCACTAAAGGCTAGGAGAGGTGCGGTCAAACAAAGAGGCCTGGTGGGATTTGTGTCCCCCTCCTTTTAAAGAAACCTTTTCATGATTAAGATAAATTACTATTATGCAGTGAGTTTCATGAAGTTTAGGGTTCAGATGATACTGCAACTCGTGAGAAGAGCTGCACACTTGTGGTTAAGACTTCACAAGATTCTTATGCAGGTGATGGGCCAGTCAGCCCACCTGATTTCACCCATCCAGAGACACCTTATACTGCCCCCCTTGTGGCATTTAATGGTTTCTTAAATAATTCCAGAGTTTTTGCCTGCAATACTCTATCTGGTATTCCTTTGGATAATGCTGATTGCTCTATGTAAAGAACCTCTTGATATTGGCCCAAAATATACCTTTTACTAGTTTGAACCTATGTTCCCTTATCCTACTCTCAGTTTAAATCTAAAGTAGTATTCTGGATTAACCCTTTCCATTCCTGTGATTATCTAGGGATCACCCTCGTGGCTCTTCCCTGCACTGACTCCAGTGCTTGAAAGTCTCACTGGTTTCTTGGTGACCAGAACTGGACACAGTATTCAGGCTGAGGTTTGACCAGAGTACGAAACAGTTTGATCACAACTTCCTCTGGCTTGTGTGCTACTGTTTTGGCTGATTATTCTCACACTGCCTTATGAATTCTACCATTCCTATCAAACCAATATTTCTATATTAATTTTCCACAGTGGAATGTAGATAATCAAATTCAAGATTCCACAAAAATGAGCAAAGATACATTTTGCAAGGATGAGCACTGACTTGATTAAGAGCATCTATATTGGTTCAAATCTAGAATCCTTTGGATTCTGAAAAGAATCTAAATTTGAATCAATCTGAGCACATCAGGTGGGCTTAGACACAAAATTCCTTTTACTCCTGTACAATATTATGTAGCATAATCTTGTGTTTTCTGATGAGTTTTGCACTCTCTCCTATTCCTAGTGTCCAGTAGTTGTGTGCAATTGAGCCCATTTGGAGGAAATATATACCTCTGACTCCCTGATGTTCAATGTGGTTTTACACTCTGTGTGCCATAGTGATGTAATTAAAATATTATATTTGCATATGTACCAAAAGTAACCAACTGCATTTTGTTCCCACTGCTCCTGCCTGTGCACACCCATACCTCATCCAAAGACAAATAAGCTTGGTGACAGTGACTGTCAACATATACACAAAGACATTTCACTTGCGCAAAGTACCACGGAGAGTGGCCAGCACCTGGAATACCATCACAGGAATGAGCCAACCCTTACAGGGGAGAATGGGATAAAATTGGAAAGAACAAAAAATAAACTGCACCACCAAACTATGATATTGAACAAGCTGAAGGTTAGATGCTGAGAGATGCATTGCTGAAAGATGCTGATTTCCAATATGCTCTATTATGTGACTGTTAAATATGCTGGGACTTTGATATGTGCAGAAATAGAAGTTAGTGAAGTGATTTTTAAATTTAAAAAAAAAAATTGCTCAGATACCCCATGCAAGATCTTCAACTTTAGCTCTGACACGGTGGTTTTAAAATCTGGATCAATCTTCTGATAACACTTGGCGTAGATGATGGGCATTTCAGAAAGCAAGCACATGCTGCAAAAATGCTTTCAGAGCATAACCATAAAAAACATCTGATTATTACCTTTCTGCAGTCGGGATTTTTCCGTTCCTTGATTTATTCACTTGAGCATATACCGCTTCCATTGGCTGTGTTTCCTCTCTTGCACTCTGTGGTCTAGCATTTAATATCAGGTTGTGCCCGGTGTCTATAGAAGATTCGTACCAACTCATGCCAGCATATGTTGGGTCATCCTCAGATCCATAGGTTCTATTCAAATCTTGTGGATCTGCATAGTCTCGTTCCCGGGCCTGCCGCTCCCGAATTTCACGGTGTTTTGCCTGAATTCTGTAAAATTCATGAATATCAAGTCATCTTGTTACAAGGAGGGGAGTCGCCACAAACGTGAAGTTAGACTGAAGCACCATGCTCATGGTGCCCAGAGCTTAATATTTAAAAAAAAAAAAATCTAATTTGATAAAAATAATCTTGAGGGCAAATTGGCAGCAGAACTTTGCATTCCAATTTGGAGGGTCCAGGTTCAAGTTCCAACCTCAACATACATTCGAACTTGGCCATCATCTGTGAGCAGATTTCTCTGCTCCTTGGCCAGACAGGAATACTTCATGGTGGCTGACAACTTCATCACGTGGAAGAAAATAAAAATTGCCCGCATAGTGTGGGGTGCTGGAGGGTTTCTCCCACCCTGCATTGTGCTCCTACCATTGGCCAATGTGGATGCCAGCCACACAGAAGTGAGAAGCTGAGACAGACCAAAGTGCCCACGTGTGGGCAGAAGGGTGGAAGATACAATTGAGGGAGATTTTTTAATCTACTTCTTTAAAACAACCAGAAGTAGGAATCAACACAATGCGCAAGTAGTCTTGCAACTACAGCACATGTCCTTCAAATTGCAGTGGTTACACTATGTTACAGATGAAAAAAAATCTTTCAGGATGCATTATTCTGACCTGGGGACAGAATTTTCAAGCAGTAACAATAACCCTCCAATTGACCTCAAGAATTTACAAACCACTGCAATCACCTGGCGTCGCCTATTTAGACGACTTTCCCAAAGGGACAGGCCTCATTAGCAGCTAATCATCACAACCTTACTCCAATCCCCAGGCTGCTCGTGAGCAGCGCCATGGAAGATCTTCTAGTATTTAAAAATAACACCGTTGGTATCAATGTCAAACCTGAAAGGGCATGTAAATGCAATATTCCTGTTCCCTAAAGGATAATTTATCAATGCTTCCAAGCACCTTTGGTCAGAAAAGGATTACCTTGAATCTGACTGTCAAACTATTATTACCGTTATAACTTCTGGCTGTGCAATTATAAAAAATATAATTCTATCCTTATCAGGACCACTGCAGGTGACTTAAATTTTTTTTTAAATACTTTCTTTTTAATTCCATTTATCCATTATTTGACAATCTAAATTAATTGAAGTACTAATCAAATAATTTTATTGAGATGGCTAATTAGATTATTCCCTATGAAAAAGGAATCCAAAATGCCTGTCAAAGTCGGGCATATAATAAACTTTGGTTGTCCATCCAAACATCATATTGGCCGATCAATGTGTTGTAGGCTTTAAAAATAAAGGCTCCTCCAGACTTTTCCCTTGGGTAATCAACAGCAGTGCTTTGCGTTCTTCAATAAAATTAACTTCAAACACATTCTAGAGATCCAACATCACAGCACAGCTCGAACAGCACCCATAACATCATCAGATGGTTCAGGGATTCAAGTGCCAGGGTCATGTGAACCCATCTGCCGATGATGTGGGTGCACTTTGTCGGTTTACATGGGTGGCGTGGCTCGGCAAGGTAAGAGGCTTCATTCCAAAGGAAAACATGGACCACCATGTCTTGCTGCAGTCTCAGTACACCGCTTATTGGCCAATCACAGTTAGAATTGGGGCAGGCATGGAGCAGTGAACATCCTGGGCAAGCCCACCCGCCATGTTGAAGCATGCAAGGAGCTTATATTATGATAACTCTTTGTTGTGGGATAAATGTCATAAAAGTACATATGTACTTCTGGTCCACATTCGCTAATTGAGGAAACATCATCACGTGGCAGATTAATATGGGGCGTCAAGACCTTTAAGGCAGTTGTAGATTGTGTATGCACGCACTGACTTTATTCTGTAATGCTCAACAATTAGTTGTCTATACGTTGTTCAAACTGAAGTACTTCATTTAAACAATAATATTAATGGATGGATCTCTTGTGGCTAAAGGGGAAGAATCTGAACCTGAACTGAGGGTATTCGATTTTGTAAACTATTGGGTTGGGTGGCTATATTTCAAATAATATTTGGCACTGGGGACGAAAACACAGACTTTAGAATAATAATATTATGATCTCTTAGGGAACTTTCTAAGGACACTGATGGGGTTTCCTGCAGCTTGACCCTTTATAGACCAGCTGATCTTTAGTAGTTCCAGATGGTCCTCAGTGCAAGACTATACCCGATTTTTCTTTTGGTATGACCTCTGGGGTCACAAAGTACCTGCATGGTGCATTTTGCAAAGGAATGCACACAAATCAGTTTATATTTAAACATTAAATTGGTTGTGAAGTTTTTCTTCAAAAAAGTCATGAGATAAACAGAAAAAAAAAATGGCAAATGTTGAAAATCTGTCAGAAAAGTCCAAAATGCTAGAAATACAAAGGGATGTCAACATCTCAACAGAGCAAAAATATTTTAACCATTTGGGTAAAGATCCTTTGGCAGAACTTATTCTGATGAGTCTCTACCTGAAATGTTAACTTTCCTTTGTTCTGCTTTTATATTTTGTTTTAAATTTGATTCAGAAAATGTAATTATTTATTATTAAGGACGTGGTAACAGAACACTTAGAAAATAATAAAAAGATTGTGCAAAGTCAACATGGATTTCTAACGAGCAGAATAGATAAGGGGGACCAGTGGATGTGGTGTATTTGGATTTTTAGAAGGCATTCGATAAGGTGTCACTCATGGGATTGAGGGTAATATACTAGCATGGGTTGAGGATTGCTTAACGGACAAGCAACAGAGAGTAGGAATAAACAGGTAATTTTCGGTTTGGCAGACTGTAACTAGTGGGGTACCGCAAGGATCAGTGCTGGGGCCTCAGCTATTCACAATCTACATCAATGATGAGGGGACCAAATGTAATACAGGTAGACTATCCTTTATCCGAAAACCTCGGGACCAGCCGAGTTTCGGATAAAGGAGAATTTCGGATTTCGGAAGGTGGGTCGGCGGGGGGTCGTGTGCACGACTTACGCTGACGCTCAGCGTAAGTCAGTCGGGGTCGGCGGGGGTCGGGGCCGGCAGGGTACGCGTTGGGGGGGTCGGCGGTTGTCAGGGCTGGCGGGGTCCGCGGGGGGGTCGGCGGTTGTCAGGGCTGGCGGGGTCCACGGGGGGGTCGGCAGTTGTCGGGGCTGGCGGGGTCTGCGGGGGGGTCAGCGGTTGTCGGGGCTGGCGGTTGTCGGGGCCGGCGGGTCCGCGGGGGGGGTCGGCGGTTGTCGGGGCCGGCGGGGTCCGCGGGGGGGGGTCGGCGGTTGTCGGGGCCGGCGGGGTCCGCGGGGGGGGGGGGTCGGCGGTTGTCGGGGCCGGCGGGGTCCGCGGGGGGGTCGGCGGTTGTCGGGGTCGGCGGCTGGCGGTTGTCGGGGCTGGCGGGGGGGTCGGCGGGGGGTCGTGCGCACGACTTACCCTTTATCCGAACTTCCGCAACCGGAACCCTCTAAAAACCGAAGGTTTTTTCGTTCAGCGTAAGTCGTACGCACGACTTACGCTGAACGAAAAAACCGAAGGTTTTTAGAGGGTTTTGGTTTTCGGAAGTCCGGATAAAGGGTAGTCTACCTGTATATCCAAATTTTCTGATGATACAAAGCTGGGTGGGAATGTAAGTTGTGAGGAGGGTGGAAAGAGGCAAGAACATGGCAAATGGAATATAATGTGGAGAAATGTGAAGTTATCCACTTTGGTAGGAAAAATAGAAAAGCAGGGTATTTTTTAAATGGTGAGAGATTGGGAAATGTTGGTGTTCAGAGAGACCTTTGTGTCCTTGTACAAGCAATTAGGAAAGGAAAGCAAATGGTATGTTGGCCTTTATTACAAGAGGATTTGAGTACAAGAGTAAAGATGTCTTACTGCAATTATGCAGGGCCCTGGTGAGATGACACCTGGAGTATTGTATACAGTTTTGGTCTCCTTGCCGAAGGAAGGATGTACTTGCCGTAGAGGGAGTACAATGAAAGTTCACTAGACTGGTTCCTGGGTTGGGGAGATTGTCCTATGAGGAGAGATTGAGTAGACTAGGCCTATATACCCTAGAGTTTAGAAGAATGAGAGGTGATCTCATTGGAACATACAAAATTCTTACAGGGCTTGACAGGGTAGATTCAGGGAGGATGTTTCCCCTGGCTGAGGAGTCTAGAACCAGGGGTCAACAGCCTCAGATTAAGGGGTCAGCCATTTAGGACTGAGATGAGGAGAAATTTCTTCACTCAGAGGGTGGTGAATCTTTGGAATTCTCTACCCCAGAGGGCTGTGCAGGCTCAATCATCGAGTATATTCAAGACAGAGATCGATAGATTTTTGTATATTAAGGGAATCAAGGGATATGGGAATAGTGCAGGAAAGTGGAGTTGAGGTAGAAGATCAGCCATGATCTTACTGAATGGCCGAGCAGTCTCAAGGGGCCAAATGGCCTACTCCTGTGCTCCTAATTCTTATGTTCTTTTGTAATGAGATTCAGCATCTTCCTTGTCAATGAATTTTTATTAACAGGCCCCTCAAGCTGGCATCAATTTAAGATGTTAATTTCTGACATGCACTGCAATGTAGGCCACTGTTCACCTAATTAAAAAGGATGTTGTATAATTTGGGAGTAACATCACGATATTACTGTTGCAGTGTTGCTATTCATTAGCAGTTTACTTTCACAGTGATTGCTACACCAAATCGATGTTGCTAAAGTAACATGAAAAGAATCCTTCCATCACTGACATATGGGCTATCGCACCCCAAAGAAAAGTAGCTAACAAAAGTCACCCTATTCAATCTCTGAGTCTGTCCCCTGGGATTGGACAATGTTGGCACATTTTAATTACAAGCTAGGTAGGTCCCAGCACCGCCCAGCCTTTACTGCTGAGCAAGTCATAGTTGTGTCAATAGGTTACCAGGAATTTCTGGTACCTGTTCAATTAAAAAAACTGAAGAGTGAGAAATAGATAGGTCACATCTCACATCTCACTTCATCTCATTTAAAATCAGTGTTTCCAGATTTTGGAAATATTGCACACTGCATTATTAAAAATGTTGATATCTAGCAAATGAGTATTGCAGTATCCAAGTATGTATAATCGCTCCATTAACCAAGCCCCATAAATAAACATGTGCACCCAAAATTGGACAACAGCCTCTCCATGTGTGTCCCACTGTCTTTGTCCCTATAATTAAAAACAGTTTCTTTCATATAATGAATGAATTATTTTTCTGCCAGCCTTTTAATTTCCTTCTCTTTTCTGCCTGCCTCGGTCGTCTCCTCTCTATCTGGCTCTGTTCACTGCGAAGTCACCAACATTGATATATGCACATTGCTGCGACTATTGGGATGTGCCAACACTGCTCCTCCAACATACAAGCTAACTTTACTCTTTATTTTAAACCGATTAGAAGTGACTAGAGACTGCCAAAATCAACAAAAATGTTTTTTTCCATTCTCTACATTGAAGTTAATTAGCCTCTCCAGACTAATAGTTAAATGTTTTTGATCAATCACATAAGACACAGAGTGAGGGAGGGCAAGCCTTGTAGTGAATCCTTTCAAACCTCAGTAAAAATGATCATCTTTTTATGATGCCATCTGTTGTGTGTGGAACTGGATTCCAATAGCATGAACAAGAATTCACTCCTTTTATGGGCTTAATGTTCCTGTGCCTTTATTCAACAATAATTCAGACTTAACAGAAAATGCTGGAAAAACTCAGCAGGCCAGGCAACATCCATGGAGAGAGAAACAGAGTCAATGTTTCGGGTCGAAACCCTTCTACAGAACTGAGAGAAAAGGCAGGAAATGAAACAAAAGGCAGTTTGGGGGCTGGGAAATGGGGGAGGGGATGAAAGAAGAGACATTAAGAGATATTCAAGGTGAGACGAGATAGTAATAGGACAGGTAAAGAAACAAACAATGACTCTAGATGAAGTGTGAAATGCGCTGGCAGAGTGAAAGACAGCTGCCGTGTGGGAGAGAGAGGAAAAAAAGGAAAAGCACAAACCAAAAGTGTGGATAAAAAATATAAAGGGGGCCGAGGTTATGATCTGAAATTGTTGAACTCGATATTGAGTCCGGAAGGCTGTAAAGTGCCTAATCGGAAGAGGAGGTGCTGTTCCTCGAGTTTACGCTGAGCTTCCGTGGAACAATGCAAGAGGCCACAGACGGTGAGGTCGGAGTGGGAATGGAGCGGTGAATTGAAATGACAGGCAACCGGAAGCTCGGGGTCACCCTTATGGACTGAATGGAGGTGTTCCGCAAAGCGGTCACCCAATCTGCGTTTGGTCTCCCCAATGTAGAGGAGACCGCATCGTGAGCAGCGAATACAGTATACTAGATTGCGAGAAGTACAAGTAAATCGCTGTTTCACCTGGAAGGGGTGTTTGGGGCCCTGGACAGTGGGAAGGGGGGAGGTATAAGGGCATGTGTTGCATCTCCTGCCCTTGCACGGGAAGGTGCCGGGCGAAGGGGAAGAGGTGCTGGGGGTGATAGAGGAGTGGACTAGGGTGTCTCGGAGGGAGATGTCCCTACGGAATGCTGAAAGGGGAGGGGAGGGGAAGATGCGTTTGGTGGTGGGATCACGTTGGAGGTAGCGGAAATGGCGGAGGATGATCCGTTGAATGTGGAGGCTGGTGGGGTGAAAGGTGAGAACAAGGAGAACCCTATTGTGGTCCCTTGAGGGAGGGGCAGGGGTGAGGGCAGAAGTGCGGGAGATAGAACGGACCCGGTCGAGGGCCGTGTCAACCACGGTAGAGGGAAATCCTCAGTTGAGGAAAAAGGAAGACATGTCGGAAGCACTGGTGTGGAAGGTGGCATCGTCGGAGCAGGTGCAGCAGAGACGGAGAAACTGGGAGAATAGAATAGAGACCTTACAGGAGGCGGGGTGGGAGGAAGTGTAGTACAGGTAGCTGTGGGCTTGTAGTGAATGTTGGTCAATAACCTATCCCCAGAGATGGAATCGGAGAAATCGAGGAAGGGAAGAGTCGGAGATGGACCATGTGAAGGTGAGGGAAGGGTGGAAATTGGAGGCAAAGTGAATGAAATTGTCTAGTTCAGGGCGAGAGCAGGAAACGGCACCGATACAGTCATCAATGTACCGGGAAAAGAGGTGAGGGAGGGGACCCGAGTAGGACTGGAACAATTCTGACTTGTTGATCTAGCCAGGAGCTTATCAAATAAGTAACCGCTTTACCTCCAGATTTGGCTCACTCTGCTAGATAAATATATTTTTTATTTAAGAACATAAGAAATAGGGGCAGGAGTAGGCCATAAGGCCCATCGAGCCTGCTCCGCCATTCATGGCTCAACTTCTACATCAACTCCACTTTCCCACCCTATCCCCATATCCCTCGATTCCCTTAGTGCTCAAAAATCTATCAATCTCAGTCTTGAATATACTCATCAACTGAGCATCCACAGCCCCCTGGGGTAGAGTGAAAAAATTTATCCTATCTCAGTCCTAAATGGCCGACCCCTTATCCTGAGACTGTGACCCCATAGTTCTAGACTCTCCAGTCAGGGGAAACAGCCTCTCTGCATCTACTCTGTCAAGCCTTCTAAGAATTTTATATGTTTCAACAAGATCACTTCTCATTCTTCTAAACTTCAGTGAATATAGGTCCATTCTACTCAACCTCTCCTCATAGGGCAGCCCTCTCTTCCCAGGAATCAATGCAGTGAACCTACATTGCACCCCCTCCAAGGCAAGTATATCCTTCCTTAGGTAAGGAGATAAAATAATAATAATAATTCAACTTTTATTGTCATTGCACAAGTACATGAACAACGAAATGTGATCTTGCAAGCTCCCATGAGTCCAGTACAAATAACATTAACATTAAACGTAAATAGCACCGTCCTGGGAGAAGCAAAGCCGCTGCGTCTGTGCGCGCCGCCATTCCATTTCCACCATTCCTCCTGTCCGACAATCTTCAGCCCAACGCCCGGGCCTGCTCACCAGCTGCCCCTCCCGGGGCTCCTTCCGTGACCTTCTGCACCTGGTCTTCCCTGATGGTCACCCCTCCAGGTACTAACCAGGCCTGGCTCTGCTTAGCTTCCAAGCCTTGCCAGTGACCCTGTCCCTAGTCCCAGGAACAGGGCTGTACACTGTACACAGTTGCAGCAAGACTTCCTTACTCTTGTATTTCAACCCTCTTGCAATAAAAACGAACATACCATTTGCCTTCTGAATTGCTTGCTGTACCTGCATGTTAACTTTCTGTGATCCGTGTACAAGGACACCCAAATCCCTCTGAATACTAACATTAACTAGTCTCTCGCCTTTTAAAAAATATTCTGCTTTTCCATTCTTCCTACCAAAGTGGATCATTTCACACTTCCCCACATTGTACTCCATCTGCCACCTTCTTGCCCAATCACTTAAACAGTCTATATCCCTTTGCAGCCTCTTTGTGTCCTCCTCAGAGCTTACAATGCTCCCACAATGGTGTTGGGTAGGGAATTCCAGGATATTGACCCAGTGGCAATGAAGATGTGAGTCAGGATTGTATGCGACGGAAGGAAACTTACTGCTTCTTTCTACTCCAAGGTGGTTGAGACTTCTCAAATATTTATTATTGCATGATATAGCCATGAACATTACAATTTCCTTTCCTTCAAAAAATAATTTAGTTATGATAACTAAACTGTCAAACATACTGACTTGGAAACTATACACCAGTAATGTATTGGACGGTCTTATTTTTCTTAAATCATTTAGTTCACCTCATAACTGTTAAGGATTGCAAAATGCCTGCTGTTCCTCTGTGGAGCCCAGTGTGTTGAAAATGAGTCTCTCCATTTTGTTGGGTCTTTCTCTTCAAACTCCTCAAGCCCCTCCTCATCTCTACCAACTTCTGAATAGCTTACGTCGATCATGTTGGCCCAGATTTTGCAGTAAAAATAACGGTGAGGCTATCAGCATAAAGTGCAAATCGGACAACAAATTCTGCCGACTGCACATTCGTAGTTGCCCTGCCCCTCTCGAAGCTTGATTATATCGGTATTGAGAGACTCGGAATTGAAATACATGGAAGGGCTTGAAGTTGCTGTACTTACCCACTAGGTACCCACTAATCATGCCAGAAAAATTTAGGGCGAGTCCATTCCAGTGTAAGTAGATTTTTAATGCCGTGATAAGTCTTAATTACTGCCAAACAACCTCTCTGGCATTGAAAAATAACTTTTACAAGCATGAAGTCCCACTCCTTTAGATTTTACTTACAAAAATAAAAATGTTTTAATTTATTTAAACCTTTTCTTTGTCTCTTTTATCTCTCTCGTAATGCCATTTTTATCTCTATTTCACTTTCTGTACCGGATTTAATTTTGAATTAAACATTCTAACTTACACTTCCTGGTTCAGATTCTGTGCGCCTCTAACAATTCTTGAATCTAACTGGTTAGGGAGTTGCGTGCCCTGTTCACACAAGTCTCAGATCCCCTTATAGAGGGCGCTGCGGCACAATGTTTTTTTTTTCATCACCGCAAATTCCAGTGCAGAACCCTATAGAAAGTCTGTGTAAGTGTACTGAACGGCTGGGCACCGTTAGTTTGCCACTGACCACAAAATCTGGGCTGTTAAGATTCCTCGAGACTCTGACCACTTCGTCAGTGACGGCTGCTCTTTTCTTATATGGCGCTATTTCAAGAACATGAGTTCTCCTGGTCTTCTGGCCAACATTCCTCCCTCGACCAGCAACACCAAAATAGCAAATTAGATGGTCATTCATTTCCTTACTGTTTGCGGGGAAGTTACTGACAGAGGACAGCTGCCCAAGCAGGACTTCATTCTCATTTGTTTGTAGTACGCATGTCCAAATGTAACTAAATATTATCTAGGTTTTAATGCAGCCAAGGGGTAGGACCATCTCCAATCATCATTTTCAATTAATTGTTTCAGCCTCGTGAAAACAAGGGTTTCATATCTTGTTGTGCGACAGGCTATATGGGTTCACTTGCATATCCTTCAGTTTACCAATGAAGATTTTTGGAAATTCTTTGCATACTTAGCAGCAATGCTGCTTCATGTGTTCCATCATTTATTTTTAGAACTGCAATTCTAGTGTTATCTGTAAACTTAGAAGAGATTCAATATTTCCTTTCACAATGTACGCTTTACCAGTTGGGAGTCCCTTTTCTGCTTTAATTATATAAAGTTATGGGGCGAGAAATTCGGTTGGTAGCACCACCGATTAACGCCTAAAGAGGCCGAGAAGTGGGGTGCTAGCCAATTTCCGGGCGGGCACAGGGTGCCTAGCGCCTCGCCCCATATTGACCATGCATTTAGCGCCGGCGCAAACTCATAGCGCCCACTCATGGGCGCAGGCAGATTATGATGTCATTTCAGTGTGCAATGCCTTTTGGGCGCCCCGGACAGGAAATTCAGTGGCGCCCCCCTCCGTAGCGCGTGGCGCTATTAGTGACAGCTTACAGGGAACCTTACCCAATCGCTCTCGGCCTGGGGGGACGTTATTTGAAGGGGACTGGTGTGGTTTAAAAACGGCAGCCATTTCTGGAGCACAACTTCTTCAAGAGCTACAAAGAGTTGCTGAGCTGCACACTGAGAGCCATTTGACCACTGAGCCAGCGCAGGCAGACGATCTTCAGCCTTCTGACCATCACCTTGCTGTTGGTGAGCCTTAACAACGGGGAACCTTCCTGTGGGCACTTATTATGGGGGCTGCATTGGAGGGGAACGTCCTGCTGCTGAATCATCTGGAAAGGGCACCGAGATGCTGGGAGAGGGGGGCGGGCATGGCCAGACGGAGGAGGGCCAACAGACGTCGCCACAGCAGACCTTACGCTGGCAGGGTTTTCCGACAGCAGTTTTCCTACATGAACATGTCAGAGGAGCAGTGTGTCAGAAGGCTGCTTTTTAGAAAGGAGGTGGTGACTGAGCTGTGCCAGCTGCTTCAGCCAGATCTGCAGCCTCAGATAAGGTGCAGGACACCTCTGTTGGTGGCTGAGAAGATGCCTGCTGGCCTGAACTTCTACGCAAGCGGCTCTTCTCAGGCTGCGCGTCAGAGGCTGATCAGAAGTAGCTTCTAGGCCCCTCTCATGGAATGCTTGCTGCCATTCCAAGAACAGAAATGGAACCGGTCTGATACCCCCAAGCCTGTGAAGGGCAAGATGCATGTAAATAGCAGGCATGGCCATTGTAAATGAAGAAAGTGTTTCATTACACAAAATGTGATTCCTTCAAACATGAGAAAGCTATGGCAACAGAAAGCAAAACTAATACACTGACACATAACTCCCTCTCACTCCCGGGAGACTGTTCAAAACATAAATCACATTCCGACCATCTTCCTTGGCCTCGATTCCACTGCGCCAACCAAAGCATCCAATGCCCCATCAGTGAGGCGTTCCACCCTCTGCCTCACCCTTTCCATGTCTTGCTAGGCTGGTGCGCCACAGGTAGGCTCCCACCGCTTTGAAGGCCTACAAGGCAGTGAGTGTGTCTGGTGGTGCCAATTGACCTGCCCCTTTAAGAGCTGGCTGGCGCCAGTGTGTCTCAGGGAAAGTGATTATTGACAGCACCTGCGCTGCGCCCCACCGCCGCGAAATTGGGTTGCGCCGCCGGGTTAGCGCCTTAAGAGCCTCATGCAGCGCCTGATTTAGCGCCGCAATCACCCTCAGGGGCGCAACGACCGAATATCGCGCCAGGTGGCGCTAAATCACGACTGGCGCTAGGCTTTGCGCTTTGCCAGAACTAGCGCCCCAAACGGGGCTATACCCAATTTCTCCCCCATGGTATTTTAGATTCATATTTCATCAAACTTAATGAGCTTTTGAGCTTTGAGATAGCATCTATTTTAATTTCTCCAAACCAGCACTCATCAATTTGGTTTCTGGGGCATCATAATAAATCACCACTTTCCTTCACAGAAATCACAGAAACCCCACAGTGCAGATAGAGGCCATTTCAGCCCATCGAGCCTGCACCGACACACATCCCACCCGATCCCCGTAACCCCTACACCAACACATATCCCACCCTATCCCCGTAACCCCACATATTTAATCCCCCTAACACTAAGGGTCAATTTATCATAGCCAATCAACCTAACCCGCACATCTTTGGACGGTGGGAGGAAACCGGAGCACCCGGAGAAAACCCACGCAAACACGGGGAGAATGTGCAAACTCCACACAGACAGTCGCCCGAGGCCGGATTCGAACCCGGGTCCCTGGTGCTGTGAGGCAACAGTGCTAACCACTATGCCACCGTACATCTTCAATCTACAGCAGGATTTGTACCTTTACTCACAATTGAGTTCACCTTTTCTCCAGTTTTTTCCATTTACATGAAACATTTTTCCTCTTCTGAATTACTATAGTTAATGTCCTGTGCTGGTTTTTTTGACTTGATGAAATTTGCCCATTTGTTCTTAAACAGTCCATTCCTTAAGTTTATCTGCCCTATTATTTTGGTTTTCATAGCTTAATATTTAACTTCTCGACAATGACAAAAAAAATACTGCAAATACCGGAAATCTGAAACAAAAACAGAAAGTTCTGGAAACACTCAACAGGTCAGTCAGCATCTGTGGGGAGAAACACATTTACAGAACTAAAGGCCCACACCCGAAACATCTCGTCTGCTCTCTCCACTGATGCTGCCTGACCTGCTGAGTGTTTCCAACATATTCTGTGCTTGACATTTTTTTGGCTCAGCTTTCTGACAATTCAACACTTTATTTAGAAAATGTTGTCTCTTCAATGCAAATTGACAACTTCCTTGAAGCACTACTTGCAATAATCAGTTTTTTTTTAAATTTGTTTATGGGATGTGGGCGTCGCTGGCAAGGCCAGCATTTATTGCTCATCCCTAGTTGCCTTTGAGAAGGTGATGGTGAGCCGCCTTCTTGAACCACTGCAGTCCGTGTAGTGAAGGTACTCTCACAGTGCTGTTAGGGAGGGAGTTCCAGGATTTTGACCAAGCGACGATGAAGGATCGGCGATATATTTCCAAGTTAGAATGGTGTGTGACTTGGAGGGGAACTTGGAGGTGGTGGTGTTCCCACGCGCCTGCTGCCCTTGTCCTTCTAGGTGGTAGAGGTCGCGGGTTTGGGAGGTGCTGCCGAAGAAACCTTGGTGAGTTGCTGTAGTGCATCTTGTAGATGGTACACACTGCAGCCACGGTACGCTGGTGGTGGAGGGAGTGAATGTTTAAGGTGGTGGATGGGGTGCCAATCAAGCGGCCTGCTTTGTCCTGGATGGTGTCGAGCTTCTCGAGTGTTGATGGCGCTGCACTCATCCAGGCAAGTGGAGAGTATTCCATCACACTCCGTACTTGTGCCTTGTAGATGGTGGAAAGGCTTTGGGGAGTCAGGAGGTGAGACACTCGCCGCAGAATACCTAGCCTCTGACCTGCTCTTGTTGCCACAGTATGTGTGTGGCTGGTTAAGTTTCTGGTCAATGGTCAATGGTGACCCCCCAGGATGTTGATGGTGGGGGATTCGGCGATGGTAATGCCATTGAATGTCAAGGTGAGGTGGATACTCTCTTGCTTGTTGGAGATAGTCATTGCCTGGCACTTCTGTGGCACGAATGTTACCTGCCACTTACCAGCCCAAGCCTGAACGTCGTCCAGGTCATGTTGCATGCGGGCATGGACTGTTTCATTATTTGATCTATATTCCGGAACTACATTTCACTAACTGTATTAGTCACGTACAAGACTGTCTCTTCCAAATTTTGTTGAGCTCACGGAAGAACGCTGTTTCTTACAAATTGCTTGCTTTAGGCATGAGATGAAAGGCGAGTGCTGCTTTTTGCACCATTTTAATCATTACTTGTATTAGAGTCAAACATTTCATCTAGCTCCTCCGCACAGTAATGCAGTACCAGGAAACTCTCTGGTATCCGGCACCGACGGGACCGGGATGGTGCCGGTTGATTAAAAATTCCGGATGATGGAGAGGGTTATCTACCGAGGCTATTTTTAACAAACAAAGAGTCAGACTCCTGTTATTGAGGTGTTCGGACTTCTGACAGTGCCAAGAAGCCGAGTAGTGGCAGTTTGGAGAACTACCCCCACTGACTAACTCGGCCACCGTGGGAGACTCGGACTTGGCAACATTTCCGGTTATTGAGATGTTTTCGGAGTATGAATTTTGCCGGTTATTTAGGTGCCATTCAAACGAGAGTTTCCTGTATGGTCCTTTTCTGCTCAGTTCCAGTAATATTGTCCAATTAATATTGAAATCTCATTAGCCACTTTAGCCAGTGAATTGCAACTGAAGCCAGGTCAGAATGTGCGTCAAATACAGGCAGGATGGACATTGCTGTCCCCATTTTGATAGCAGACTCATGTAACATGTGTACTTAAACAGGTAACTTTTTTCCCTTCAAGCAGATATTTTTGGGTTTCTCTTCTATTGCCGCTGCTCTTTGTCATCAACCATTGTCACCAATGCTGCGTGTGGAGTTGGGTTTGAATAATATTGAAGAGAAATTACCTAATTTACAAGATCAAGGTGTCCGATTTTATTCAGCAACCATGTTCTTAATTGTTGATCCTCAATATCCCAGCCAGAAACTTACCAAAGGAGCAACAGCATTTCCACCTGGATCAAGCTTTGTTTGCTGGGCATATATGTATAATTATATATGTATAATCTTAGACACGTTAGCATATGAATCACATTAACGGGTCCGGTGGCATCGTGGTTATATTATTGGACTAGTTATCCAGAGGCCTGGACTAATGGTTAAATCTCACCATGGCAGCTGAGAAATTTAAATTCAGTTAACTAAATATATCCGGAATAAAAAGCTAGTATCAGTAATGGTGACCATGAAACTATCGGATTGT
This sequence comes from Somniosus microcephalus, assembly GCF_052327205.1. Classification (NCBI taxonomy): domain Eukaryota; kingdom Metazoa; phylum Chordata; class Chondrichthyes; order Squaliformes; family Somniosidae; genus Somniosus; species Somniosus microcephalus. The sequence continues at coordinate 55,859,633 of NC_140991.1, read as the reverse complement.
CGTAAAAACCCATCTGGTTCACTAATGTCCTTACCTGGTCTGGCCTATATGGGACTCCAGACCCACAGCAATGTGGTCGACTCTTAACTGCCCTCTGAAATGGCCCAGCAAGCCAGTCAGTTGTCAGGAATGCAGCTCACCACCAGCTTCTCGAGAGTAATTAGGGATGGGCAATAAATGCTGGCCTTGCCAGCGACGCCCACATCCCAGGAACGAATATTTAAAAAAACATTGTAAACTTGGGAGATGACTTCAACACCGAATGGTTACCATGTCTACTTTCCTGGTCAAAGTATTGAAATACTGATCAACAAAAACCATTTAGCCAAAAAGCATAGGTATGAGGAAGGAAGCAGCAGAAGTGGCAGAGTGCCAAGAACAAGTAGCTCGCCCATCAGCTAAGCTTCTGGTCTGCAGGCAATGTTTGGACAGTTCTCAGTTGAAGAGCTGTTGAAGTAACAGATTCCAAAGAGGGATCCAGAACTTGTAAACAAAGCAAACTTCAACAGTTGGGGGACATTTAAGATTGCTAACCCTTTAATCTCACCCAGATAAATTGACAATAGAAGGAACATCAGATTTCACTCGCTGTAATGCTACTCAATTGTGTGACAGAAAGGCATTTGCTTGTTTATTTTCCCTTGTTAAGTGGAATTATTTTGTCCTCAATCAAGCTGAATTGATCACTGAATCTAACAACTATCCGGGTTGACTGTATCCTTCAGTGCAGATGATACAAATTTTTACAAAAATCCATTTCCTTACATGGGAGTGAGAAAGAGGAGCAGTTTTCGATCTGTGTAACCCCTCCCAACATTGAATGTGTTTACTTGCTGCACAGGATTCGATGTAAAATGGCAGTGGCCACAAGCATCTATGTAGATTATAATACCTCAATTCTGCTCCACTTCTCACTGAAACAGCACACAGGTCCAATTCACTTAATTGTAACAGCTGTCAATCAGGCTTTCCAGTTGCTTTACCTGAAGCAAAAAGTAACACCTTCAGGAGACAAGAGTAACCTTTGAAAGAAGGTAATTGGGCAAAGAAATATACAACGGTGGAGCCAATAATGTGGAAGAAAAGCCTTTTACATCATTTCCAAAACTGCAGATGCTTAAGGTTGCAATGAGCCTGCAGCGGCCTTTCTTCACTCAGCCCACTTTACACATCATCTTCTGCTGGCCCCAGTTAATCTAAACTTCCTTCACATTGACCTTGAAGGAATACTTCCGCCTCCATTGCGGCACTGAAATATTTCTGACATCTGATGAGCACTATTTAAATGCATGTCTTCCTTAAGTTTCTCACTTTAGGGTCCTGTGGGGATATTGTTAAGAACATCAAGCAATATAGCGGGGGAATTATAATCAACTTATAATGAATCTTGAATGCAAGCTCACTATAAGTTTTAAAAACTAATAAAATAAATGTGTCCCAAAATTACCTTTCCTTCCCTTGTAGTTCCACCGTATGCCATTTTATCCCAATACAAATTGAAATAAAACTGTAATGCGTGGCATCTGATCACTAAGTGCTCTGAATGTTGCACACACCAAGGTTGGGCATAAAGACTGCTGGTAACTAAAATCAGATTTCAAGCTCACCACCACTTCGATTCAGCCAAATCACACTTTAAAGCAATTCAGCAAAATAACCATTGCAAATTGTGCAGCATCATTGGGAGATACCACCCTTCAGAAGCAGCAGCAAACGGAGATCCGGTCTGCCTGTTTACCTGTACATTAAAGATCCACTGGCACTGAAGGGAGTCCGGGCCTTCCTCGACCACCATCAAAAACAGATAAACTAATCATTCATCTCATGGCTGTTTGTCGGATATTGCTGAGCGCAAAACAGCTGCTGCGTGTGTCTGCAGAACAATGTTCAGTGCCCTTTAAGGTCATTCATTGCAGGCGGCACCGAGATTTTTCCAAGATTTGATGAGCACTATTTAAATGCAGGTCTCTCTTAATTTCAGCACTTTAGGGTCCTGTGGGATCTCTGAGAGCATCAAACAATATAGTGGGGGAATTTTGGTGATAGTTAAGTGGGCTTGGACCTGCAATGTAGGGTTCCACGATAATCTAAAGACAGGAATATTTTGCAATAGGTTGGTGGGGGGCGGGGAATGAAGGGATGGATTAAGGGAATTATTTTACAGACAGGAACTACATCAGATTGAAAACACTTGCTATTCAAAACAAGATAATTTGGTAATAGAACATTCATGGCTTAAAATAGAACTTGAAGCTGAGCATTTCCCATGGAGAGCAATGGCTGCAGTACTTTCACCTTCACACAGAAGAATATCACAAAAAGGCTCAAAAAAATCCTTCTACTTGTTTGGAGGTGTTCGGATGCAAATCACCATTGGGACTGTAATTCACAACCATAAAAGGCCCGAGGTGAGTAGCTTAACCACTGCCTTACTGGATTTGATTTTTAATTATTAATGTTCAGCTTTAAGTAAATAAAGTGGACTCCAGACTATATAACCTCTATTGATCTGAACTATGGAACTTTCTGAATTGCATTTGCACCTCCATAACAATTGAACCTTGACTGTTGACGCAACAATGTACTTGCTTACTGAACTAAACGGTCTCTGAAGCAAGGCGAACTGTCGTCTCACTGTTACATTTAAATTGTGTTCATTTCATTGTTTAAAGATTACCTGGGAAAGAATAAGCAAGAACCCTTGCAATGCAGGTCTATGGAATGGGGGCAGGGAACAGGAAAGAAAGGAAGACTTCCCAAAATGTTTGTTGAGGACAAAAGGGTAGAGTTTCCACTTTAGGTGGAACCGGGAAATTGTGGCCAAAACACCCTCGTAATTGTGCTGGTTAGGTTCACAGTTCAAGGTTCTGCTAAAATTAATTTGCATAATCACCAATATAAAATGTTCCATAAACCAGTGCAATCGGGTAGTGTAATAGAATGTAATTGGTTTTTTTTCTTTCCAATGTCATACATTTTAGAAATCTTTCTACAACCTGAGATTCAATGCTAAATCTCCTCACTTCAGTATCAGAGATCACTCTCACTAAGGGCGTATCCTCTTGGAATTCAAACCCTGAGCTGTCTGATATACTGTAAGCGGTTCTGTTCTGTTTTTTTGCTGTAATTGCTAACTACTCTTCAACCTGAAGAATCTTCTACTTTTTAACCTTCTAAATGGCTAATTATAAATTAAACACTACCTTTGTTCACTCACTTACAGTCTGAACTGTCCTTGGATGACTTTGTCTCTTTACTCTCTGACGCTGTTCCTTTAGAGTATTTCTAAGCCAGTGATCACTCAGATGGAGATGGGTTCAATAAGCTCACTTCTTTTTAAACTCTCTCCATGTTTCTCTCATGTGTAAAGATACACATTTTGTCCCACTTTGCTGTTTTATGTCTATCCCTATGGGTCGCCATTATTTCATTATGATACCAGGTCACCTAATCGCTCAGTTGTGATGTGGGCCCTGGGTTGTATGCCCATATAAATCCTGCCAGCTGTTTGTTAAGTTAAGATGGATGCAGGTTAATGCACAGCCCAGAGGTACAGAACATACTCACAAGGCAATAATTGCAACCCTTGGCAGCCATATTGGATTGTGCAGCTGTTTGTCCCTCATTTAGACCCTACAGTACCACAGGCTTTCAAGGTGCTCGTGCTAAAATATGCAGAAATGGGATAAAGGACAGACATTTGAGATGTTCAGTGAACAAATTCAGTTTTAAATAATTTAAAAATAAAAGATCTGACCTCTCGTGACCCTTTACAGTTTAGAATAAATATAAATAGTAAAAAGGCTAGTCAATGAAGGGTGGGGCCAATTAGGGACCAAAAAGGAGATCTTCTTGTTAAGGCAGAGGGCATGGGTGAGGTACTAAATGAGTATTTTGCATCTGTCTTCACTAGAGAAGAGCATGCTGCCAATGAAGCAGTAAAGGAGGAGTTGGTCACAATATTGGATAGGATAAAAATAGCTTAAGAGGAGGTACTTAAAAGCTGGCAGTACTCAAAGTAGAAGTGTCACCCAGTTCGGGTGGGATGCAGCCTAGGTTACTGAGGGAAGCAAGGTTGGAAATTGCAGGGGTTCTGGCCACAAACTTCCAATCCTCCTCAGATTACGGGGGGTGGTGCCAGAGGACTGGAGGATTGCAAATGTGACACCCTTGTTCAAAAAAGGGGAGAGGGATAAACCCGGCAATTACAGGCCAGTCAGTCTAACGTCGGTGGTGTGGAAACTTTTAGAGAATATAATCTGGGACAAAATTAATTGCTAATTGGAAACTTCGTCGACATGTACTAAACAATGAGGAGGATAGTAACAGAATTCAGGAGGACATAGACAGACTGGCAAAATGGGCAGACACATGGCAGATGAAATTTAACACAGAGAAGTATGAAGTCATTCATTTTGATAGGAAGATTGAGAAGAGGCAATATAAACAAAATGGTTCAATTTTAAAAGGAGGTGCAGGAATAGACACACCTGGGGTTTCAGTACACAAGTCTTTGAAGGTGGCAGGACAAGTTGAGAAGGCTATTAAAAAGGCTTGGCTTTATAAATAGAGGCAAAGAGTACAAAGGTCAGGAAGTTATGCTGAAGCTTTATAAAACCGTGGTTAGGCCCCAGCTGGAATAGTGTGTTCAATTCTGGGCATGACACTTTAGGAAGTATGTCAAGGCCTTGGAGAGGGTGCGGAGGAGATTCACCAGAATGGTACCAGGGATGGAAGACTTCAGTTATGTGGAGAGACAGGAAAAGCTGGGGTTGTTCTTCTTACAGCAGAGAAGGTTAAAGGGAGGTGTTTAACATCATGACGGGTTCTGATAGAGTAAATAAGGAGACAGTTTCCAGTGGCAAAAGGGTCGAGAACCAGAGGACACAGATTTAAGGTGATTGCCAAAAGAACCAGAGGCGACATGAGGAAACATTATTTTACGCCACAAGTTGTTAATGATCTGGAATGCACTGCCAAAAAGGGTGGTGGAAGCAGATTCAACAATAATTTTCAAAAGGAAATTGGATAAATACTTGAAGGGAAAAGATTTGCAGGGCTATGGGGAGTGGGCAGGGGAGTGGGACTAATTGGATATCACTTTCAAAAAGATGGCATAGACACAATGGGTCGAATGGCCTCCTTCTGTGCTGTATCATTCTATGATGAAAAAGTATTCCTTGATGTATTTAAGAGTGGTAACCTGGTAGTACAAAGCAAAAGGAGATGGTAATGGGAGATGGTAATTTGTACGATCATACCTTTTGGGGGAGAAATTCAGTTGTTAGCGCCACCCGTTAGTGCCTTAAGAGGGCAATAAATGGGGCGCGATGCGGCTAGCGCCCGGGCGCGGCGAGACCTGCGCCTCTCGCAAAATTGAGCGGACATTTAGCGGCGGCGCAAAACTGCAATGCCCGCTCAGCTGCATGCGCAGATCCTGACGTCATTTCATGATGCAATGCCCTTGGGGCGCCCCGAACCGGAACTTCAGTGGCGCACCCCTCCTTTCTGCCTGGCGCTCCCAGCGACTGGTTGACTGGAACGGTTCCCAGTCACTGTGGGGCTGGGGGGGGCGCTATTTAAAGGGGGCTCTTCCTAGCTTCTTTGTGGTAGCCATTTTTGGACCACTCCTTCTGAGAGAGAGAGAGAGAGAAATTTGCAGAGAGACAAAGGGAGAGCGCTTTCTGCATTGAGTCAGCGCTCGCTGAGGTACTTCTGGCTTCAGTCCAGAACTTTGTAGTTGGTTTGCTTTTTCACTGGCATAACCTTGAGTTGCCACATACTATGGGGGCTGCAATGGGTGAAAACGTTGGACTTCTCCATTACATTGAGAGGGCTCCGATGCGCAGGGTGTGGCTGCAATCCAAGATCGAACCTCCCCTTTAAGAGCTGACCGGCGCCAGCGTGTCTGCGTGCAATCGCTAACTGGCCGCACCTGCGCTGCGCCCGCCCTCGGTGGTAGCGCCTCGCTTCTCCGGCTTAGCGCCTTAAGACAGTCGTGCAGCGCCTGTTTTAGCGCTCCAAGCACCTCCTGGGGCGAAGCAGGTCAATTTAGCAGTAGGTGGCAATAATTTGCGCCGGGCGCTAAATTTCACGCCCGCTCGAGTATAACGCCCCAAACGTGGCGATACTGAATTTCTCCCCCTTTGTCATTTAATCACTCTTGCCTTCCACCCTATCACAGACCTTCACTTTCGTTCTTTCCTCCCCATCCCCCTTTCCCTGCTCCTGTTAACTCTGTTTCTCTCTCTACAGATGCTGCCTGACCTGCTGAGCATTTCCAGCATTTCCTTTTATTTATTTCAGATTTCCAGCATTCGCAGTATTTTGCTTTTGTTTTTAATAAGGGTGTCCTGTTCTCCACCTGACTTAAAAAAAAACTGATCCTTTTAATAGCTTCATTGGTTTCAGTTTCTTGGTAAATTAACTATTTTTTGAGGTGAAAAAACTTTTAAAATGTGCCTACTAATAACTGTCTGCCTAAGAAAATGAGTGCAACTTGAAGAGCCTTCCCGAACCAGCGCAACTGTCAAAATCTCGCAATTTTGACATGGGGGGGGGGGGGGGGGGGGGCGTAGCCAGTTTTGTGGGCGGGGCCAAATTCGGGCGAACTGAATAATGAACCAGCGTAAAAGATTGCGGAAAACAGTAATATAAGTGGGTTTGGGCGCAACTCACTTACGTTTAAAATGCCCCGATCTTTGGCGCTAGTTCGGAAAATTCTGCCCGGATTGTGCGGATATTAGTAGCAGAAACTCTACCCCAGAATTTTGAATCTTTCTTCCAGAATTGAGGGCAATACTGGTGGGACATCTGAACCCATCCAGAATACAGCAAACCATTTCTTTATTCATTCCATGGTTTGCAATGTTGATGTTATACATGTTGAATTGAATACCTAATATCATTTACTGTTTCTTTTTGAAGTTAAGCACTTCATCTAAAATTTATATTTTTATTAGAGAAAGGATACCCTTCAGTCATCTATTTTAACTGATATCCTGACCTTTGTATTTTTTAAATTCTGATTAACATCTCCGTTTACTTTGCCTGTAACACAGCAAAATAACGAAGGTGGCGGAGGGGTGTTAGCAGCTAAATATCATCACATTTTCATCAATAATTCAAAAGCCTTTACTCCCTTCTTGATGAAACTTAGAAGTTTGATTTGCAATTTTTTAAAGGACAAGTTACCCACGTATGCTAACTAGGGATAATTTGCAACTTCAAATGTTAATTAAGAAAGACTCCAAAGCCATGTTCCATCTTTATGAAACTTGGAGGGTACATTAGTTATGCTAAAAAGGGAGAAGTTTGCTAATTGGACTATATTTACATATGCAGATGAGCAGTCCAAAATAGTTTCCCCACTTTAATTAAAATAGCACAAATGCTGCTTTACAAGCAGTCCTATGGTGTGGTTACATTTGTGTCTGTTTCTATTTGTACAGATGCAATTTCTTCATTGAAATTCTAATTTGTACATTATACTTCATCCGGTGATTGAAGTGTAAATTCTGTGGAATAACTTTAAAAAAATCTGAATAACTCAACGTTCTCTTCAGCATTCGTTGCATTTCTTTAGCCAAAGAATACATCCAATGGGTCTTTGATTCTCAATTTATGCATGCTACAAGAGGATGTGGAAGCTTTGGACAAAGTCTAAAGACTGAATCCAAATGACTTAAGAAGAAAGGTTAAAAAAGCTAAATCTCTACAGCCTGGAGAAAGGACAACTAAAGGGGGAGCTTGTTGAAGTATATAAATATTAAAAGGATTAGGCAAGGTAAATCCCGACAGAACTTTAAAAATAAGCCAGCATAATAGAATCAGAGGTCATAAGTATAAACTAGTGGAAAATAAATTTAGAAGGAACATCTTCACCAAAAGGGTGATAAATATCTGGAATAATCTGCTAGATAAAGCAGTAGAGAGACTTGAAAATTGGGGCATTCAATCCACAGTTGGATACCAGGATAGAAGGGCTAAAATAACAGAGGAACAGGGTGCAGTGGGCCTGTTCTCATATTAATAACTATGCTTTTCTGTACAGTACAAATCTACAAAGCCTCACATAATTCGTAACCCGCTCCTCCGCAAGGAGATAAATGGATTAATGTCAGAGAGCAGTAATTTATGGAATACTGAATTGTGCTCGGCCCAAAACTCAAGAGCACTGTTGGGTCAGTTAACATAAGCCATTTATTTCCCCCAAATCCACATGTGCTCTGTTGATGTGGCTGATCTGAATTTAAAATTCTTCTCAGGTAATAGAAAATAAATATTATACTTTCAGACAGATGGAAAGTGAATGATGTGCAAAACTGCACCAAAAAAACCTAACAAAATAATTGAAACTCCCCAAAAATATTTCAAGCATTTTAAAATAAGCAGAACATTTCAGCAGCGAGTGGCTTGTAAGCAACTGAACTATTCCAGCCATAAGAATGCAAGAATGTTTTGGAACAAGAAAAGAGCATTAAGCATTACAAGCTCAACCCTCTGTGTTAATAAAAGCTCCTCTGACAGCTCGAAAAGTGAAGTTGCTGTGGAAATAAAACCCACTATTCTACAGAACCATAGGTGCATAAATCCCCCCCTCAATTTTCTTGCATTTCTATTCTTCGCTCCTGAAAAACACATACACCTGCTGGGCCATGGATCCACAGGTGGCAGCAGTTGATTTGTCATCGGTTTTACACCAAGTAAGTAGGCTGTTTGGCCCTTTGTGTCTGGCCACTCTTGAAAGAGCTAACCACTTAGTCCCATTTTTCCCTTTTCCCCGGTGAAGACTAGTGTTTACATCCTTCGAATTCCCCTCAGATAATGAATGGCCCAACTACCTACTGTGTATGTGGGAGCCCAAGTAGCCATTTTGACCCGGATACTCGACCATAGAGGCCGCTACAGCTATGTCTAATCCTGTCCTCACCTGATCCGTGCACTTTCTAACAGGGGTCATGCAATGGTTATTAGAAGTAGGAACCCAGATGGATGTCTCTGTTCTCTGGCTGATGCCAACTGCAGCGTCTCAACTCATTACAGCTAACTTAGCATAGATCCTGAATTGAACCAGAGACTTTCTCGTCTATAAGTCACAAAATTCAATGAGAGCATGTGTCACCATTTTAGAAAATATGCAATCATGTTGTTATGCATTCTCACAAACTTGGACACCGTGCCGCCACCATCATACAGGAGGATTGATTTTAGGCAATCATTGCTGCATTTCTCCCGGGACAGACCTATCAGTTTCCCAAGATGTTTAGTCTGAATATCCCAAATTTTATATTCAAAAATGATGGCAACAAATAAATCATTTATAACAAATTCAGGAAAATATCTGCAATTAAAAAAAAGTTATAAAACCAATTGTTTCAGTGATTATTCACTTGTTATACTGTATTACCTTTGTAGACTGTCACTCTACATGTTTTCGATTCTACAAAGTAATTATGGCTGGCTAATTTCCATTGAGTATTATATTATTTTAAAACATGCATGCAGGCCAAGTCAAGAGGTCGAGAGAATCTAGAGCTCTGACAGACAAGTTTCTGTTTCTCCTAGTTGTTTAGACTCAACACCCCAAGACACAATGGACTGATGTAGATAGCAACTTTTGTTTTCAAAAAACACAAGTACCTTGTAAGAAAGCCTATAGAAATCTCACACAGGAAGCAGACAATATATGAACTGCATTCCATTACAGATACAATAGCGGGCTGTTCCAAAATAACTATTTTCTTTTGTACAGTTAGAGGCTACTAGAATAATCAGAGCTAATCGACAATATAAAACAGTTCTTGTGCCAAATTGCTCAAAAATCTTGAAAGCATTTGTGTTTGTGCCATTTTATGTATGCACACTTACTACAGAATTACTTGATCAATCTGTCCAAAGACCTTCCCCCAGTGTCAGATGATCATCTATACAGGCCAGCAAGTGTCAAAATGACCAGCCATTTGAGACAGGCAACAAAACCATTTCTTGAGGTAGATCTTGGTGCCTTCACAAGCATGGATACTACTCCTTTATATTGAAACAAATGGTGGTGGTGGGGGGGGGGGGGGCACATAGGAAGAAATAATCTACTTCTCAAGAGTTGAGAAGGATTTTTCAGTAATCAGTACGGATGAAATCTGGTAAAGAAAAACACACAAGATGCAACATTATAGGAACAGAGGTGCTTTCTGACATCACCCCTGAACGGCAGAACTCTAATTTTAAGGTTACGCCCACTTGTTCCCCACCAGAAGAAATGTTTCTCTCGATGCACGCTATCAACTCCGTTGATCATCTTAAACACCGCAATTAGATCATCCCTTATTCTTCCACGTTCAACATTGCTCCAACTCACTCTCCCCTCTTGTGAACGCACCATCTGGTGCTGCGTAATTAAAAGGAAAGTAAAATCAAAACTTGTATTCCCCAAATATTTCCAAGTTTCAATTTCAATATATATTGAAATACCTTTGTCTATTTGCTGGCCTACATTAGCTATTGTAAAATAACCAACCCATTGATATAATTATATTTGTGACCTTTAAGCGCTACTGCCAATTACTTAACTGGCTAAATTGTTTTACTTGGACCACTACTCGGAGGAATTTCAATAAGGCAACCAAAGAAATAAAAGCCATCTTGCTTAACTGGGAGGGATATTAAAATGCTGCCAATGTAATCAATGTTAGATGTATTTCAAAAAATACTTTATGAAGAGAGTGCACAGTGACTGTCGAACATCATTTACAATGAAGAGCACCATGTTAAATCCTTTGTAACTTTGCCACTCTTCTGTCACACATTTCACCTTACCAATCAGATAAAAAATAGTTGCCTTGACTACAATTCAGAATCCGACAGACTGCTTTATACTTAAACCTGGGGAATTCGAACAGCGAGAGCACATCACAGATATGATATTTTTGAGACGTAACCCGTTACAGTGAGTGGTAAGCGCCCGGTATACTTTTTGGTAACTTCTGCGTGGAGCATCAAAAATAATACATTGTCTTTACATAGTACAGAATCGTACCTCTCCTGTTCCTGTCTCATTCGTATCCGCTCGTCCTCAGATGGCAGAGTTTCTTCCACCTTGCCCTTGTTTGACCCTTTACGATCAAGCTTCCCAACTTTTTCCTCTTTACGGTATTTGCCAAACCTGTAGGGCACAATAGATTGGAATAAATGCTCAAATTTTCAGAAATCATTAAATTTATTATGCATTGTTTTATTCTACTGAGGAACTTTTACAAGTAACAACTGTGTTCATTTTTGCAGAGGTACAACAGTAGAGTGCACAAATTAATAAAGGTATGTCAAGACTTTTGAGTAGGTTGGGGAAATAAATATGACTAGACGGGCTCATTAAAATGAATGCACACTACCCAGGGTATTATTTACATTTTTCCCCCTTTCCCCTCCCCATCTCACGGAAGATTTTCATTCTTTGTTAAGCTACGGTTCCGTGACCACTGGTCACTCCCCAGCACCCTGCCCAATTGACCACTGTTCATGTGGGAATCTAAATAGCAGATGATTCAACCATGTCGGGCATCACAGCCAAGTCCAATCCTGCTCTCACCCAAAGTCACACATATATACTTCCAGTGAGGGTTGATCAGGAGTGGAATCCCCTTCGTAACCGGGAATACCAAATTTCTGTGCCCTTACAGTGGCCCCAGCTGAGAAAAGTTAACTCAACACAGGCTGGGGATCAAACGTGGGACCCTGCTGGATTGTACAGCTCGACGACTCACTGTCTTAACCAGCTCAGTGATTGGGAGAGCCCAAGGTCATTGTTATCTTATTCCTTGATTGCTGCATTATTCAGACCAAGAGGGGCAATCTTCTCCCACTTCAACAACAATATCTCGCTAAAACTCGCTCCCCATAGAGATGTAGTTGAAATCAGAGACTCGGCACCCGGAGAATTGCAGGCACAAATCCACACTGTAGCACATCTCCAATGCACTGCCCTCGGGCGGTGCTTCTTATGACTTAGCACTCAGGAGCAATGCTATCATGACGTAAAGGGGATTAATAAATTATATTCATATAAATGTAAACTGAAAAGTTAAGACATCCATTTAAACATCAGGTAAATGAGTCGATATTGTGGTCTACAACTCCAGTATCAAACTATTTTGCTCTTGTTGTCAATTATTTACATTATTTTTGGTTGTCACCTCATTTGTTCCCTTTAATATTAGTATAAGGGTAGTTCTAACTGAACTATGGAAATCTTCAGTTGATAGACTTCCAAAGATCTTGGCCAGAATTTTCCCCTTAATAAACAGGTGGGTTTGGAGCGTGGGGGTAGTTAAATTGTTAACAATGGGATGCCCGACCGGATCCCGCCTCGGTTTTGATGGAGGCAGGACAGGGGTGGGCGACCAACCCGCTCCCAGGGGGCGGTACGTCAATTCAAATATTGTAATGAGGCTGGAAGCCTCTTTTTTCACCTTCATTTTGTTTTTAACTGCCTGTGGACAGGTTTCACATAACTCGTGAAACCCAGCAGTTAAACCGAGGCGGGGACTGCTGCACCCAGGAGGTAAGTGGTTTTATACCTACCTCCAGAATCTAGGGTCCCTAGCTAACCCACCCACCCCCACGATTGGAGACACACTCACGGGCCTCCGATCACCTCTCCAGGCCTCGGATTCCTACCATAAGGCCTCCCCCACCCCATCGATGATGCTGAGGCCGGCCACAATCATCCGGTGGCCAGCCCCAATCCCCTCTCACCCCCTGCCAATCCCCGGAAGACCCCCCCCCCCCGTGATCCCCGATCACTCCCCCAATCCTCCAACCCCCTCCCGATCCCTGGCTGACCCGATACTGCCCCCATTCCCTGATACTACCATGCTGCTCACCCCCCACGATCCTTGACCATGCCGACCATGCCCCCACCATCATCCCCGCCCGTGCCGACCTCGTGATCCCTCACGTCTGAAGCCTACCCGCCCGCAGCCAGACAGCCTCTTAATCTGGCTGGCTGCGGGCGGGAATTCGAGGTCTCGCATTCAAAACAGGCCCTGCCTCCCAGGTTTCCCGCCCACCTGAGGCCCCCTGCCCCCAACCCGCCTCCCTTGAGAAAACTCTGGCACTTGTTTCAGCAGATAGGGCTTTGGCTAGAACCATTACCAGGCCAAGAGCTATAAGAAGGTGCCTTGTCCAAAATCTTCACATTGTATATTCCAATTTTAAATCCTTCTAAAAAAAACATTGGCCCAGAATTTGCAGTCAGCGGTTAAGTGACGGCGACCGGCGCTGACCTCAAAGAAAGCTGCCCACAATGATCTCACAATCTCTGTGGTGAAAACTTGAGCTTTCTCGACCTCAATTTGATTGTAGCACTGTCAAAAGGAGATCCCCAGCATAAGGTAGCAGTGATGTCATCAAGCTGTCTAAGCAGCCAATCACATTGAAGAATTCTCAGACAGCAAACCAGGAAGTAAAATGCAGATTATAATTTACTGTTTATAATTTTTACAGAGCGCAAAATAATGATTGGGGCATACACATAGGATGAGGGTAGAAGCTGAAATACCATAAACAAACTTTAAAAAAGATTTATTATTTAATAAATTTAGTAATTTATTGTACTGGAAAAATTTGCCATTCCATAAATATTAACTTAGTTTGTCAGGGCCAGAACAGTTGCTCAGCAGTCAATATGCTGTTAAAACCCCAGTTACACCTATTCCAACAAGGCTCAACTTTTTATGGGGTGTTTAACAGCATAATTAGAGCAGAAAAGCTCAAGTTTTCATCAGTTCAAGTGATTTCACCGATTGCCAGCTATGGGGAGTTTCACAGCGCAGCCTGTGGTGAAGCAGGGAAATCCTGAAGTTACAGTCAGTTTCAATGGGGTAATGATGGCGAACACTGACAGTTCGCTGCTATTATCACTGCAAAATCCGGGCCATTGCTTTTCCCTGCCCAAGATTGCACGGGCAAACCTCGTTAGCTCTATTATCTTATGAAAGCATATACTCCAGTATCCCTATAATTCCACCTTGTGGAACATGTATTTCATGTGGACTCACCGCTGCTGAGTTAATGGGATTTATTAACGTCTTCACTGACTGAGCGGTAATCTGGTGGAGCTGATCACCTGCCCATTATAGAACCCGCCCGACTTTCATCCTATTCAAAGTAGTTCTATTTACTCATGGCCTCCATTTCTTTTTCAAATTGCCACATTTAAACAACCAGTCTCTTTTGAATGATAAACCCTCTAGGATAGGTTCTCCAGCTGAAGGATTTTGCTTCCTGACTGTCTTTTACTATTTTGGTAATTTCATGGTCAAAGTACTTGAACCTTGAGCCTTAAAGGGACGCACCCCTACATTCTATTTCACATAGTTTAATATTTCTGTCCTTAGGAGAAAAAAGCACACCATCTAATACTGTGAGCAGTACATATTTTCACGAATATACATGTTTGGAGATGCATCCTTCAGATTTTGCATGTATAAATTTTTGCGGTACATTTTGGGAGGGGGGGGCGCGGTGAAGAGCATTACTCATTTCCAGTGTGCAGAGAAACTTAAACAGTAGTAAAAAAATGCTTTTTAATAGACTGCAGGAGTTACACCTTAAAAAAGGTATTTTTTTTTAAAAAGCAAGCAAGTTAGTCTGACTTCTGTTTGATGGGAGGATCTGCTAAGAGCAGTCACCTCTAACTGACCTGAGGAAGGCACAGGATTCACACGATAGCAAAATACTGCAGATGTTGGAAATCCGAAATAACAACAGAAAAAGCTGGAAAAACTCAGCAGGTCAGGCAACATCCGTGGAGAGAAATTTGAGTTGACGTTTCGGGTTGGACCCTTCTTCAAAACTGGGAAGAAAAGAAACTAGATCGAAGGCAGGGCTGCGATCGGACAAAAGAATAAAAGAAACAAAAGAAGTAAAAGAGATTAGAAGCTAGACGAGATGGTAATAGGCTGGGATTAGGTGTAAAGTGTACTGGCAGGGCAAAAGATAGCTGCCAGGTGTGAGAGAGAAACAAAAGGAAAGGGGGGGGGGGGGGAAAGGAGTGGAACAAATACTTTTGTCCGATCGCAGCCCTGCCTTCGATCTAGTTTCTTTTCTTTCCAGTTTTGAAGAAGGGTCCAACCCGAAACGTCAACTCAAATTTCTCTCCACGGATGTTGCCTGACCTGCTGAGTTTTTCCAGCTTTTTCTGTTGTTATCACAGGATTTACACCTTGTGGACTCAAATGGACACACCAAATTAAACACAGCTGTATGTAAACAGCAGAATAATATATTACCTAAGAACATAAGAAATAGGAGCAGGAGCAGGCCATTTGGCCCCTCGAGCCTGCTCCGCCATTCAATAAGATCATGGCTGAAATTCTACCTCAACTCCACTTTCCTGCACTATCCCCATATCCCTTGATTCCCTTAATGTTCAAAAATCTATCGATCTCTGTCTTGAATATACTCAACGACTGAGCCTCCACAGCCCTCTGGGGTAGAGAATTCCAAAGATTCACCATCCTCTGAGTGAAGAAATTTCTCCTCATCTCAGTCATAAATGGTCATCCCATTATTCTGAGACTGTTGACCCCTGGTTCTAGAGTCCCTCGCCAGGGGAAACATCCTCCCTGCATCTACCCTGTCAAGCCCTGTAAGAGATCAATGAGATCACCTCTCATTCTTCTAAACTCTAGAGAATATAGGCCTAGTCTACTCAATCTCTCCTCAAAGGACAATTCCCCCATCCCAGGAATCAGTCTGGTGAACCTCTGTTGTACTCCCTCTATGGCAAGTATATCCTTCCTTAGGTAAGGAGACCAAAACTGTACACAATACTCCAGGTGTGGTCTCACGAGGGCCCTATATAATTGCAGTAAGACGTCTTTACTCATACACAAATCATCTTGTAATAAAGGCCAACATACCATTTGCTTTGCAATTGCTTGCTGTACCTACGTTAACTTTTAGTGTTTCGTGTACAAGGACACCCAGGTTCCTCTGAACACCAACATTTCCCAATCTCTCACCATTTAAAAAGTACTCTGCTTTTCTATTTTTCCTACCAAAGTGGATAACTTCACATTTCCCCACATTATATTCCATTTGCCATGTTCTTGCCTACTCACTAAGCCTGTCTGTATCCCCTTGAAGCCTCCTTGCATCCTCACAACTTACATTCCCACCCAGCCTTGTATCAACAACAAACCTGGATATATTACATTTGGTCCCCTCATCCAAATCATTGATGTAGATTGTGAATAGCTGAGGCTTAAGCACTGACCCTTGCGATACCCCACTAGTTACAGCCTGCCAACCCAAAAATGACCCGTTTATTCCTACTCTCTGTTTTCTATCTGTTAACCAATCCTCAATCCATGTTAGTAGATTACACCCAATCCCATGAGCCCTAATTTTGTTTAATAACCTCTTGTGCGGCACCCTACCGAATGCCTTCTGAAACCCAAATACACCACATCTACTGGTTCCCCCTGATCTATTCTGTTAGTTACAACACAAAAAACTTGTAACAGATTCATCAAACACTATTTCCCATTCATAAATCCATGTTGACTTTGCCTAATCCTATTATTATTTTCTCAGTGCCCTGTTACCATGTCCTTCATAACAGATTCTAGCATTTTCCCTGCTACTGATGTCAGGCTAACTGGTCTGTAGTTCCCCGTTTTCTCTCTCCCTCCTTTCTTAAATAGTGAGGTTACATTGGCCAGCTTCCAATCTGCGGGAACCATTCTAGAATCAATAGAATTTTGCAAAATGGCAACCAATGCATCCACTATCTCTATAGCCACCTCTTTCAAAACCCTAGGATGTAGGCCATCAGGTCCAGGGGATTTTCTCAGCTTTCAGTCCCATTAATTTATTCAGTACTATTTTTTTTACTAATACTAATTTCTTTCAGTTCCTCATTCTCGCCTTGGTTCTCCAGTATTTCCGGGATATTGTGTGATATATGGTATAATGCTCCTATCATTACAAAACAGTGCAGCTTCGACCTACTGCGAGCAGCACTCAGGAGCTCTGCTAGTACTTTAGAACATTACTGAGTGACACAAAGCACAAATTACTGCCCTCTTCTGAGCGACTGCAATGATCTAGGTTGCAGAAGTGGCCCACAGCAGCTCCATCAATTTTGCATGCAAGTTAGTCCAGAAACCGAAGCTGCCCAAGGTGGGAGAAATCTTTGCTGCACGCTCGGTCGGTGGTGAATTTTCCCGAGTTGAGTACACCTAGCTTGGCCTTCAGGCCAGTCTGAAGCAACAGCTTCTATTAAAGATATCTCTTAATAAGCAGGAGCTATTTTGAGAAGAGAGAATTTTGTGTAGAAAATGCTTCTCTTCGCCAGCTTTCCTTTTCTTATAAGTTATTAATAATCCACTGGGTTTCCAGACTTATGAAGCATTGATTTTGTGGACCATGAATTACCAAGCATGTCTATAGAATATGTGCCGTTAATTTTTGAAAGCTGAATTATGTTATGGCCAATGCTGTGAAATGAACAATTACATTTTAATGAGTGGGACACAGCATACACACTAGGAATCGTAAACTTGCCTACTTTAATAGTCTGTTCTCCCTAATGCAGCTCCCTAAGTAGTTCAACACCGTTTGTAAAATGGTATTGTTTAGAATGAATGCAGTGGCTTGGCAGTGGTTTTTGACAGAGAAGCTATTCGCAGTAGGGTGAACAGTTATCCATTCCAGTTAATCATGCAAGAATTTGGGTGTGAACCCAAACGTGATAAATAGCTTTCTTTTTAATAGCTGTATTTTGTGGAATTTAATAACAGAAAGGTATAAACTTATGCCAGGCAAGCAACGTGAACAATGTAACAAAGCGGAATTTGTTACCAATTAGTAATTTAACAAAAGCCAGTAAATAGCTATTGTTACTGAATAGTTCAGGACTGGGGAGATAAAGAACATCACCTCTCGGAATAATTCCCTGTTAAAATCTCAACCTGAAAGGACAGACTTGCTGCAAATTGAAAGACTAGTCACTCGTCAACAAAATAATGGGCTGGCATCCCACAGGAAATAAGGGGGGAAAAAAGCAATAAGGACTGACTCCAGGAATGTAATCATCTCTCTCTGGCCTGGGACTAGCAGCATGTTTCAAAAGAAAGCCAGATGGCCAGAAATTTCAGGTACAGGAGTAGAACATTCAGCCCATTGAAACTGCTCTGCTATCTTGTTAGTCATGACACTTCTGTCTTTTGACTCAAATTTCCTGGCTTTTCTCCATATACCCTTCCCAACGGAGTGGCTATTTCTCTTTTAAACGCTTAAATTGACTTTGAATTTGTGGCGTTTGGAGGTAATGCGTTTCACATTCTCTCAGCCCTTTGTGTGAAGAAGTTTTTCAAGGATTTACTTTTAACCAGCTTACCTTGAGCTGTAAGATTACGTCCCCTGCTAGAAAGAAGGGTCAGTCTCTGTCGACTGTTAATTCACTTCATTATTTTAAACACTTCAGTAGATTCTTCCCGATCCCCTTAACCTACACATTCCCAGGGAATATATCTCAAGGTTACCCATTCTCTCCTTAAAGCTCAGTCCCCTCACCTCATATCAATCTGGTAACTTATTGCTGGATTTTCTCCATAGCAAGTATGTCCTTCCTAAGATAGAACACCCGAAACTGAGCACAGCATTCCAAATAGCGAATTGTGTAAGTATATTCTATGCCTTGTGATAAAGCCCAGCATCCCATTAGCCTTTTTGATTTTTCTTTGCACCTGCAAATTAGTTTAACGATTTCTATACTTACACTCCAAAATCCCTTTGTTCATCTACCCTCTGTATTCCTTTAAAATTGTACCATCTGCTATTCTTACTTGAAAATTGTACTAATCCACACTTTTAATTCAAACTGTCAGTTATCATTCCACCCACACTTCATTTATGTGGTTTTGCAATTTGTTGCTCGTTTCTTTACAATGCACTAAACCTTCTGGCTTGTTTAATCTGCGAACTTGAACAGACTCCATCCATTCCCAAATGCAGGTCATGCATTTATAGAATTAAAAGCTGGGGGACAGTATTTACCAAGCCAAGAATATTCTTTTTAACCCAACTCTTGGACTCCCTTATTCCCAATCATTGTCTGATCTATGCACCTCAATTTTAGCTAACAATTCATTTTATTGAAGTTTACCAAATGCCTTTGGAAAGTCGAAATAACAACAGAAAATGCTGGAAAAACTCAGCAGGCCAGGCAACATCCGTGGAGAGAGAAATAGAGTCAACGTTTCGGGTCGAAACCCTTCTACAGAACTGTAGAAGGGTTTCAACCTGAACGTTGACTCTATTTCTCTCTCCACGGATGTTGCCTGGCCTGCTGAGTTTTTCCAGCATTTTCTGTTGTTATTTTGGATTTCCAGCATCTGCAGTATTTTGCTATCGCCTTTGGAAAGTCCATGTATATAGTATCTATTGATCCTTTTCTATTCAGTCCTCTAACTCTGTTAAAGAACACTATTAGGTGAGCCTTGGTTCAGTGATAGCGCACTCACTTCTGAGTCAGACGGTCATGGGTCCAAGACCCACACCAGAGATTTGAGCACATAATCTAGGATGACACCTCAGTGCAATACAGGAAACTCTTTTTTTTTTATTCAGCACCGACGGGACCAGCGTGGTGCCGGTTGATCAAAAAGTCCGGATTACAGAGAGGTATACTTACCAAGGTATGAGAGCCCTGTACACGGCCACAGGTGCAGGAGCCCCAGTTACATGGCCACAGATCCAGGAACCCCAGTTACACGGCCACTAATATATAGTAAAACTTACCTGAACCTACTCCTGAATTTTGCCGGTTAAGAGAGATTTCCGGATATTTAGGTGTGGGTAAAAGAGAGTTTCCTGTACGTAGGGAATGCTGCACTGTCAGCGGTGGCATCTTTCAGAGGAGACGTTAAACCGAAGCCCCGTCTGCCATTTCAGCTGGATGTAAAAGATCCCATGGCAGTATTTAAAGAAGAGTACGGTAGTTCTTTTAGCCAATACTTGGCGCTCAACCAGCACCACCAAAAACAGATCAACTGATCATTCTTCTCATTACCAGCTGGAGAACCTTGAGCCCAAATTGGCTGCAACACTTCCTACAAAGCAAGTGACTACACTTCAAAAGTAATTCAGTGGCTGTAAAGCACTTTGGAATATCTTGAGATCATGAATGAGACTATATAAATTCAAGTTCTTTCTTTCTGTTGACAGATCAATTAAGAAGTTGTGAGACATTGTGCAGTTGGTGTGTTCTTGCTGAAACACAGAAGATTTTTAAATTGGCTTTCATCGATAAGAAAAAGCCAAGTGTAGGAGGTGGAAAGTGCAAATTATCCTAATTGTAAGAAACATTGTTTAAAATGTTTAAACTTGCTTACATTTACACTCAGCTTGGGGCTGTTGAGATTGTTTTTAGTTTGTTTTAACTTGCTTCGCTGCAGCTGTGTAGAAAGTGGAAGTAAGGGCTGGCTGGCAGGACATGGGTTGGGAAGTGATGTGAAGAATGACCCGTCAGGGGTGTGGTAGAACACATATGGCCAGTAAATAATATATTAAAATATGATTAAGTGTGGCTAACAGGGGTTACACAGAAGCATTATAGGAGTGTGCAATGGTGTACGCTATACGCAAGATATTAAATACACACAGAAGCACACTTAATTTATATTCAAAAAGCAATACTTGTAATCTGCACATTTTCATGTCACATATACATAATCTTGCACTTCCCATGTCAAACGTCCACCAATTAAACTGTTTTAGTGGTGTTGGTTGAAGGATGAATGTTATGCAGGACACTGGTACTGAACCACACTGACCAGGAAGATCCCAAATTCTTAGATTAAAAAATTGTTCTTGTGATGTGGACAACATTGGCAAGGTACGATTATTGCTTATCCGTAGTTGCCCTAAGAAGGTGGTTGGCCTTCTTGATAATGACTGTTTGTACAACTGAGTGTCTTGTTAGGCCACTTCAGAGGGCATTAAGAATCAACCATATAGGAGAAACCACAGACATGTGAAGGCCAAACCAGGTAGCTTTCACAGTCACTTTTTTTGTGCTGCTTACCTACAAATTGCCAGATTTCTTGAATTCAATTTCACAACTAGCTATGGTCCGATTTGAATTCAAAACCTCCAGGTAGCTAGTCTAGTACCATATTTGCCCTGTACTCTCTAATCTACAACTGGCCTCTGTAGACACAGAAAGAGTATTTCTACTTGTGGGGAAGAGCAAAACTAGAGGCCATCAATATAAGATAGTCACACCAAGAAATCAAATAGGGAATTCAGAAGTAAACCTCTTTATCCAGAGAATGGGGAACTGGCTATCACAGAGAGTGGTTGAGGCAAATAGTATAGTAGCATTTAAGGGGAAGCTAGATAAGCGTATGAGGGAGAAGGGAATAGAGGGTCATGCTGTTAGAGTTAGACAAGGAAGGATGGGAGGAGACTCGAGTGGAGCATAAATGCCGGCATGGATCCACTGGGCCGAATGGCCTGTTTCTGTGCTGTATGTTCTATGTAATTCTATGACCTCGATATTCCTGGGCTAGGGAGAATGAAAAGAAAACATGGCTCGGGTTCCTGTTCTTGATCACTTCCAGCATCTGCAGTATTTTGCTTTTGTTTTAGGTATCAGAACAGTTCTGATGAAAGGTTATTGACCTGAAACATCAACTCTGTTTCCCTCTCCACAGATACTGCCAAAACTGCTGAATGTTTCCAGCAGTTTTTGCTTTTCACCACTGATACCTGCTTGTTTGGAGGTGAAACAAAGGCAGGATTAGGCTCAGATGCAATGGCCCCAACTTTTGGTTAAATAGCCTGCTAATACTTCCTGGCCAGGTTCACGCATGAAGAATGAGGTAATGTGCGGCTGCAAGTATCCATGGAACAACACGCTAGTATGAATCAGTGTCTTCAGGCGAGGAGGGGAGAAAATGAACAAACACCTGCAGAATATATCAATGGCCTCGTCATTAGCTTAGACAAGTCAGGCAGACATGATCAGGTAGTTCCGACATCATCCTAAATCAATGTGGTTTATGGCCATTTGAATCCCACGATTAAATTATAGTCTTAATCTCACTCCCTCGGGTATTTTGCTTTAGCTTGCTCAGCAGCCCTTTATTCTATTTACATGCTGTATTTCTGATTTTGCCAGCTGACAGCATGAACAATGTCTTCAGTGTGTGAGGATGCTCAGATCACAAAAGGGTATTACTAACTCAATCTACTTTTGACATCCCAGATTCACCAGTCAGTATAGACCATAAAGGTTTATAATTACTTAGGCTACACTTACAGCAAAAGTTTACTATTTGCGTTTTAACACGGTTGGTATTGTTTGATGGTATGCTCTTTCGAGTGTCAGTCACTCTGTTCTGCTTCCCTTTACTACTCGCACCTTCAAATCATCTTTTGGATGAGACATTAAACCGAGGGCCCGTCTGGCCTCTCAGGTGGACATAAAAGATCCCACTATTCAAAGAAGCACAGGGAAGTTCTCCCAGTGTCTTGGCCAACATTTATCCTTCAACCAATACCTAAAGACTGATGACCTAGTCATTTATTTCATTGGTGTTTGTGCGACCTTCCTGTGCACAAATTGGCTGTCACATTTCCTACATTACAACAGTGACTACACTTTAGCATATTCTGAGGTCAGAAAGGCGCTATATAAAGGTAAATTCTTTCTTTAAATCTCTCCCTACTGACCAAGAAAGTAATGCTGCTCTTGCTTCGATGCTTTCGTTACCTCCAGACTCGACTATTCTAACACAAAGGCAAAATACTGCGGATGCTGGAAATCTGAAGTATAAACAGAAAATGCTGGAAATACTCAGCAGGTCGGGCAGCATCTGTGGAGAGCGAAATATGTTTCAGGTTGGAGACCTTACGTCACAACTGGAAAATGTTAGGTGTAAAAACTGGGCAGCGTCCATTTTAGCGCCCCAAAAAAGTTAGCGCACACGTGGCCGATTTTCCAAGGTAGCGCCCCAAGAGGGAGAAGGGGTGCGACTGGAAGCGCCCCACGTCCCTCTTGGGGCGCTGCGAGCCAATATCGTGGCGCTACGTGCCGCAGCACCACGCGCTGCAGCACATCGCGTCGCGGTACTGCAGGCCTTCCTCCCCTTATTGAAGGGGAGAGGCCTGGCGCAACATGTCCTGGCGCCCAGCTGGGCCACCAAGGATCGGGAGTGCCGGGCTCACGGAGAGCAGCCAGCACCCCGCGGAGGGGCTTCACGGGGGCCGGGGACAGCAACGGGGGCAGGTGCTGGCAGGTGGCCAGCAACAAAAATGGCCACCCGCCACCTCCCCTTTAACTAGCACCGCCCCAGCCGCAGGTAGGCCCCTGACCCTGGCGGACATAGCGTCCGGTGGTAAGTCGGGGAGTGCCACCCAATATTACAGCCGGGGCGCTGCACATGGTGATGACGTCATCGGTGGCAGCGCAGAGCCACGTGGCGCTAATGGTTAGTGCCGCCGCTAACCTCCCGCTGAATTCGCTGCAGGCGTTAGTGGCACCGCGCCCAGGTGCTAGTTGATTTGCGCCCCATTTGCACCCTCTTAGGGCGCTAATGGGAGGCGCAAATTAACCGAATTTAGCCCCCCGAGATGTTTTAAGCAAAGACAGAGGCAGGGAGAGGGGGGGGGAGGGGAGGAAAGAACAAAACGGAAGGTCTGCGATCGGGTGAAAGGCAGGAGTGATTAAATGACAAAAGGGATGGTAATGGGACGAGAAAAAAAACAAAAGATGGGTCGAGAGGACCTGTAAATGGCAACAGCAGAATCATTACCAGCACCAGTTGTCTGAAAAAATGGGAGCAGTGGTTATCATCTTGAGAATTTGAGCAAAGTTGCTGAAATTTTCCAGTTCAGGGTGAGAACATGCAGTGGCACCGATGCAGTCATCAATGTACCAGAAAAAGAGGTGAGAGAAGGGACTTGAGTAGGACTGAAACAAAATTTTTTCCACGTATTCCACGAAAGGCAGGCATAGCTAGCCATACCTCTTCTAGGAATGCCTACCTTGAAGAAGTTCTGCTCTTCTCTTCGACGGGATCTCCGTTTGGCTCTTCAACCTTGTTCATCTTCATTACTTTCAGTTTCCCTTCTCGTGTTTGATCAGGTATCTGCCAAGACTCGGTTTCACAGCCACATCATTTTCCTCAGCAACTGTCTCCGGTTCCGACTTATTCCACGTGGATGCCAACTAAACTTCCACCCTTCGTGCTTTGGATCCACCCAGGATTACAAATACCTCCAAGATATTCATCGTTCCTCGAGCTACTGCCCTCGCCGCATCTTGAGATCCACGCTCAACGCCATGCGCCGCCACATGAACAACCTCGACCTCTCTCTTCAGCAACACCGGCGCACTCTATCTCAAAGCTGTCCGGGTCCACAGTTCCATTTCGTCCTTCGACTCATCCGACGCTTCAACAAAAAACTTTTCTTCTTCCTTTCCGATGTCAAGGGTCGCAAGCTTCATCAACTCTTGGACACCAACGCCCCTCCGGAACCTTCTTCCCCTTCACTTTCCTCTGACCCCCCTTCTCCCAATCTCACCCCCTGCCGCGTCTTCACTATCCCCTCTGACCTTCCACTCTCTGACCCCGAACGATCAGTCCTCAGCAAAGGCCTGAGCTTCATCCCCTTACGCCCCCACCTCAATGAATTTCGAGCTCGGCACGATGTTGAGCTCTTTTTCCGCCGCCTTCGTCTCCGTGCCCACTTCTCTGGCCAGGAGTCTTCCCCCCGCACAACTGACCCTTTCTCCCGCTTGCAGAATTCCCGTTCTACCTGGACCCCTCCCCCTGGCCTCTTACCCTCTCTAGATCTTTTCATCGCTAACTGCCGCCGTGACATCGGCCGCCTCCATTTCTCTGCTCCCCTCACTCACTCCAACCTACCTCCCTCTGAACTTGCAGCATTCCATTCTCTTAG
This sequence comes from Somniosus microcephalus, assembly GCF_052327205.1. NCBI lineage: Eukaryota > Metazoa > Chordata > Chondrichthyes > Squaliformes > Somniosidae > Somniosus > Somniosus microcephalus. The sequence continues at coordinate 55,834,658 of NC_140991.1, read as the reverse complement.
ATCCAACCCTGACATTGTCATTAAATGTAGGAAGTTACACAACACCAGGTTATAGTCCAACAGCTTTATTTGAAATCACAAGCTTTCGGAGCGCTGCTCCTTCTTCAGGTGAAGTGGAGAAATGCATAAAGACACAGCTTATATAGTCAGAGAATCATGTCAGATGTTTACAGGTAACCTTTCCAACTGCCATTTATCACACCTCGGCAGAGAGATAATCACAGCAGTCAAAGGTGTGAATGGTGTCCAAACAGGTCAGTCAGGGAAACATTACATCAAAGAACAATGAGGTGGGGTCACAGGGGGTCAAATATTACAGATGCTACATACTCATGTGACTCGGCCAACGTTGTCTACCTCATACGTTGCAGGAAAGGATGCCCCGGAGCATGGTACATCGGCGAGACCATGCAGACACTGCGACAACGGATGAACGGACACCGCGCAACAATCACCAGGCAGGACTGTTCCCTCCCAGTCGGGGAACACTTCAGCAGTCAAGGACATTCAGCCTCCGATCTTCGGGTAAGCATTCTCCAAGGTGGCCTTCGAGACACACGACAACGCAAAATCGTCGAGCAGAAACTGATAGCCAAGTTCCGCGCCCATGAGGACGGCCTCAACCGAGATCTTGGGTTCATGTCACGCTACATGTAACCCCACCTGATGCAGGGTCATCCAGACTCGAGTCGACATTGGCTTGTTCTCTCTACACAGATGCGGCCGGACCTGCTGTGATTTCCAGCCAAAAAAAATGTTTCTTGTCTGTTTTTTTGTTTTTCATACAGACCCCAGCATCTGTAATATTTGACCCCCTGTGACCCCACCTCATTGTTCTTTGATGTAATGTTTCCCTGACTGACCTGTTTGGACACCATTCACACCTTTGACTGCTGTGATTATCTCTCTGCCGAGGTGTGATAAATGGCAGTTGGAAAGGTTACCTGTAAACATCTGACATGATTCTCTGACGATATAAGCTGTGTCGTTATGCATTTCTCCACTTCACCTGAAGAAGGAGCAGCGCCCCGAAAGCTTGTGATTTCAAATAAAGCTGTTGGACTATAACCTGGTGTTGTGTAACTTCCTACATTTGTCCACCCCAGTCCAACTCCGGCATCTCCACACCATTGTCATTAAACCCACTGACAAGGGTGGTGCTGTTGTTGTTTGGCGCACTGACCTCTACCTAGCGGAAGCTGAACGCCAACTCTCCGACACCTCCTCCTACCTCCCCCTGGACCATGACCCCACCACCGAACATCAAACCACCGTTTCCAAGACTGTCACTGACCTCATCTCCTCTGGAGATCTTCCCCCCGCTGCCACCAACCTCATAGTTCCCCAACCCCGCACAGCCCGCTTCTACCTCCTTCCCAAGATCCACAAACAGGACTGCCCTGGTAGACCCATCGTTTCAGCCTGTTCTTGCCCCACGGAACTTATCTCTTCCTATCTTGACTCCATCTTTTCTCCCCTTGTCCAGTCTCTTCCCACCTACATCCGCGACTCTTCGGACACCCTCCGCCACTTTAACAGTTTCCAGTTTCCTGGCCCCAACCGTTTCCTTTTCACCATGGACGTACAATCCCTCTACACCTCCATCCCCCACCCGGATGGCCTGAGGGCGCTCCGCTTCTTCCTTGAAGAGAGGCCCGACCAGTCCCCATCCACCACTACCCTCCTCCGCCTGGCTGAACTTGTTCTCACATTGAACAACTTCTCCTTTAACTCCACTCATTTCCTCCAAATCAAAGGTGTTGCCATGGGTACCCGCATGGGCCCTAGCTATGCCTGCCTTTTCGTGGGCTATGTGGAACAATCTTTGTTCCAGTCCTACTCGGGTCCCCTCCCTCACCTCTTTTTCCGATACATTGATGACTGTATCGGTGCCGTTTCCTGCTCTCGTCCCGAACTTGACAATTTCATTCACTTTGCCTCCAATTTCCACCCTTCCCTCACCTTCACATGGTCCATCTCTGACTCTTCCCTTCCCTTCCTCGACTTCTCCGTCTCCATCTCTGGGGATAGGTTATCGACCAATATTCACTACAAGCCCACTGACTCCCGCAGCTACCTGGACTACACTTCCTCCCACCCCGCCTCCTGTAAGGACTCTATTCCATTCTCCCAGTTTCTCCGTCCACCTTCCACACCAGTGCTTCCGACATGTCTTCCTTTTTCCGCAACCGAGGATTCCCCTCCACCGTGATTGACACTGCCCTCGACCGTGTCAGTTCTATCTCCCGCACTTCTGCCCTCACCCCTGCCCCTCCCTCCCGGAACCACAATAGGGTTCCCCTTGTCCTCACCTTTCACCCCACCAGCCTCCACATTCAACGGATAATCCTCCGGCATTTCCGCTACCTCCAAAGTGATCCCACCACCAAACGTAGCTTCCCCTCCCCTCCCCTTTCAGCATTCTGCAGGGACTGCTCCCTCCAAGACACCCTAGTCCACTCCTCTATCACCCCAAACAGCCCTTCCCCTTCGCCTGGCACCTTCCCGTGCAAGCGGAGGAGATGTAACACCTGCCCCTATACCTCCCCCCTTCCCACTGTCCAGGGCCCCAAACACCCCTTCCAGGTGAAACAGCGATTTACTTGTACTTCTCGCAATCTAGTATACTGTATTCGCTGCTCACGATGCGGTCTCCTCTACATTGGGGAGACCAAACGCAGATTGGGTGACCGCTTTGCGGAACACCTCTGTTCAGTCCGTAAGGGTGACCCCAAGCTTCCGGTCACCTGTCATTTTAATTCAACGCTCCATTCCCACTCGGACCTCACCATCCTTGGCCTCTTGTATATTGTTCCACGGAAGCTCAACGTAAACTCGAGGAACAGCACCTCATCTTCCGATTAGGCACTTTACAGCCTTCCGGACTCAATATCGAGTTCAACAATTTCAGATCATAACCTCGGCCCCTATTTCATTTTTTCTTGTAATTTTTCCACTCCTTTCCCCCCCGCCCTTTCTTTTTGTTTCGCTCTCACACCTGGCAGCTATCCCTTGCCCTGCCAGTACACTTTACACCCAATCTCAGCCTATTACCATCTCGTCTAGCTTCTAACACCTTTCATTGTCTCTTTTTTACTTCTTTTGTTTCTTTTATTCTTTTGTCCGATCGCAGCCCTGCCTCCGATCCATCTTTTCTTTCCAGTTTTGAAGAAGGGTTCGACCCGAAACGTCAACTCAAATTTCTGTCCACGGATGTTGCCTGACCTGCTGAGTTTTTCCAGCATTTTCTGTTGTTATTTCGGATTTCCAACATCCGCAGTATTTTGCTATCCATCTAGCTAGGACTCATACAGGTTCCCATAGCAACACCTTTCATTTGGAATAAGTGAGTGGAGTCAAAGGAGAAATTGTTCAGTGTAAGAACAAGTTCAGCCAGGCGGAGGAGGGTGGTGGTGGATGGGGACTGGTTGGGCATCCGTTCAAGGAAGAACCGGAGGGCCGCAGGCCCTCCTGGTGGGGGATGAAGGTGTAGAGGGACTGGACGCCCATGGTGAAAAGGAGATTATTCTAATGCTCTCCTGATCGGCCTCTCATCTTTCACCCTCCATAAACTTAAGCTAATGCAAAGCTCTGCTGCCTGTATCCTAACTCGCACCCATCACTCCTGTGCTCGCTGACCTACATTGGTTCCCGGTTCCCGAACTCCTCCATTTAAAAATTCTCATCCTCATGTTAAAACTGCTCCCTGGCCTCGCCCCACCACATAACTGTAATGATATCAGCAAATAGTGATGGTATTTGCCTGTTTGATTATGATGCCTTACCAGCATAGTTGCCTGATTGATTACTTATGCCTGACCAGCAGAGGGCATGTGACAGAGACAAGCAGTTTAGTTTTAGTTTAGTTTTAGATGGATTTCTAGCATGGTGTCTCCTGTAAGGCTGTTAACCAGAGTTGAACAAACTTTAGATTAAAAGACATTCTCTTTCATAAATGTCTCGTCATTGAACCCACATACAAATCGATACAATAACCTCCTACAACTCTCCAAGAAAACTGTGTTCCTCCAACTCTGGCCTCTTCTCCATCCCCCACTTCCTTCACGTCACCATCGGCGGCTATGCCTTCAGCTGTTTAGACCCGAAGCTCTGGAATTCCCTCTCTGAACCTTTTTGCCTCTCTCTCCTTCTTTAAGACCCTCCTTAATACCTACCTCTTTGATCAAGCTTTTGGTCACCTGTTCTGATGTCTCCTTGTTTGGCTCGGCATCAATTTTTGTCCGATTACACTCCTGTTTTACTATGTTAATGGCGCAATATAAATGCAAGTTGTTATTTATGTAAATGGAAACTGTAAGACTACTTGTTCTGAAATCGTGCTCCTTTCTGAAGAGGTATATGGCTTGATGTTACTTGATTTATCATAAATAACTCTACTGCTTAATATGTAAGCTATAAATAAGGGAATCCCTTGTTGGTTTTGGGTTGGAGCACATGCTGTTCCTAAAGCATCATTTCACTAAACACTTCTGGGATTCTTGCCAATACTCAGTGTTTTTATATGCGTGTTTACACACACATAAATTTTACACACACATACACACATGGATTACATAAACGAATTGGTCCTTTTGGCAACCTATCAGCTCATTTATTCAGGGGAAAAAACTCTTTCTATTAATGTAATTGGATTAATGAAATACTGAAACATTTCTACATTGTCATAGAATATGCATGAAAATTATTTTGTCTAAATCTGTCAAGCTGTCGATGGACTTAAGACCATACGTACTATTGTCAGTAGAATAAGCTAAAAGTATTAATCTTGTTATATTTTTAATCTGGAACAAAAATGATGCTCTTAAAGGGTTACTAAGTCAAAAAAGACAAATGGCTGCATTGGGTAAAAGCTAATGCTTGTTTTACTTTGAAGATGGATATATAAATAGTACTCAGTGAGCTGGGACTTCACAAGCTTCGATGCGTAAACACATCCGAGTTGGAATTTAGTATATAGTTTTGTCTGTAAGCCAAGCATCCTATCTTCTTGAAAAGATAAGATGTTTCTTTCCCTTGGCGATAATTCTAGGTGCGGTGACATTTTATAAATTTTTTGTAACTACAACAAACTTAAGTTGGATTAGTTTCAAATACAAAGGGTAAGATTCTCCAATTATTGTGAGGCTCCAGAATGCATTTTTCTTCTTGTGTGTGATGGAAAAAAGATATTGCAACATAGATTCTACTCTTTCCTGCATGACAACGGTGACGACACTTCACGAACACTGCATTAGCTACATAGCGCTGTGGGACATCCTGAGGCTATGCAAGTTAAATGCAAGTTCGTTCTTCCTTTTTGGGACATCATTTCATCCAGTCAGGTATTTTGCTACACTATTTGTTGGGAAGGGGCAAAATCTAGGAAAAGTAAATGCTTGTACTGCATTCAATGCTAACAATAATATTCCATATGTTGCTGGGTAGCACGCGGGCATTGGCCTGGTGTTACATAAGAACATAAGAAATAGGAGCAGCAGTGGGCCATTTGGCCCCTCGAGCCTGCTCTGCCATTCAGTAAGATCATGGCTGATCTTCTACCTCATCTCCACTTTCCTGTGCTATCCCTATATCCCTTGATTCCTTTATTGTTCAAAAATCTATCGATCTCTGTCTTGAATATATTCAACGACTGAGCCTCCACAGCCCTCTGGGGTAGAGAATTCTGAAGATTCACCACCCTCCTGAGTGAAGAAATTTCTCCTCATCTCAGTCCTAAATGGCTGACCCCTTATTCTGAGCCTGTGACCCCTAGTTCTAGACTCCTCAGCCAGGGGAAACATCCTCCCTGCATCTACCCTGTCAAGTCCTGTAAGAATTTTGTATGTTTCAATGAGATCACCTCTCATTCTTCTAAACTCGAGAGAAGCTAGGCCTCGTCTACTCACTCTCTCCTCATAGGACAATCCCATCCCAGGAATCAGTCTAGTGAATTCTCGTTGCACTCCCTCAATGGCAAGTATATCCTTCCTTAGATAAGAAGAACAAAACTGCACACAATACTCCAAGTGTGATCTCACCAGGGCCCTATATAATTGCAGTAAGACGTCTTTACTCTTATACTCAAATCCTCTTGTAATAAAGGCCAACATAACATTTGCTTTCCTAATTGTTTGCTGCACCTGCATGTTAACTTTCAGTGATTCGTGTACAAGGACACACAGGTCCCTCTGAACACCAACATTTCCCAATCTCTCACCATTTAAAAAATACTCTGCTTTTCTATTTTTCCTACGAAAGTGGATAACTTCACATTTCTCCATATTATATTCCATTTGCCATGTTCTTGCCCACTCACTTAGCTTGTCTATATCCCCTTGAAGCCTCCTTGCATGCTCCTCACAACTTACATTCCCACCCAGCTTTGTATCATCAGCAAACTTGGATATATTACATTTGGTCCCCTCATCCAAATCATTGATATAGATGGTGAATAGTTGAGGCCAAAGCACTGATCCTTGCGGTACCCCACCAGTTACAGCCTGCCAACCCGAAAATGACCTGTTTATTCCTACCCTCTGTTTTCTGTCCGTTAACCAATCCTCAATCCATGCTAGTATATTGCCCCCAATCCCTTGAGCCCTAATTTTGTGTAATAACCTCTTGTGTGGCACTTTATCGAATGCCTTCTGGAAATCCAAGTACACTACATCCACTGGTTCCCCCTGATCTATTCTGCTAGTTACATCCTCAAAGAACTCCAATAGGTTTGTCAAACATGATTTCCCTTTCATAAATCCGTGTTGACTCTGCCCAATCCTATTATTATTTTCTAAGTGCCCTGTCACCATGTCCTTAATAATAAATTCTAGCATTTTCCCGACTACTGATGTCAGGCTTACTGGTCTGTATGTAGTTCCCCGTTTTCTCTCTCCTTCCTTTCTTAAATAGTGGGGTTACATTTGCTACCTTCCAATCTGTCGGAACTGTTCTAGAATCTATGGAATTTTAGAAAATGACAACTAATGCATCCATTATCGCTGTAGCCACCTTTTTCAAAACCTTCGGATGTAGGCCATCAGGTCCAGGGGATTTATCGGCTTTCAGTCCCATTAATTTCTCCAGTACTATTTTTTTTTACTAACACTAATTTCTTTCATTTCCTCATTCTCGCTAGACTCTTGGTTCTCCACTATTCCCAGGAAGATTTTTGCATCTTCTTTCATGAAGACAGACACAAAGTATTTGTTTAATTTCTCTGCCATTTCTTTATTCCCCATTATAATTGCTCCTGTCTCAGCCTGAAAGGGACCCACATTTACTTTTGCTAATCTTTTCCTTTTTAAATACCTACAGAAGCTTTTACAGTCTGTTTTTATGTTTCACGCTAGTTTACTCTCATATTCTATTTCCCCTTTCTTCATCAATTTCTTGGTCCTTCTTTGCTGAATTCTAAAATCCTCCCAGTCCTCAGGCTTACTGCTCATTTTGGCAACATTATAAGCCTCGTCCTTTGATCTAATATTATCTTTTACTTCTCTTATTAACCATGGTTGGACCACTTTTCCTGTGGGGTTTTTGTGCCTTAAAGGAATGCATATTTGTTGTAAATTATGTATTAATTCTTTAAATACTAGCTATTGCTTGTCTACCATCATACCTTTTAATGTAGTTTTCCAATCTCCCTTAGCCAACTCGCCCCTCACACCTACGTTCTGTAGTTTGCTTTGTTTAGATTTAAGACCCTAGTTTCTGATTTAACTAAATCACTTTCAAACTCAATATAAAATTCTACCGTATTACAACTGACCATCACAGACATGGGACAGTTGTGCTACAATTCCATCATTTGCATGTTCAAGTGGACAAAAATTCTTTGTACATAATGCAGTAATACAGAATTGCTTTTTATGCAATTTTGGAATAGCTGCTAATTGGAAAGGGGCAGGAATGGCTGGGCTATGCCAATTTTGTCCCCAAAAACACTGTAAAACCCCCCCTGAAAAATATACATATTAATATGCAGCAGAAAAATTTGCAACACTATGGGGAAAGAGCAGGGGTATGGGACTAATTGGATAGTTCTTTCAAAGGCAAGATGGACCAAATGGCCTCCTTCTGTGTTGTGTGATTCTACGATTACATCATATATAAGCTCAGTTATGCCGTCAAACAGCATGCATTTTTGTGTTGTACTGTACAATGGTTACTTATAGTGTTGGCATTAGTGCCAATGATAGTTGCAAAGACAAAATAATCAACTTTTAAAGTTGTAAAATACGAAACCTGCTGTAAAATACAAAAAGACTAGTGTATGTGAAAAGTGCTTTTTTTTTAAAAAAAAGAAAAAGTTCTACAGCTTTATATACATTAGAAAAGATTTGGATTACTGTGCGACAGTTTACACACATAACTTCAGAAAAACAAGGTTGTCGTTTAACAGCGAACAGTCCATGGCTACTGGGAATGTTACCATATTCACAGAATGACTGAACCAGACCTTTAATACACAAGCTGTTTCAGTCTTCTTTGTGGCCCCTTGAGATGTGCTATCACACCAGCCACAAGGCGACTTTCATTATGTTTGGGAAAAAAAGGATTCTCTCCATGGGTAAATAAAATTCTGGGGATTCAAGGCGACATAGTTTTTATTACAAAATGAACACAGCAGGGAATTAGTGACCATATAATCTGCAAACAAATCTTAATCACATTAGAAAGATGCTAGTCATTAATTGAATAACTGACTTCATCAGTAAGCTTTTAAAATTATTTATTCTTGGGATGTGGGCGTCGCTGGCGAGGCCAGTATTTATTGCCAATCCCTACTTGCCCAGACTGAGTAGCGTGCTAAGGCCCTTAAGAGTCAACCACATTGGTGTGGGACTGGAGTCACATATAGGGTAGCCCATTTAAGGACGTCGGGTTCCTTTCCCTAAAGAACATTAGTGAACCAGCTGGATTTTTACAGCAATCCAACAGTTTCATGGTCATTTTTACTGATGTCAGATTTTTATTTCAAGATTTTTTTTTAAAACTGAGCTTAAATTCTTAAATTGTCACGGTGGGATTTAAATTCACGTTCTATAGATTATTAGTTCAGGCCTCTGGCTTATGAGTCCAACATAATACCCACTTCACCACCATACCCAATTTAAGTGATCGTAATGATTTATTAATTGCCCAAAATAATGCACCACTCTTCAATTGAATTGCTCTGAGACTGTGTGGATCAAATCAACTCCAAAAAAGGAAAGTAATCATAGAAATCCTGAAGGTATATTTGATTATTGATTGACTGTATTGCATTTTACACTCGCATTTGGGAAATGGCAGGGGAGTGGGACTAATAGGATAGCTCTTTCAAAGAGCCAGCACAGACATAATGAGCCTCCCTCTGTGCTGGATCATTCTATGATTCTATAGATTTCTTTGCAAACCCCTTTTGCAAAGTTATAGAAAAATCATGTGATCTTTCATGTGACTCAGGTGTACCTCATGGAGAACACAGAATCCAAAATACATAATATTGAGTAATCATAATCTTGGGCTATGCTTTATTTATTAAGAGAAATATACTTGTATACAATCTTTAGGTACTGATTAATTAAAACTGATTCGACAATTTTTTTTTCAGGGAAATGCAGACGGTCTTTGGAACAATGTGCCGTTATTTTCTTTTTGGGTGTGCGGCCCCTTTAAGGGGCAACGTGGCCTATTTAAACTTCCGCAAATGCGCGTTTTTTCCATTGAGAAACCAGCTAACACGGGTGCTTCAGTTGCACAGCTGTGCAGCTAAACAGGTACACTGCTATGGAATGATATTTTCAACCTGCCCATTGGCAACATCCTTCACAGAAATGTGGCTCAGTTTTAACATGTAGGCTGATGACACCTAAATCTAGCTCTCCACTACCTCTCTCGTTCCGCTCCATTGCCTTTGTCTTGTCAAATTGCTTGTCCAACATCCAGTCTTGGATGAGCCATAATTTCCTCCAACTAAACAATTATGAACAACTTAGGACCCGGTCACAAACCGCGTACCCTCGCTACTAACTCCTCCCCTTTCCTGAGCAAACATCTCAGCTTGAACCAGATCTGTCTGCAGGCCTGGCATCCTGTCCAACCCTAAGCCAAGCTCCGACCCCATATCCTCTCCATCACAAAGACCGCCTACGTTCATATAAGGAGCCGGTCACAACGGCTGAGAGGAACGGATATAAAGAGCGGGAGAATCGGCTGAGGGGAGCGGATATAAAGAGCGGGAGAATCTGCTGAGGGGAGCGGATATAAAGAGCGGGAGAATCTGCTGAGCGGAGCGGATATAAAGAGCGGGAGAATCTGCTGAGGGGAGCGGATATAAAGAGCGGGAGAATCTGCGGAGAGGAGCAGATATAAAGAGCGGGAGAATCTGCTGAGGGGAGCGGATATAAAGAGCGGGAGAATCTGCGGAGAGGAGCGGATATAAAGAGCGGGAGAATCGGCTGAGGGGAGCGGATATAAAGAGCGGGAGAATCGGCTGAGAGGAGCGGATATAAAGAGCGGGAGAATCGGCTGAGAGGAGCGGATATAAAGAGCGGGAGAATCGGCTGAGAGGAGCGGATATAAAGAGCGGGAGAATCGGCTGAGAGGAGCGGATATAAAGAGCGGGAGAATCTGCTGAGAGGAGCGGATATAAAGAGCGGGAGAATCGGCTGAGGGGAGCGGATATAAAGAGCGGGAGAATCGGCTGAGAGGAGCGGATATAAAGAGCGGGAGAATCGGCTGAGGGAAGCGGATATAAAGAGCGAGAGAATCGGCTGAGAGGAGCGGATATCCAGGAGACTTTTTTTTATCCGGCACGACGTGGTGCCGGTTCATCAAAAATTCCGGATAACTGAACACTATAGTAAAAGATAGGAAGAGCTGACAGCTCCGTATAAAGCAACAAACCCTGTTGTTTAGCAACATCTGTAGAACAATGAACACAAGTTTCAAGCATCTCTGTAGCTTAGCAACAGCTGCAGCCACACCCTTGCACAGCAACAGCTGGAAGGCGGCAAATACCAATATGAAGTAAAACCTACTCCTGAATTTTGCCGGTTAACCAAGATTTCCGGTTATTTAGGTGCTGGTAAATCAAAAGTTTCCTGTAAACAGCGGGACACAGCGGACATGAGCGGTGATTAAAAAAAAACGAATGACGTCACAAGACAGCAGGTAGGTGATTGGTAGGTGAGTAGTACAGTTTATTTGTCTTTAAACTAAAAGCCGGGGAACTATAACTATTATGTTATTAAGTATTAACTTAACTAGATAAACGAAATAATTAATATAACTATAAATAATCGTTTGATTAAAAACTTTAACGAATTAAATAAGCAAATAAATAATTTCTAGAAATGGCAGGGCAGGCTATGTGTCGGGACTGTAGTATGTGGGAATTAGTGGACAGCAAGACCATCTCGGATTCCCACATCTGCAGGAAATGTCTCTGCCTTCAGTCACTCCGGCTCAGAGTCATTGAGCTAGAGTGCGAGTTAGAGGCACTCCGAAACATAAGGGAGGGGGAGAAATTTCTGGCTAGTTTCATCCAGAATACAGTCACACCCCAGAGGAAAGCACAGGTTCAGGAAAGGGAAGGTGTGACTATTAGGGAGCCAGGTAGCGTGGACTTAGGAGAGGTAGCGAAGGAGGTCCCGCAGACACTGGTCCTGTCCAACATGTACAATGTACTGGCTACCTGTGAGGACAAGGAGAAAGACTGCAGGGAGGACAGCCACAATGCAGACCAAGGCACCATGACTCAGAAGGCGGTCAGGGGGGAGGGGTGTCCGGAAGAGCAGAATAGAAATGTGGTAGTGATAGGGGATAGATAGCCTCCTCTGCAGCCAAGAACGAGAGTCCCGAAGGGTGTGTTGCCTACCTGGTGTAAGGAACTTGGAAAGGGAGGGGGTAAATCCAGTTGTCGTGGTCCATGTCGCAACAAATGACTTGGGGAGGAAAAGGGAGGAGATCCTGCTGAAGGAGTATCAGGAGTTAGGAGCGAAATTAAAAAGCAGGACCTTGAGGGTAATAATCTCTGGATTATTGCCCAAGCCACATGCAAACTGGCATAGAAACAGTCAGATCAGGAGAATTAACACGTGGCTAAAGGGCTGGTGTGGGAAGGAGGGGTGCCTTTTCATGGGACACTGGCACAGGAAGGAACTGTATCGATGGGACCGGTGTCCTAGCGGAAAGGGTAAATAGGGAAGTGGCAAAGGCTTTAAACTAGTAAGGGGGGAGGGATCTACAAGAAATGAAACCAGCCTGAATATAAACAAAACAGGAAAGGAGCGCATAAGAAATAAGAGCAGGAGTAGGCTTTACAGCTCCTCGAGCCTGCTCCGCCATTCAATAAGATCATGACTGATCATCGACCTCAACTCCACTTTCCCGCCTGATCTCCATATCCCTCGATTCCCCTAGAGTCCAAAAATCTATCTATCTCAGCCTTGAATATACTCAAAGACTCAGCATGCACAGCCCTCTGGGGCATAGAATACCAAAGATTCACAGCCCTCAGTGAAGAAATTCCTCCTCATCTCGGTCTTAAATAGCCTACCCCTTATCCTGAGACTATGCCCACTAGTTCTAGACACTCCAGCCATGGGAAACAACCTCTCAGCATCTACCCTGTCAATCCCCTTCAGAATCTTGTATGTTTCAATGAGATCACCTCTCATTCTTCTAAACTCCAGAGAGTATAGGCCCATTCTACACAATCGCTCATCATAGGACAGCCCTCTCATCCCAGGAATCATAGGAAAGAGTAAAGTAAGGGAGGACATTGATGGCCAGGGAATAAATAGAGTTATGGAACATTATTTTTAACCATCTTTTTAAACTTAAGTGAGAAGAATGGCTATTAAAAATGAGTAAAACTGTCTGTACAGCAATGCACAGTGTCTGTAATAAAACAGGGGAGCTGGAGGTAATCATGCGTTGCGAGGAACCAGACATAATAACGATTACTGAGACACGGCTATAGAAAAATCAGGACTGGGAATTAAACATTGCAGGGTATAACATATTTAGAAATGATAGAGGGGAAAAGGGGAGGTGGAGTAGCTGTACGTTTTAGGGATAACATAATGGCAGTACAAAAAATGGATGCAGCTATCAGCAAGACAGAAACAGAATCCATGTGGATAGAGATAAAAGATAATAAAGGATTAATCACACTAACAGGGGTAGCCTACAGACCACCTAATCGTGGAAGGGAGGTGGAAGAAGAAATATGCAGACAAAGTACAGGTGAGTGTCTCGCCTCCTGACTCCCCAAAGCCTTTCCACCATCTACAAGGCACAATGGTGTGGAGATGCCGGAGTTGGACTGGGGTGGACAAATGTAAGAAGTCACACAACACCAGGTTATAGTCCAACAGCTTTATTTGAAATCACAAGCTTTCGGAGCGCTGCTCCTTCTTCAGGTGAAGTGGAGAAATGCATAAAGACACAGCTTATATAGTCAGAGAATCATGTTGTCAGAGAAGCAGTTGGAAAAGTTACCTGTAAACATCTGACATGATTCTCTGACTATATAAGCTGTGTCTTTATGCATTTCTCCACTTCACCTGAAGAAGGAGCAGCGCTCCGAAAGCTTGTGATTTCAAATAAAGCTGTTGGACTATAACCTGGTGTTGTGTGACTTCTTACATTTACAAGGCACAAGTAAGGAGTGTGATGGAATGCTCTCCATTTGCCTGGATGAGCGCAGCTCCAACAACACTCAAGAAGTACGACACCATCCAGGACAAAGCAGCCCACTTGATTGGCACCCCATTCACCACATTAAACATCCACTCCCTCCACCACCGGCGTACCGTGGCTGCAGTGTGTACCATCTACAAGATGCACTGCAGCAACTCACCAAGGCTTCTTAGGCTGAACCTCCCAAACCTGCAACCTCTAACACCTAGAAGGACAAGGGCAGCAGGTGCATGGGAACACCACCACGTCCAAGTTCCCCTCCAAGTCACACACCATCCTGACTGGGAAGTATATTACCGTTCCTTCATCATCGCTGGGTCAAAATCCTGGAACTCCCTCCCGAACAGCACTGTGGAAGTACCTTCACCACACGGACTGCAGCGGTTCACCACCACCTTCTCAAGGGCAACTAGAGATGGGCAATAAATGCTGGCCTTGCCAGCGACACCCACATCCCAGGAACGAATAAAAAAAAATTAGGGAAATGAGTAAAAAATACAATAATCATGGGGGATTTCAACTACCCAGATATTAATTGGACAGATGATGTACGTAAAAAGGAAAAGGGGATGGAGTTCCTACAATGTGTACAGGACTCCTTTCTCACCCAACATGTAAAAAGCCCAACAAGGGAGGACTCGCTATTGGATCTAGTAAAGGGGAGTGAACCAGAGCAGATAAGAGAAGTAAAAGTAGGGAACATCTAGGCAATAGTGATCATAATATAATATGCTTTAAGATAATAATTGAGAAGGACATAGGTATGACAAAGACCAGGGTAATAGATTGGAGAAAAGCGGATTTGGAAGGGCTGAGAATAGAACTTGGGAAAATAAAATGGGCAACGGTATTGGCAAACAATGATGCAGAACAGTAATGGGAAACATTTAAAACGGTGTTCAACATAGTCTAGGAAAAATATATTCCGCTAATAAGCAAGAACAAGCTAAACACTAATGAGACACCATGGATGAATAAAACCATAAGGGATAACTTGAGGGTAAAGAAAGAGGCATACATTAAGTACATGGACAGCAGGGGAGAGCATGATAAGGGAGAATATGAAGGGATTAGGAGAAGTCAAAAAAATTAGGAAGGCAAAGAGGAACTATGAAATTAAATTATCAAGGAACATAAAACAAAATAGTAAAATATTTTACAGGCACATCAATAAAAAATGGAAGGTCGGGATGGGAATAGGGCCAGTAAGGGATGGAGAGGATAATACCACAGGCAGCAATAGAGAGATGGCAGAGATATTAAATAATTACTTTGCTTCAGTACTTCAGGGATCGGTGCTGGGTCCCTTGCTGTTTGTGATCTACATAAATGATTTGGATGAGAATGTAAAAGGTATGATCAGTAAGTTCGCAGATGACACGAAAATTGGTGGGGTGGTAAATTGTGAGGAGGAAAGCCTCAGGCTACAGGAAGATATAAACGA
Source organism: Somniosus microcephalus (assembly GCF_052327205.1). Taxonomy (NCBI): domain Eukaryota; kingdom Metazoa; phylum Chordata; class Chondrichthyes; order Squaliformes; family Somniosidae; genus Somniosus; species Somniosus microcephalus. Next base: position 55,819,522 of record NC_140991.1, on the reverse strand, counting down.
GTTGGTCAGATGGGCGGAAAAGTGGCAAATGGAATTTAACCCTGAAAAGTGCGAGGTGATGCATTTTGGACGGACAAATAAGGCAAGGGAGTACACAATGAGTGGTAGGACCCTAGGAAGTACAGAGGGACCTTGGTGTGCATGTACATAGATCCCTGAAGGCAGCGGAACAGGTAGATAAGGTGGTTAAAAAGGCATATGGGATACTTGCCTTCATTAGCCGAGGCATAGAATATAAGAGCAGGGAGGTTATGATGGAGCTGTACAAAACGCTGGTGAGGCCACAGCTGGAGTACTGTGTGCAGTTCTGGTCGCCTCACTATAGGAAGGATGTGATTGCTTTAGAGAGGGTGCAGAGAAGATTCACCAGGATGTTACCTGGGATGGAGCGCCTCAGCTATGAAGAAAGACTAAACAGGCTGGGGTTGTTTTCATTGGAGCAAAGAAGGCTGAGGGGGGACCTGATTGAGGTGTACAAAATGATGAGGGGCATAGATTGGGTAGATAAAGAGGAACTTTTCCCCTTAGTAGGGGGGTCAATAACAAGGGGGCATAGATTCAGGGTAAGGGGCAGGAGATTTAGAGGGGATTTGAGGAGGAACTTTTTCACCCAGAGGGTGGTTGGAATCTGGAACTCTCTGCCTGAAAGGGTGGTAGAGGCAGGAACCCTCACAACATTCAAGAAGCATTTGGATGAGCACTTGAAATGCCATTGCATACAAGGCTATGGACCAAATGCTGGAAAATGGGATTAGACTGGACAGGGATTGATGGACGGCGCAGACACGATGGGCCGAAGGGCCTCTTTCTGTGCTGTAAAACTCTATGACTCTACATGGGAGATAGAACAGGTGGAGATGACATTGGATGATGAGATTAGTAATGAGTTAACATTTAAAATAAAACAGAGATATACTAAATAAACTAATGAAACTCAGAGGGTAAAACCCCTGGTTCGGACGGATTACATCTGCGCATTTTAAAAGAATCTAGGGGAAGAGATAGCAGAGGCATTACTAAATATATTTAGTAATTCGTTAGAAAAAGATGTAGTGCCAGAGGACCAGCGGATAGCTAACGTAATACCTGTACTTAAGAAGGGGGATAGAACATGTCAAGGGAACTATGGACCAGTCAGCTTAACATCGGCAGTAGGAAAATAATGCAATCCCTACTAAGGGAGAAAATAGAAGAACATCTAGAAACAAAATATATAATAATAAATAGTCAGCATGGATTTCAAAAGGGAAAGTCTTGCTTGACAAATCTCATTGAATTTTTTGAAAAGATAACAGAGAGAGTAGACAATGGTAATGCAGTAGATGTAATTTATCTAAATTTTCAAAAGGCCTTCGACAAGGTACCATATTGTAGACTAATGAATAAGGTCAGGGATTGCAGTCAGGAGACAAGTAGCAGAATGGATTGCTAGCTGACTTCAAGACAGAGAGCAGAGAGTAGGGGTAAAGGGTAGCTATTCACAGTGACAGAAGGTGGGAAGTGTGTTCCACAAGGATCAATGCTGGGACCACTGTTGTTCACAATTTACATTAACGATTTAGACTTTGGAATCAAAAACACAATTTCTAAATTTGCGGACGACACCAAATTGGGGGGAATAGCCAATACTGAGGAGGACTGCAACAAATTACAGGAGGACATTAATAAACTTGTAGAATGGGCATGTAATTGGCAAATGAAATTCAACACAGATAAATGTGAGGCATTACATTTTGGTAAGAAAAATAGGGAGGTCACATATTATTTGGAAAATAAGAATCTAAATGGGGTAGAGGAACAAAGGGATTGAGGAGTACAAATACACAAATCACTAAGAGTATCGACAAGGCCATAAAAAGCAAACCAAGCACTAGGGTTTATTTCTAGAGGGATAGAATTGAAAAGTAGTGAAGTTATGCTAAATCTGTATCGAACCTTGGTTAGACCACACTTGGAGTACTGTGTGCAATTCTGGTCGCCATATTATAAAAAGGATATAGAAGCACTGGAGAGGGTGCAGAGAAGATTTACAAGGATGATATCAGAAATGCGAGTGTACACCTATCAGGAAAGGATGTACAGGCTGGATCTCTTTTCTCTTGAAAAGAGAAGGCTAAGCAGTGATCTAATAGAGGTCTTTAAAATCATGAAAGGTTTTGATAGAGTGGATAGAGAGAAAATGTTTCCACTTGTGGGGAAGAGCAAAACTAGAGGCCATCAATATAAGATAGTCACCAAAAAATCCAATAGGGAATTCAGAAGAAACTTCTTTACCCAGAGAGGGGCGAGAATGTGGAACTCACTACCACAGGGATTGGTTGAAGCGAATAGTATAGATGCATTTAAGGGGAGGCTAGATAAGCATATGAGGGAGAAGGGAATAGAGGGTAATGCTGGTAGGGTTAGATGAGGAAAGACGGGAGGAGGCTAGAGTGGAGCATAAACACTGCATAGACTGGTTGGGCCGAATGGCCTGTTTCTGTGCTGTTTATCCTATGTAATCCGATGTAATACCCCTGAAAATCACCCACCTCCACTCTGATGTCAGCCCATCTGCCGCTGAAACCTTCATGCATGCCTTTGTCACTCTCCTAATTGGCCTTTGTAAACTTCAGCTCATCACAAACTCTGCTGCCTACAACCCATTTTGCACCAAGTACTGTTCACCCACCATCACTGTCCTCACATAACTATAATGACTCCTAATCCCACAACACGTTAAGTTTGAAATTGCGTTTAAATCCTCCCATGGCACCACCCCTCACAACAATGCCACTCCTCAAACCCCCACCCCTCCAACCAAATTCTTAATTCCTCTGACTCTGGCCTTTTGGGCATCTCGTCATCCCTTTGTACCACAACTGGCAGCCACGCCTTCAGCTCCCTCGGCTCCATGTTCTGCCTTTCTCTCCCTGAATCCCTCTCCTCCTTTATGGCCCTCCTAAAACCCATCTCTTTGACCAAGCTTTTGGTCACCCCTTCTAATCTTCCATTCCTTGGCTCGGCATCTGTTTTTCCTTATGTCTCTGTGAAGTGACTTGGGATATTTTTTGACATAAAGGTGCTATAAAAATACAAGTTGGTTTTATTGTCATCCCTCACCTTTCCAGTGTGTAGAGTTGTTCAACTCTTCAGTCACTTGAAAATACTTCAAAGAATATATAAATATTCCACGATGAACCGACAGTTCCCGGGATGTCCTTTTCTAAAATCGACGGTTCAGTTTTATGCAAAATGTGCCATTTTGCACTGTGTTTGTCAATCTCAAGTGTGATGTGCTAGGTTTGGTATTGTACAGCTGATCTTATTCCTCACCAGTCCATTCACCACAATGCAAAATCAGTCATTTTGCATGAATTAAACCAAAAATTCATTATGGATATTAGCCAGGAATGCAGCTAGTAAAGACTGAATTACAGACGTACCCAGGGCACACTACTGTTTAAAGCCACAATGCACTTTTAATGGCCAAAAACCAATGCAATCCTTGCTCACTACAGAGATTCACAGTCAGCATTGTCGACATTCCAGTTGGTCAATGTGGAATACATTTGGCCTGTGATAATAAATGGAATACTTTTACACAAAATCTGAATGAAGTGACATGGCATTTGAAGCCAACCTGTAGAACAGTATTTAATATTTCAGTATAGAGACACACTTCATAAAACTATAATCTGTAGATTTATTAATCTTTCACGTGTAATGAACTCCAGCATCTTCATAATTTCCAGATGCGATGCTGAACAGTCAATGAGACATATGACATTATTTGTTGTACCGTAATATATTGGATTGACAGATCTATATCACGTGTTTGTCTAATTAGTTCCGGATCAGCAACTCTACAGTAAAGACCTAAACATTTCTGAACAAATAACTTGGGTATGATACCTCTGGTATTACTGCAAGGAAGGTTCACTTTTTCATATTCCTTGCCAGTTAGAACTTTTTTTCAATATATTGATGACCAGTGCTTTTTTTCCATACAAGGGTCATTTTTAAGTACATTTTTCCTATATTATCTCCTCTTTGCACCAGTCACCATGAAACTGTAACTCTGTTGGCTTATCGTTTCATGGCAGCTACCTGTACCTCAGCCAGGACAGAGAATACTGGCAGGCTATTCAAACATGGGGGCATCACAACCAGGCACAACTCTGTTGTCATATGGCCGTTCTTTCCTTAGAGGGGTCATTGGATGCCAACCAGAAGTGGGAACACTGACATCCCTCCCCTCCTCCCCCCGCCATCCGAGTCCAGGGGATACTGAGGTCAATGGTAACACCACTGTCCTGGATGAGATCAGTTAATGCAACAGAGACTAGAAATTGAACTGGGTCATGTTGATTTGTATGGCTTAGAACTAGTGAGCATTGCTTTTCCCAACTAGACCATATGGGTGGCAGTTTTCATGCAAAGTCAACCAATTAAATTAATTACGAATTTTCTTAATAGCTTTCAAGTCACTTGCTAATTGTATTAATATTTTGCAGAGTTAGTGTTCTATGTAGAGTCACATACCTCTCTCACTCATTCACAAAATTCTCTACTGTGAAAGGAATTTACCACACTAATTTCAATGCAACCAATTTTAGCGGATCTGGAAGCTAAGCGTGTTTGGGCTCAGCAAGTATCTGGATGAGCGAGTACCTAGGGATATACAGTACTGTGAAGCTTTCCCTTTTAAGGAAGGAATTCAAAACCATTGCGAAATCATTGTATTTCCCTTTCCTCAAAGAGAAACCCTTTCTCTGAAATAGCAGGTATTGTTCCGAATCCCCTACAATTGGCTCAACTTCTGTAGTGGAAACACACATTTGTGGTCTTGGCTGACGATCTGTCGAGACTTGTAGTTCGGTATCTGCCATATCCCAGGACACAGTGGTACTGAATATTACATTAACTTCAGACTCTTCACCAGTGATCTGTGAGCCATCTGGGTTCCTGGATCTTACATCAAGGCAAATGATTAGCATTACGACTTGCTCTGCCCAGCTGGAATTTGAACGTCAAATCAAAAGGGAAGAACTGAGAAACCAAACACTGAAAACTGACATCCAGCTTAGCTGATGTAGTAATGTAAAAAGGGGGCTCTCTGTGCAAATGTGTGCGCGTACAAAGAATCTGACAATGTCTCAGTTGCTGCCTACTTAAGAACCAGATGTTCTAAGTTTACATAGCAATCATACGTGTACTGTAACTTTTCATATTTCAGCTAATCCTCTACCAAACCAGTTACTAGAAGCATCACAAACAATAATCGGCAGCTTATAATTAACAACAACAAATCATCTTTCTATCGCACCTTTAAGAAAGCGCACATACAAAACAGTAACAGGAGAGATGAAAGTATGGTTGAAAAGGTCGATTTGGAGGAGGCTTTTTAATCAGGGGGAGAAGTAGTAGACAGGATAGTTTGCATAGGGAGTTCCAGAGAGTAGGGCTGAGATAGTTGAAGCCTCAGCCGTCAGTGTAGGAGGGTGGGAAGCATCGGAAGGCAGATTCAGAGGAAGGAAGGGACAAGGTCGGACTTGGAGCTGGAGACGGTTGCTGAGATAGAGTGGAGTAAGGATGACACGTTTCCTTCCCTGAAGGACGTTAGTGAACCAGTTGGGTATTTACAACAATCTGTACACAATAATAAATTATGGGGTAACTGTGGATGTGACTTATATGCAGGGTGAGGTTAAGTGAGGAAAATATAGCCAAGGAAGTTAGGCGAGAGGGGGCTGGGTATTTAAGTGAATGTTTAAGTCACAGAAGATGAAAGTCATTTGGTGTGAAAGCTATGGGCAGAGAAAAGGAAGGAAATCCCAGCAGTGAGGTCGCGATGGAGCTTGGGAGGGCGGTAGCTGACAAGATTTATAAAGGAGGAGAGGCACAAGCATGAAGCATGGGGAAAGAGCAGGGGAATGGGACTAATTGGATAGCTCTTTCAAAGAACCGGTACAGGCACGATGGGCCAAATGGCCTCCTTCTGTGTTGTCATCATCGGCGACCACTCGAATTCGAGTATGGTATGTCCTTCATCAGTCATCTACTTGTGGGTCTTCAGGTGGCTGTGGAGGCCAATCCGAGATCCACAGACTACTACAGAGTGGGCATGTAAGACTATTGGTAGTGACTGGAGTATGGGTCTTCTTAAGTTGTTGTCTCTCCTTACAGCGCTGGCGTTTATCCTCAGCGGCACGCTGGAGGTTCTTTTCATGTAGTGCGGCACCGTTGTGGATGCATTTTCTCCAATTGTCTCTGTCCAGTGCGATTTCCTCCCAGTTATTAATATCGATATGGAACTTTTTAAGGATTACTTTGATGTTATCTTTGTAACGCTTCTTGTAACCACCAGGAGACCTCTGCCCTTCCTTCAACTGGCAGAGGTCTGTGTTGTATCATTCTATGATTCTAAGCACAGAGATAGATAGGTGATCGCTTTACTAAGGAAAAGATGCCAGAGGAGTAAGGAGAGAGGCCTTTGTAGGCCATGCTGCAGTTAGGGTGCAGCCAGGTTAGGACTTGTCGCCAACGGAGTGGCTTCAATTGGGGAAATGAGTCATGAGTCAGATTCCAGTCAGGCCCACAATATCTGCAAATTGAGGCAGGATTGGGCCACGCAAGGCAACATTCTGGAGGGTGATATGGAGAGAGCCAACAGCTGGATACATTATAGACAAAAATACTTCACTTCGGCACAGCAGCCAACAAGGGATAGAACAGCTCAGGTTTGCTTAATATAAGAACATAAGAAATAGGAGCAGGAGTAGGCCAATCGGCCCCTCGAGCCTGCTCCGCCATTCAAGAAGATCATGGCTGATCTGATCCTAACCGCCAATCCACTATCACAGAACCATCTCCTGAATCTAACAGAATTAGACACACGAAATAGGAGCAGGATCAGGCTACACGGCCCCTGGGCCCGCTCCGCTACCCACAGGGCCATGACCGATCCGAACCTAGACTCATGTCCAAATTCCTGCCCGCTCCCCGTAACCCTTAATTCCTTTTACTTCTAGGAAACTGTCTATTTCTGTTTTAAATTTATGTAATGATGTAGCTTCTACAGCTTTTTGGGGCAGCATATTCCATGGACCTACCACCCTCTGAGTGAAGTAGTTCCTCCTCATCTCAGTTTTGAAAGAGCAGCCCCTTATTCTAAGACTATGCCCCCTAGTTCTAGTTTCACCCATCATCGGGAACATCTTCCCCGCATCCACCCGATCCAACCCCTTCACAATAAGATCGCCTCTCATTCTTCTGAACTCCAATGAGTAGAGTCCCAATCTACTCAACCTCTCCTCATATGTCCATCCCCTCATCCCCGGGATTAACCGAGTGAACCTTCTTTGTACTGACTCGAGAGCAAGTATGTCCTTTCTTAAGTATGGACACCAAAACTGTACGCAGTATTCCAGGTGCGGTCTCACCAATACCTTGTACAACTGAAGCAATACCTCCCTATTTTTATATTCTATCCCCCTAGCAATGAAAGCCAACATTCCATTGGCCTTCTTAATCACTTGCTGCACCTGCATACTAACCTTTTGAGTTTCGTGCACCAGGACCCCCAGATCCCTTTGTACTTCAATACTTTCCAGTTTCTTGCCATTAAGATAATAACTTGCTCTACGATTTTTCCTGCCAAAGTGCATAACCTCACACTTTCCAGTATTGTATTCCATCTGCCAAATCTCTGCCCACTTACTTAGCCTGTCGATGTCCCCTTGCAGGTTTTTTATGTCCTCCTCACTCACTACTTTCCCTCCCATCTTAGTATCATCTGCAAACTTTGATATGTTACACTCGGTCCCCTCCTCCAAATCGTTAATATAGATTGTAAAGAGTTGGGGACACAGCACTGACCCCTGCGGAACACCACTAGTTACTGATTGCCAGTCTGAGAATGAACCATTTATCCCAACTCTCTGCCTTCTGTTAGATAGCCAATCCTCTATCCATGCCAGAATATTACCCCCAATCCCGTGATTTTTTATCTTAAGCAATAATCTTTTGTGTGGCACCTTGTCAAATGCCTTTTGGAAGTCTAAATACACTACGTCCACTGGTTCCCCTTTATCCACCCTATATGTTACTTCCTCAAAGAACTCCAGCAAATTTGTCAAACATGACTTCCCCTTCATAAAACCATGCTGACTTTGCCCTATTAAATTATGATTATCCAAATGTCCTGTTACTGTCTCCTTAATAATGGACTCCAAAATTTTACCTACCACAGATGTTAGGCTAACCGGTCTATAGTTTCCAGCCTTCTGTCTGCTGCCCTTTTTAAATAAGGGTGTTACATTAGCAGTTTTCCAGTCTGCCGGGACCTTTGCCGAGTCCAGTGAGTTTGGAAAATTACCAATGCATCCACAATCCCTACCGCCGCTTCCCTCAAGACCCTAGGATGTAAGCCATCAGGTCCAGGTGATTTATCCGCCTTGAGTCCCATTATTTTACCGAGTACCACTTCCTTAGTGATTTTGATCGTGTTTAGCTCCTCCCCCCCTTTAGCCCCCTGTTTGTCCAGTGTTGGGATATTCTTAGTGTCTTCTACTGTAAAGACTGATGTAAAATATTCATTCAGTGTTTTTGCCATCTCCATATTTCCCACCATTAATTTCCCGGCCTCATCCACTAAGGGACCAACATTTACTTTAGCCACCCTTTTTCTTTTTATATAACTATAAAAACGCTTACTATCTGTTTTTATATTTTTTGCTAATTTACTTTCATAATCTATCTTCCCTTTCTTAATCAATCTTTTTGTTATTTTTTGCTGTCTTTTAAAGTTTTCCCAATCCTCTATCCTCCCACTAGATTTGGCTACCTTATATGCCCTTGTTTTTAGTCGAATACTATCCTTAATTTCTTTACTTAGCCACGGATGGCTGTCTTTTCTTTTACACCCTTTTCTTCTCAGTGGAATATATTTTTTTTGGAAGTTGTAAAATAACTCCTTGAATGTACACCACTGATCATGTATCGTCTTACCCTTTAATCTATTTTCCCAATCCACTCTACTCAATTCCGCTCTCATACCTTCATAGTCTCCTTTATTCAAGCTTAGCACGCTTGTTTGAGATCCAACCTTCTCACCCTCTAATTGAATATGGAATTCAGCCATGTTATGGTCACTCATTCCAAGGGGATCCTTTACTAGGACATTTTTAATTAATCCTGTCTCGTTACACAGGACCAGATCTAAGGTTGCTTGCCCCCTGGTCGGTTCAGTTACATACTGCTCAAGAAACCCATCCCTAATACACTCAATGAACTCATCCTCAAGGCTGCCCTGCCCAATTTGATTTGTCCAATTAATATGATAGTTAAAATCCCCCATAATTATAGATGTTCCCTTATTACAAGCCTCAACTATTTCCTGATTGATACTCCGTCCAACAGAGTTGCCACTGTTCGGAGGCCTATAGACTACGCCCACTAGTGTTTTTTTCCCCTTATTATTCCTTACCTCCACCCAAACTGTTTCATTATCCTGATCTTTTGACCCAATATCATTTCTCTGTATTACAGTGATTCCTTCCTTTATTAACATAGCCACCCCACCTCCCCTTCCTTCCTGCCTGTCCTTCCTGATCGTTAAATAACCTGGTACGTTTAATTCCCAGGCATTGTCACCCTGCAGCCATGTTTCTGTAATGGCCACAAGATCATACCCATATGTAGTTATTTGTGCCATTAACTCGTCTATTTTGTTACGAATACTACGTGCATTCAGATAGAGAACTTTCAAAGATGTTTTGTGACACTTAGTTCCTGCTTTTGCCCTTTTTATTACTTTACCTTTTACTCCATACCTTCTGCCCCTTCCTGACATGCTCTGGTTTTTAATTTCCCCACTGCTACCTAAGTCTATGACCTTCTCTGTTGTCATTTTTATTCCAGGATGGTACAGCAGTGCCTCCTACTGAATTTGTCCACTTATAAAGCTGAGTACAGTCGTACTCGTTTTCTTCTTCCGTTGTCTGCGGTGGTGAGTTTTAAGTGTGATGTGGCGACTCGCACCTAATTTTCTGCATCATCCACAGGATCCCAAGAGCTGTCGCAGCTCCTTCCTTTAGAGGAACTTTCAACGGAATCAATTTTGCTAGGATCATTGAAGATCCCTGCTGCAGACACAATACATCTTAACTCTAATCCTCATCTAAGCAGGTAACATCCAATTTCAGTTTTGAACTTGGATTGCTGAGTCACCTTCACCACCATTTCGAACCTTTTCAGTGTTATTTTCAGGTGTTCCGGAAAATACAATTCGATCACCTGCGTACATAACAATAGTGAGAAGATTCTGAGCACCGAGATAGGTCAATATTCATCTGTGAAAGGTTTCTGCAAGAAAAATGGCTTTCAAACCCATCATTTTGATGTATAAAACTATGGGGATTATATTTATATGGAACATTGAGGTTCATCTTCAGCATCTTTTGTGTTTTTGACATGAATATAGAAGTCTGCCTGAATCCCTAGCAACTCTTGTGACTCAGTCACATTCTTGTGAAAGAATGGCAATCCAATCATACCTTTCCAATACACATGTAAAGCAGAATACTGCAAGTACTGCAAATCTGAAAGCAAAACAGAAAAAGTGGAAACACTCAGCAGGTAAGTCCAGATCCGTACACAGAACATTCAAATGGACGTTTCTGGTGCGAACCCTTCATCAAAACTGAAAAATAAGAGGTGGACAGGCGTATCAATGCCAATCAGAAAAAGAGGAATTAAAACAGGCTTGAACATGAGCATATAGCTGAAGGCCAAAATGACTGAAGTCAATGTTCAGACCAGGGGTTTGGAAGGTGTCTCGGAGAAGGACGAGATATTGTTCTTGAAGCTTGTGTTAAGCATTATTGGAACAGTGTTACGAGGCCAATGATGGAGGAGTCAGGGTGGGAATGAGAAGGGGAATTAAAGTGGTGAGCTAGAGGTAGCTCAGGGTCACACTTGTAGACAGACAGAGGTGTCACCTAATCTACATTTAGTCATCTCAATGTAAAGAAGATGGCACAGTGAGCAGTGAATACAGTATAAGATTAGGGACCACTCGCTCCGTAATACCCTGGTTCATTCTTTCCCTACTCCTACTTGCAGCACCTTCGCGTGCAAAGTACTGCAAATCTGAAACTAAAACAGAAAAAGCTGGAAACACTCAGCAGATAAGTCATTATAAAAGATGTAATAGCAGAGCACTTGGAAAAAAGTGACAGGATCGGACAAAATCAACATGGCTTTACAAAAGGTAAATCATGCTTGACTAATCTACTGGAATTTAGTAAGGATGTAACTGGTAGAATAGATAAGGGAGAACCAGTGAATGTGGTGTATTTGGACTTTCAGGAGGCTTTCATTAAGGTCCCGCATAAGAGATTAGCGTGCAAAGTTAAAGCACATGGGATTGGGGGTAAGGTACTGACTTGGATAGAGAACTGGTTGGCAGACAGGAAGCAAAGAGTTGGAATAAATGGGTCTTTTTCCGAGTGACAGGCAGTGACTAGTGAGGTACTGCAGAGATCAGTGCTAGGACCCCAGTTATTCACAATATATATTAATGATCTAGACGAGGGAACTAGATGTAATATCTCCAAGTTTGCAGATGACACAAAGCTGGGTGGGCGTGTTTGCTGTGAGGAGGATGCAGAGAAACTCCAGTATGATTTGGACAGGTTGGGTGATTGGGCAGATGCATGGCAGATGCAGTATAATGTGGATAAATGCGAGGTTATCCACTTTGGTGGCAAAAACAGGAAGACAGATTATTATCTGAATGGCAATAGATTGGGAAAAGGGGAAGTGCAACGAGACCTGGGTGTCCTTGTGCATCAGTTGCTGAAGGTAAGCATGCAGGTGCAGCAGGTGGTTAAGGCAGCAAATGGTATGTTGGCCTTCATAGCGAGTCGATTCGAGTACAGGAGCAAGGATGTCTTGCTGCAGTTGTACAGGGCCTTGGTGAGACCACACCTTGAGTATTGTGTGTAGTTTTAGTCGCCTTATCTGAGGAAGGATGTTCTTGCCATGCAGGGAGTGCAGCGAAGATTCACCAGACTGATACCTGGGATGGCAGGAATGGCGTATGAAGAGAGATTGGGTCGATTGGGCTTATACTCGCTAGAGTTTAGAAGAATGAGAGGGGATCTCATTGAAACTTATAAAATTCTAAACAGGACTAGGCAGACTAGATGCAGGAAGGATGTTCCCGATGACGGGGGAGTCCAGAACCAGGGGTCACAGCCTAAGGATAAAGGGTAAGCCATTTAGGACTGAGATGAGAAGGAGTTTCTTCACCCAGAGAGTGGTGAACCTGTGGAATTCTCTACCACAGAAGGCAGTTGAGGCCAATTCATTAAATATATTCAAGAAGGAGTTAGATATATTTCTTAAGGCTAAAGGGATCAAGGGATATGGGGGGAAAGCAGGGACAGGGTACTGAATTTGGATGATCAACCATGACCTCATTAAATGGCGGAGCAGGCTCGAGGGGCCAAATGGCCTACTCCTGCTCCTATCTTCTCTGTTTCTATGTCAAGATCCATGGACAGAGCACCCTTAGGGAAGAGTGACAGAATTTTATATTGCGTTTGAAAGTGATTTAGTGAAATCTGAAACTCGGGTCTTAAATCTAAACAAAGCAAACTACGTAGGTATGAGGGGCGAGTTGGCTAAGTTAGCTTGGGAAACTACATTGAAATGCAGGGGAGTGGGACCAACTGAAGTGCTCTTGCAGAGAGCCGGCATGGGCTGAATGGCCTTCTTCTGTGCTGTAACCATTCTATGATTCTATCTAATTGAAACATATTAAATTCTTAAGGGGTTTGACAGGGTTAATGCTGGGAAAATGTTTCCCCGCTGGAAAATCTAGAACACAGGGTCACAGTCTCAGGATAAGGGGTCGGCCATTTAGGACTGAGATGAGGAGAAATTTCTTCAAAGGGTTGTGAATCTTTGGAATTCTCTACCCCAGAGAGCTGTGGATGCTCAGTCATTGAGTATATTCAAGACAGAGGTTGCAACATTTTTGGGAACTAAGGGATATGGGGATAGTGTGGGAAGGTGGAGTTGAGGTCGATGATCAGCCATGATCTTGTTGAATGGTGGAGCAGGCTTGAAGGGCCAAATGGCCTACTCCAGCTCCTATTTCTTACGTTCTTAAATGTAGAAGATGCAACACCAGTTCATTCACCTTCTCCCACATCACTGTCCAGGGCCACACACACTCCTTTCACGTGAGACAGCAATTTACATCTACTTCTTCTCATCTAGTATACTGCATTGGTTGCTCTTGATGCTGTCTCCTCTATGTTGGGGAAGCCAAATGCAGAGTAGATGACTGCTTTGCCAAATATCTCCACTCTGTCCGCAAGCATGACCCCGAGCTACCTGTGGCTCATCACTTTAACTCCCCCTCCCATTCTCACTCTGACCTCTTCTGTCATTGGCCCCATACATTGTTCCAACAAATGCATAGATGTAGGCTCTGTAGAGCAACGAAGCTGCCAACAGTAGTACTGAATTTTCTTGAATTTTTCATCTTTTCTGGCTAGGTTTACTACAGTTTGTCCCAGCGTAGATCATATTTGATAACTAAAATCAAGGAATGGATCAAGGTATGCAGTTATCTAAATGAAAGAGGACCAACAGCTGGTACAGTGAATTTACCAATTGGGTCTCTTAGAAAGTCAAGGCAGCATTTTGAGATGAAAAAAATAATCGCCTTGAAGAAACATATTTCATCTACTGAGAAATTCTTGTGCAAATTGTACTGGAATAAGATCAGAAGTGGAAGCTCCAGCTTTGGCTTGGAAGACTCTTTGTTATCCTAATAGATTTTGACTGGAAGTACTAATTACGTCTTTCTTGATTCTAAATAGCAACACAAACCTGTCAAACAACTGTGCAGGAAATTGATTCTCTGTAGTATCTGCCATTCCTCCTGCAATCACAACCTGGTAACACAAATTGGTACTGGGGAATGTGTGTTTGTCACTGGTAATACATCTGCCAGACCGGGACAATCATTTCAGACCTGGGTAAGAACTGGACCTTCTCCTGAATGCAGTCCTTTTCTCCCCGGTGCACTTCATCATCCACCACACGAACACTGATGCCAAATGTAGAACTTTCAACCCTATCTCAGCTAAGGTTAGTGATCTCAGCATGGACCGTGGACCCAAGCATCGGCCTTCATGGTATGTATAACTGCTAAATATCAACTTGGAAACGTGGTTCTCATGGCGAGTAATGTTTCTCTCTTTCTTTATCATGAATCTCTTTTTGGGGGAAAGAAATGCTTCATTTGTTCAGTAGCGAAGTCTTCACACTCTGATACATCCTCCTACACATACTTGGGTTCATATACTTCAGGACAAAAAAAAAATGCAGTTTTTATCTGAACAAGTTTCTGATGCGGATACTTCAAAATAGTATGTTGTAGCCAGTAGTATTAATTATTTGTGCGCCTGAATCTAATAGAATTTTGTTTTTATTCCCAATTTCATTTAAGGTCTAATTGATTTATTCGCCCCAATACATTTTTATGCTTTACTCAGATATTTCTCTCATGCTCAGCACCAAGGTGAATCTGAAGTGAACCCCACTTCCCCATGAGCACACTGAGTGCTGGCAGATCCCAAGTCCAACCCTGTCCTCAGCCATCATCCATGCACACTTTCAAGCACAAATAACAGCGTCAGCCATGGCTCAGTTGGTAGTACCCTTGCCTCGGAGTCTGAAGGCTGTGGGTTCAAGTCCCACTCCAGAGGCTTGAGCACAAACATCAAGGCGGACACTCCAGTGCAGTACTGAATGCATGCTGCGCTGTCAGAAGTGGGTGCCGTCTTTCAGATGAGACGTTAAAACGAGGCCCCGTTTGCTCTCTCAGGTGGACATAAAAGATCCCATGGCACTATTTCAAAGAAGAAGAGCAGGGGAGTTATCCTCAGTGTCCTGGCCGATATTTATCCCCTCAATCAAGATCACTAAAAACAGATTACAGGAAACTCTCGATTTACCGGCATCTAAATAACCGGAAATCTCTGTTGACCGGCAAAATTCAGGAGTAGGTTCAGGTAAGTTTTACTTCATATTAGTGGCCGTTCCTGGATCTGTGGCCGTGTAGCCGGGGTTCCTGCACCTGTTGCTAAGCAACAGGGACGCCTGGATCTTGTGGCCGGGGTTCCTGCACCTGTTGCTAAGCAACAGAAAAGCCTGGATTTGTTGCTGCGTACGGCGCTCTCGTACCTTTGACTATACCTCTCTGTAATCCGGACTTTTTAATAAACCAGCACCACGCCAGTCCCGTCGGTGCTGGATAAAAAAGAGTTTCCTGTATTTGATCATTATCACATTGCTGTTTGTGGGACCTTGCTGTGTGCAAATTGGCTGCCGCGTTTCCTACATTACAACAGTGACTACACTTCAAAAGTAATTCATTAGCTGTAAAGCATTTTGGGACATCCTGAGGTCGTGTAAAGCGCAATATAAATGCAAGTCTTTCTTTCTTTTCAAGAGTAACTAAAGTGGGAACTGTGGCAGATTTTTCTACATCTAGCACAGGGATACTATATGCAGTACCTCCATAGCTTACCCAGCTAACTTAACTTAGACCTAGGAATGAAAGTGGGACATACCTACTTTCTGCCACAGTACCAAACTTGGTGGTGCATCCATTGAGAGTGAACTTGTAATTTCCTAGCTCTATATCGTATTCCACTTAAACCTTTCTTCCCTCATGCAATTGAACAAAGCTCGAGATCCAGATTTTTAAACATTCGTACCCCAGATTCCACTCCACAGTCAAGATTACATTCTCTATTTAGGCAAGGTTGTTCTGGTTTGTTTTTTCAGCCGTCCTGAGAAACCCGTCCAGTTCTACAGTCAAAGTCTCCAGTCATTCACCAGATGACTGTGCTCATTCATAAAGGTCAGCCACAAACTCTCGGGATGAGCATCTGTCACTGTATTCATCTACTGTATCAATTTTCAAAAGCACGAGTAGGATTTAAAAACATGCTGGTGCAGACAAGGAACTTCTGCAGCCTTCCGAGCCACTCAAGAAATTTACTACGAAATGCAAGTGGATTTTCCAAAGCGTTGCTCACAGATTTGTATGAACTGGGCTAAGGGATGCGAGTAGCAATTTGAAATTTGCACACATAACAGCTCATCTGTTGGCTCATTCTGGTGCAACTGTGACAGCATACGCCTTGCTCGGTATATTATGAGCAACTGTAATTGGGAATAATTGATAACTAATGACCTGAATAATAATTGCATTTACAGAAAGGTATTTTAAAAAGTCAAAATCTAACAAAGCCGTTACATTTTGATGTTCGTTTAAAAGAAAGAAATACGTAAATGAAATACGAGCAATTAAAATAACTTCCACTGTGCAGCATGTGTAATGAAATGTTGGAAAATAGGCAAAATGAGTTGAATGTTTCTTAATGAGAGGAGCACCAGGAAGAAGCATGCAAGTATGGGAGGGGAGAGGAAGGACTAATTCTTCTCCCTGCATTGTTGCAGGTGCTGAGGGAGGAAGTGCACTTGGTGGCTTGGGAAACACATGCCTGTGGATTAGGGGGTGGGTAGCTGGATACACCAGAGGGCTGTTGCGAGGCAGGAGGGTATATGTGGTGGTGTTGCCCTGTTGCACTTGTAAGGAGCCCGCCAATCCAAACTCATCCCCTTCTCCTGCTTCAGTCCCGCACCAGCTCCTCCCTCTGCCTTTGAGCTGTGCAGCATGTTCCTCCACTTTCAATGTCTGAGACAGATGACAAACTCCTGAGAAAGCACTGGAATCCCAGAGCTGCATCAGCTGACAAAAAAAGTTGTGTCTCCAGTGCACAGGCAAACTTTGCATGGAGCCTAGTTGGGCTCAACCAAGAGTATATAGAGATTATATGAATGTATATTTTTACACTCAGGGATATATCTGTTTGTACACTGTATGGATAGATCTGTATTTTTGTGTACAACCATGAATGTTTTTTGATGCTTTGGCAACATAAGATGTACCTTGTCATGCCAATAAAGCGATTTGAATTGAATTGACTGGGGTGGGGTGTGTATGTGGGGTCAAGGCTCAGTAAGGCATATGAGGCTGTGCATTGGTGGGGAGGGGGGGGACTAAGTGACAGGAGGATGAGTAGGTTTGAGACTTTTTTTTGGTGAAGGGCTACATTTTAGCGAATTTATTAGGGGAATTCCCATTTTTAGGAGTCCATAGTGGGGTACCAGGCCTGCAGTGTGCAGAAGAAATTACTTTTTTCTAAAGGTGATTGCCAAAAGAAATTGTCACTCAATATTTTCTCTCCAATCAACATGTTTTTGTGCAATAACAAATAGAAAATAACCAATTAGAAAGCAGAAAACAGAACGACTACACACACTTCACCAATGAGAAATTGGCATTATGGCTGTACAGTAACTGCATAGACAAAAAACAAATTCTCTGCACACCATCCTTTGACGAGGCAAACCATACATGGCAACCTAAGAAATGTCCACAAATTGCTTCCGAAACCTTGACACCATCAAGACAGCAGACAAACTCAATTGACTGAGTTTTGCTTGCTGGAAATGCAAGAGATGTGCACGAGGCACTCATGGTGCAGCAGTGGCTAAAGTGACCAAGACTGATGGCTCTGTGCATTTCCAATGTGAGTAACAGACAAGCTGATTTGAGGCTTGAAACACTGACTTGTCAGCTTAAAACGTGGATGATTGTCAGTCTGGAAAATGCAAGCTCCAATTCAAAGGGTCAGCCACAAGTACTATGGCTTTGAGAGTGTTGAAGGTATGGAGACATAGTCTGCAGAATGGGCAAGGCCCTTAGAATTCTGTGAGAACTTGAGGGCAATTTCTGCAGCAAGTCGAATTAAATTTGAAATAGTGGCTAGAGAATATAAATTGTGTGGCAGGTCCATCCAGGTTTGTAGCACATTAATGAACTGTCTACAGTCATTGTTACCGTAATAGTTTAGCAGCCGCTATTTTTAGATTGGGAAAAAAAAACATAAGTTGAAAGGGGGTTGCGATACAAACTACAGCAATACCTGCTGAGAGGAGCCTGGAGCAGAAGCAGCTGCAGACAGAACTTAAGAGAGAGATCAGGAAGAGCGAGTCAGCCATCAGCAGCTAGTCAGTCAGTCCATAGCAGAATGTTGGGGTGGGAGGGGGGGTTTGGCGGTAGCTCAGGTGCCCTGGGTTACAGAAGCAGCAACAGTGAGAGAGCCAGCAGAATTGACAGGGAGGGGCATAGTCGTCAGACTTGGGAGCAGACGAGGCAGTGGTATTGGTATAATCGGCCTCTTAGGTAATACAGAAGTAGGAGCAAGAGTTCAAGACCTCCATATCAGCTAAGAAACCTCTGGATTCTTGTGTCAAATTGAAAATGTAATGATCTGCAGCCATTCTTATTCCTGTTTCTACGCAGGGGAGGAATTTCACAGTGAGGAACAAATTCTGTGGCAATTTCCTTGGCAGTCCAGTCAATGGTTACTGCCTATGTTTTACATAAGGAATTTCTGAAGTAAGGGGATTATACTGATCTTAAATTACAGTGGCAAAATAATATTGCTCGCCTCTTCTTGCGTGAGCTTTACCAAGGAATGTCACAGATCCATTATCAATCTTTAGGAAGTAGTTGAGGTTTACTTTTGATATTGTAGCACATTGTGAGACAAAGAGTAGACCATGACAGAGAAACAGAAATTGGCAAAACCATTAGTTACAAGAAAGGGTTTAGGAATTGTGGTTCAGTTGGAGGAAGAATATATAAGGATAGAGTATTCAGCAACCCCAGTTAACCTTGTCCTGTGAGGAAGAGTTCTGTGAAAGTAGATAAAGCCAGATTAAGGACCCTCTGCACCTCCACGCACTTAAAAGAAAATAGATGAATCCATCATATACGAGTCCCAAACAGACAGGAAAGAGAATGTAGCAAAGAGACAAAGAACAAACAGAATAGAAAGGGGTCATAACAAAAAACGTCAAAAGTGTACATATAAATAAGAGCAATGTCTGGATAAGCCAGCAAAATACCTGGATTCAGCAGCGATAGGACATTAGGGCCTAGAAATTCGGTTGTGGGTCCGCCAGGGCTTTAGCGCCCGAAATTTTGCGCCGGCGTTAATGCCGCTGCGCCCGACGAAAATTCGGTTGCCCCGGGCCCAGACGGCGGCGGGCGCTAATGGAGGGTTTTTGCGCCTCACTATGGGCGTTCAGTGCAGTTTTCAGGCGCTAATCCCCCGCTGCGGCACCCGAGGCGGTGCAGCAGGCTGGGGTACTGCAGGCCTCCTCCTTCTGTTAAGGAGGAGCTGCCTGCAGCCGACCGCTGGCCGGTCGATTCGCCCGACAAATGAGCCCGGCACCTCGGGGAAGAGCCGGGCTCGCGGGCCACACACATCAGTGCCGCGGGGGGGTGGTGGAGGAGTCCGGGGAGGGAGGTGCGGGCAGGCGGCCGCCGGGAAAGCGGCCGGCCGCCACTCCACCTTCATGCGCTGGCGCAAAGGTGTGTAACATCCCTTTCAACAATCGTTGGTTGCGGCTGCCACGGGCGAGGCGGCCGCAACTGAATTTGGGCTTGGGGCTGGGTTACCACGGCAACCGGGACGCTGCGCACACCGATGACGTCATCGGTGCCGGCGCAGCGCTACCGGCTAACGCCGATGGTAGGGCCCAACGCAATTTCGTTACCAGCTATAATTCCGGCGCAAGACCCTCTAACGCCTCTAATTGGGCGCTAACCCCACCGAATTTCTAGGCCGAGAAACCTATTTGGCAAACAATATGAGAAACACAATATTAGGTGTCAGCTGTGGCTCAGTGGTAGCACTCTTGCTTTGGAGTCAGAAGATTGCGAATTCAACCCCACTCCAGAGACTTGAGCACACAGTCTAGGCTGAAACACCAGTGCAGTTACTGGGCAGTGCTGCACTGTTGAAGGTGCCGCTTTTCAGATGAGACGTTAAACCGAGGTCCCGTCTGCCCTCTCGGGCGGGGGGGGTGGGGGGGGGGGGGGGGGCGGGGGGGGTGGTGTCAAAAATCCCATGGCACTTTTTGGAGACGAGCAGGGGAGTTTTCCCAGTGTCCTGGTCAACATTTATCCCTCAACCAATCTCACCAAAACAGATTATTAGGTCATTATCTCATTGCTGTCTGCAGGACCACATTTCTCAACATTACAACAATGACTACACTTCAAAACAAAAAGTACTTCATTGGCTGTAAAGCACTTTAGGACATCCGGAGATTGTGAAAGATGCTATATACTTGCAAGACCTTTGGATCCAATGGGAATAAAAATCAGGAGATATAAAAAACAGGCTGCCAACTCACTATCACCAGCTTGACACTATCACACAAAGTCAAAATAACTCCTGAGGAATATTAAAGGGTATAGGAAGCAAGCAGGAGAGTGAGATTAGGTTAGGTGGGTCATGTAGAAAAATCCCAGCATTGGTTTGATAAGCTGAATGGCCGGTTCTCTGCTGTAACACTACATGTATGATTGGATGCAAACTGACTCCTTAGCAATAATTCTGATAAAAAGAATCAGAGTTTTAGCTGCCCTATTTATCATTTAATTGTGTATTCTAGAGCAGTACCGGACAAATTTAGAAGTTACCAGGGACAGGCCACAGAAACAAGAAGCTACAAATCAAATATTATCTTAAGAAACATTCTAGGTTTTGTAGAAAACTGCGTTAATTCTGTGTGTCCCGATAGAAGATTTTGAGCATTGATAAAGTAGCAAAAAAAATCAAAACTATCATATAAAGAAACGCAATGTTGTGTAAAAGCAGGGGGCAGCCTTTCATACTGTGCTTAATAAAAACAGGAATGGAACAAGCGTATATTCTTTCACTCGTGTCCTTTGAAATTGTAATAGCACGAGTACCCTGGAAAAAAAACACAAGATAGAAAACATCTGGGAATTACACAGACAAAAGACCAAGAATTAACAGATTCAGATTTGGCAAATGATACTGAGCCATTATCTGGAAGCAAATAACAAACTGAATATGACTGTGGCTGACTCAGTAGACACAATGTCAAAACCAAAGTTATGTCCAGAAGCATAGAGAACATGGATAGAAATAATCGGGGAATAATTGCCGCAAATTAATGTACTTATACAGAATATGAAAAGCAAATGCTGGAGATGCAACAACAGTGAGCCTCTGGGGAAAAAAAATAGGTTACGGCTTCGGGTGGAATCCTTACTAAGGAGTTCTGATCAAGTGCGCACCTAAAGTGTTTCAGATGCTCTTCAACCTGCTGTGCATTTACTGAAATTTCAGCTTCCATTTCAGATTTCTAGCATTTGGAGATTTTCCTTTCATCTCTAAAATACCTACGTAGTACAGCTACATCAGATGGTAAGATTGACAAAGTAGTGCACGTCAACTGTAAGAGCATCAACTTCAGGACATGTGCAGCACCCAATTATTACATAAGAACATAAGAAATAGGAGCAGGAGGCGGCCATTTGGCCCCTTGAGCCTGCTCCGCCATTCAGTAAGATCATGGCTGATCTTCTGCCTCAACTCCACTTTCCTGCACTATCCCCATATCCCTTGATTCCCTTAATATCCAAAAATCTATTGATCTCTGTCTTGAATATACTCAACGACTGAGCCTCCACGACCCTCTGGGGTAGAGAATTCCAAAGATTCGCCATCCAATGAGTGAAGAAATTTCTCCTCATCTCAGTCCTAAATGGCCGATCGCTTATTCGGAGACTGTGACCCCTGGTTCTAGACTCCCCAACCAGGGGAAACATCCTCCCTGCATCTACCCTGTAAGAATGGTGTATGTTTCAATGAGATCACCTCTCATTCTTCTAAACTCTAGAGAACATAGGCCTCGTCTACTCAATCTCAATATTATTAAATAAATTGTTAAGTGGTGCGAGAGCTTCTTTTGCTCAGAGGGCTGTACACAATAAATCGGGTTTCTGCCTTATTCCTGACTTCATTGTTATGTACAGACTCTTTCAGGATAAGGGCAGCTCAAAGGCAGTGAGCTGAAATATTCCAGAAGAATTTCCACAGCGTGGGATTCAATGGTGTCGCCTCTTCTACAATGGTGGGGTGTTGGGGGACCATGACCAAAAACAGATTAGATGACCACTTTTCCAGACACCCCGTTCTGCCCGCAAGTACAACCCCAAGTTCCCCATCGCTGCCTTTTCAATTCCCCATCCTGCTCCCATTCTGACCTCTATGTCTTTGGCCTTCTATATTTTTCCAATGAAGCTTATTGCAAAGCTCAAGAACCAGCACCTTGGGGGTGAAATTAATCTTTTCCATGAAATGGGCCATAGATTTGCTATCATCTGTTTTAATCTACCGCCAAAGACTAATTTCACCCCTCTTATCTTTCTGCTAGACACTTTGAAGCCCTCTGGCGCTAAATTTTGACTTTAATAACTTCAGTCCTTAAGTATAGCTCCATATCTCTCTTCTGCAGCAAGTGCTGACAGGTATGCCTTTGACTTGGAAGTGAGGTGGGGGGAGGGGGGGAAAGGGGAAACATGATGTTGCTTGCGGTGGGGATCTTCTGTCCGATCACTGTGCTGCGGTGTTGATCTGCCCTTCTTTACTCTCAGGTTCCTGGGCCACTGGAGACTGCTCTGCTTTGCCAGTTTTTTATGCTTCCATTTACACCTGCCTTATCGCCTCCATTCTTTTTTTGATAGGAGTAGATGGTGAGAAGCCATTTCCACTAGCAGGAGGGTCAGAAACCATAGGACACAGATTTAAGATAATTGGCAAAAAAAATCCAGGGGGGAAATGAGGAGAAATGTTTTTACTCAGTGAGTTATGATGATCTGGAATGGTGGTGGAAACAGATTCAACAGTAACTTTCAAATGGGAATTGAATAAATACTTGAAAAGGAGACATTTGCAGGGCTATGGACAAAGAGCAGGGGAGTGGGACTAATTGGGTAGCTCTTTCAAAGAGCTGGCACAGGCACAATGGGCTGAATGGTCTCCTTCTGTGCTGTATGATTCTACGATTCTCACCCATTCATGTGTTCACATAAATGTCTTTTAATTTATCTTGTTGTGCCCTCTATTGTTTGATGTTTATGTCACTTCAGCCATTTAACCATCTCCTGTTCTCCACTTGAGCTCTTCACAGGTCATTCTATTTCTTCGCTCATGTGTGCATGCACGTGCGCGTTCACTCCTCCCCTTCCCTTTGTTCCCTTCCTTTTTACATGTTGTTAATTGGTAATATCTTCCAGCTCCGACAAAGGCACCACATCTGAAATATTAACTCATCTGTTCTCTCCACAGAGACTGACTGACCTGCTGGGTTTCCAGCATTTACTGTTTTGTTTCAGCTTTCCAGAGCCTGTCGTGTTTTTTTTTTGCTTTTTGTTTATGGCATGCAATAACTTTGTACCCAGCACTAAAGGAAAAGAACATGTATGGAAGGGATGTGGACAATACAAAAGTCTACCAAAGCTAGTGATTGTGATGTAAAGAGACACGGAAAAGCACGACAGAAAAAGAGTCATGCTCCATAAAGGGAGGAGAGAGAAAAAAAGAGCGAGAGGAAATATAGCATCAGTTGGAGACCTGCTGTGGTGGAAGTGGGTTCTGAGAAAATAAACTGAGGATACTTGCAGGAAATGTGTGAAATGTATATTTTAGTATCATTCACTGGTCCCCATTTGCATAATGTATTCAAGCATAGGGACTGAAGATAATTTCCTAGTCCTCAGTCCCCAGAAATATGTCAGAAAATGTAATAAAAGCATTTAACAATTTGTCACTGAGCTAACCTAAATTTCTATCTTCAAACTTAACTGCACCGTAGAAGTAAAGATATTCTGAAGTCAGGAAACTGGGAAATAGTATTGGGGTATAGGGATAAGGGGAAAGAGTGTTCCAGTACTTGGCAGTTAGCAGTAAGGGCACATCTCACTATTGATGAAATTAATATATGATATACAGCGTTAAAAGAGTAGGCAACTGCAAGAGAAGTTATGAAATTATGCAGTTACTGGACTGTACCTGCTCACCATTTCCAGTATTAACCCATGCGAATGGCAATAGCAGGCAGTCGCTTGTGAGAAATGCGAAGTTAGTAATGGGGTTAATGTAGGTCATTCTCAGTGAAACATAAATACTTGACTGATATTATGTAATCATTGTCCCAGAATTTGTGGACAAAATAACGAGCGAGTTTAATGGCGCTCGCCATTACTAATGTGTAAATCGCCAGCAACCTGTGGCAAGGAAGAGATACCCTGTGAATTCCAAATCGCTACATATTGCTGGACGGTTTGCCTCGCAAAAATGGCAGCTCACCCTCAACCGTCAATATGTAAACCGTCAGGTAAATGACTTAAAACCTATAAGCGGATTAAAAACCCCAGAGAAATAGCAAGTGAGAATTAGCAGATGCTGAAAGCAAAAATTTGCCAAGCTCATGTCCCTCCTCCCCAATAAGGAGAGCTCACAAATACACAGCACAATTTCATTCACAAATACGAAATACATGAGTTCCATGCAGTTGCTGCATTTCCACATGAATTGCCAATTAAACTCGCTGCAGAAAGTTTGGGCTGCTACTTAACAGCGCAAGTACATTTTTAATGAGATAGTTTATGTTCCTGCAGTGCCAATCAATCTCCCCTGCCCAGAAATTGAACAATGAAACTGTGGCGTCTCAGTCCTACAGATAGTAAATTGTTGTTGAACTTTTTAGAATTTTAAGTTTAATTTTTTTTTCTCACTTTTCCTTTGTCTCTCTTTTCTCTCTCTCTCTCTCTATATAGCTGATTTGACTCTAATTTACCCACACTAACTCACTCTATTTCCTTCTTGGTCATTACATTGTCTCTTTCTCAATCCTTAAATCTCATTGGTTAAGGAGATAGACTGTTGGTCCCGTCATTCACTAAGGTCCCAGATGCCCCGTTGCCCTCATCAGCTCGCACTTCCAGCAACTTACAAGGCAAAATTATTTCGGGTTGAAGGGTGAAGGAAATAGTCTAACTAGCGGGGCACATGGCGAGATGCAACTTCTGAGTCATTGTGTTAAAAGAATAGTAGCTATTTTTGCAAGAAAATGTATCAGTTCATTACTTGAAATGCTGAAGGTTGCTTTACAATGTCAAGAGAAAGCTGCTTGAATTTTAATCAGTTACTGAAAAGGAAGTGGTATTTTAAGTGTGGACCAGGAAATCTCAGATCAACTCCTTGCCTGAGTTCATGCTACATAGTCATCGAATCTTTCAAGTCTTTTTTTTACGACTGCAATAGATTTCACAGGAACACTTTCAAAACAGAAAGGGTTTACAATGGTTCTGGAAAAGCATGCATCTGTACATAAACACGAGAAAACTTAAAAACTTTTAAAAAGAGCACGAAGAAAATCTTACGAACATGGTTCTAGCCAACATTTGGTCAACTATTAATAAACACACATACATCACCCAAAATAAAGTTGAAATAACAGTCTCATACCCATTATCTGGGCAGCCCAAAAGGCTCATTTTGCAATTATTGGCTTTCTCCGGTTTGACGCACTCATTAAGATACACAATAAAGTAAATTGCAACATTCCATTCAGCACGTGATGTGAACAGGAGAATAATACCATTACTATCTTTGACTGAATAGCTATGATGATAATAGATGCGAGTAATTGGGCTCCAAGCAGCTGAATTATCAGGGGTCTACTGATACATTTCTATTAGTTTCTTTTCTTAGAACTAAACTACTGCAAGGTCGACACAAAGATTTGAAGCGGATCACATTAGTAGACCCACATATATTTTATGCACTCTACATGGTTTTACAAAGTTTGTGTTCTCAAGCACAGAGCCATTTAATGTGTGTGTGTGGTAATGTGTACCTCCATTGCTGTTGTTCTTCGAAAAAGTGATTCAGTTTTGACCAGTTAATGCAACATTGTAATTTTGAGAGTACTATCCATTAAGATGCTTATCTTGGGACAATGAGGCATCTCTGCTATAAAGAAAGGTCACAGAACTGAAACGTTAACTCTTGTCTCTCTCTCAACAGATGCTGCCTGACCTGCTGAGTACTTCTGGCATTTTCTGTTTTTATTTCAGAATTCCAGCATCCGCAGTATTTTGCCTTCTGCTACAAAGATGCCTGGTGCAATAATTAAATTCAAGTGCAAATGAATCTTCATTTTGTGGCACTGCACTATATCACTCATGTTGAATTAATTTGCTATTCAACTGTCTCATATGGGTAAATATTTCAACCATACCTCCAAAAACCATCAAGGGCAAAATGTCTCCACCAATAAAAATTATATACAGCTGTTACTAAGCAAAATCTCTTGCACGTAACTCGTTAGCTCTGACACAAATGGCCTAGAAATTCGGGTCTCCACGGGTGAGTACGCACGGGGAACTCACCCATAGGCCCAATGGAAGTGTCGGTTTCCTGCATGCACTGCGCATGCGCGGGAAACTGACACTTCCGTTCCCCTGAACGAAGGGGTTCAGAGGTCGAACACGTGTGCAGGAGAGGCTGCGCGTGCACATTGAACTTACCCTTCCAGGAAAACCTGCAAAAAAAACATAAGTCTCCAGAAGTTACACATAAAAAGCAGTCGCAAGGCCTGCTTTTAACAAGGTAAGTGGCGAATTAATTAAAATTTAAACATTTTTTCCACAGGTTTATTATTTTTAAATACTTTAAAGAAAGGTAAGTTTATTTTTTAGCCCCGTTAGAAAATAAAATTATTTTTCTCAAAAATTTAAATTATTGTTTAAAATAGTTATTTCATGTAATTTATAGTTTATTTAAAAAATGTGATGTTTTTTTAAAATTTATTTGAAGATTTACTGATGTTTTGGGGCTTATAGCATTTATAAGTTTGACAGCACTTCCTGTCAAACTTATGAATGAAGCATTCCCTGCTCCGATCGGCTCCCCATGGCCCACGTGATCCCAGGGGACGCATCGAACTAATTGCGTCCCGGGATACGCAAGCACTGCGCGCCGGCAGTTGGAGCAGGCCCAGGATCGGAATTCCACGGAGGCCCACAGCTCAACGGCCGGCGTGCAAGGTAAGTGCAGGTCGGGGGCTTACACCCGCGGGAAGCCCCTGACCCGAATTTCTGGGCCATGGAAAGGCTACCTGTTGTTACAAGCGCTCGTGAACAAACGTCCCTATTAAATTCATCAACAATTATCGCAGGAATTCAAACCACTTGCTGTCCCCTTTACACTCCGCCACTGAACATGTTGCTGCATAATCAGCAATTCTCTCAGCCAATAAAAACTCATTACAAAAACAAACACTATAGTGACAGCAATGTTCCCACTTACAGAATCTGCAACATCCGAAACTTGCGACACATGAATTTTTATTACTACCGCTGGTCTTTTTAATATTTGCATACTGGATACAAAATTTCATAGTATTTGTAAAATATTACAGCTATTACTGAAGAGCAGAGGTCAAAATGGTAATTGGCTTCTTGACCTGCACCAGAAATGTTGTATTTGGAACTGTAACGACCTCCAAACCTATCAATTTGCAGCATGTACAAGATGATGAGCAAACACCAATGAAGAATAGGTAAATGGCTTGCATGACTGTCGGGAGTATTCAAACACTTCTTGTGCACAAAAAAATCAAAGAGACACCATGTTATCTGACTCTTAGAGGCCCTTCATTTCTCACTGGTGACCATAACTCATGGGGGAATTTTATTCCAGTTACCCTGAATATTCTCTGCACACTGTGGTTGCATTTCATCTCCCGGATACCCCAGGTGGTAAGACTTCAATGCATCTAGGACAATAATGGCGAAGTTTCACAGAGTGTTTAACTTCTCTTAGCTCTCATTATCCAGTGTATCTCACACATCTTCCCGTCTTTCTCTCCTGTTTGGTTATTTATGAAGTATCTTGCTATTTTCCCCCTCCCCACTTTACATATCACAAAAGATGAAGTAAAGGCAGGCTATTACAGTTAGATGTGGTTTGATGAGGAGACCAGAATCTCTAAATTATTAAACTTCAGGAGGTGCTTTGCCCTAAAAATAAAACCTACTTTTAACATTTTGTTTATTACTTTATAGCTGAAAGACTAGAGGTTTATGCTGTTATGTTCCTGACGGCCATGCTTTATGTGGCATTAGAATTCCAGCCTCACAGTGGGGCAGAAAAAGCCACGAGGGACGGTAATTTTTAACCATCACTTCCAATCACAATTGTTTCTAATGGAATTATTGTAAGTTTCTTCAGCATAGCAAGCTGAACATTTGGAGGCAACTAGAAAGATTGCCCTTCAGCCAATAGTAGATTTTTCGCCCCTCACTCAAACTAAAGCATTGCCGAGTTGAAATAAAGGATATAGTGGCGTCAATATTTTCTATAATAATTTGATTTTGTATAAGATGGAAAATAAACTAAGGTACCATAAGTTACAAATGATGCCCGACTTCAATGATAAGCACAAAGGAGTCCTACTCTCTACCAAGTTTCTCAGTACACTTGGGGACAAAAAGTGAAGGTCAACTGTGCATAATCACCACAATGATAAATACCCTGCATACAGAACATCGAGCATATATTAAACAGATTTAATGTACATACTTGTAGATCACCATTCTTCACTTCTTCCTCCACCTCCTTCCAAAACACTAATGTAGTGAAGGGCAAGAAGGAGCACACTTAATGGTGACTATTCCTTGCAGATTTAAAGTTAAAATTAAATAATTCTCTGGTGGCAGCAGCTGGATGGCTGCAATGGGGCGCCATTCTACTTCCAATATATCTTTTTGAGCCATGAAGTATTGTAAACATAGTGAAAACCAGCTTTAATAAGTGTTATAAGGCTGTTAAAAAGCATACAGGATCTTTGGCTTTATAAATAGAGGCATAGAGTACAAAAGCAAGGAAATTATGGTAACCCTTTATAAAACAGTGGCTAGGCCTTCAGTTGGAGTCTTGTAGACAATTCTGAACATCATACTTTAGGAATGATGTCAAGGCCTTGGAGAGGGTGCAGAGGAAATTTACTAGAATGGTACCAGGGATTAAGGACTTCAGTCGTGTGGAGAGACTAGAGATTGTTCTCCTCAGAGCAGAGGAGGTTAAGGGGAGACTTCATAGAGTTGTTCAAAATTATGAGCGGTTTTGATAAAGCAGATAGGGAGAAACTGTTTCCACAGGCAGGAGGACACAGATTTAAGGTAATTGGCAAAAGAATCAGGGGGAAGATGAGGAGAATTTTGTTTTACGCAGCGAGTTGTTATGATCTGGGCTGCACTGCTTAAAAGAGTGGTGGAAGCAGATTCAATAGTAACTTTCAAAATAGAATTGGATATATACTCAAAAAGGAAACATTTAAAAAGAGCTAGCATAGGAACGCTGGGCCGAATGGCTCCCTTCTGTGCAATATGATTCCATTATTCATCTGCGTTCATAATTGGGAGTTGCTATACTTAGTTTCAGTGGTGGGTTTGGAGGTGCACAAATAGTAAATCAGTTTACAATTCATCCACGATCCCATCCATAAATGTCACTTTTTTTGGCCCTGGGGGACAAGGTTGAGAGCAGTAAAAGGACAGTGAGAGAGAAATGTTAAATTGTGTAATGGTCCCACAGCAAACACATTAACGTAGCGCGTGTCCAAGGAGAAAACAAGCTCCTAAGCAACAGAGATAGAGTCATTCTCTGACTCAATAATGGATCTGTATTTTGCTAATCTGCTTCTGGCATGCTTTCTTCAATGGTCTACCTATATATAAATAAAGGAACCTGAACTATACATTTAAGAGAGAGACTTGGGCTGAATATCATTATAGCAATAGGATTTGACTGCAGATCAACTATCTAGATTCAACTTTTCATTATGCTAAGGAGTAATTCCTCATAAAGCAATCATACACTTAACATTTTTTTTACATTATAAACTAATGTTGAGCATACTTAATGAACACACCAAGTATATACTGTACATGAAAAGCACAATAAATGACCCAGTGAAGCATAGAATTACATATCAGTGGAATTGACTTAATTATCAGGTCAATGAATTTAAATAGCATCAACTGTATTTGACAGCTGCAGTTCGTCAGAGACACAAACACCAGCACACTTCAAATCTTGCCTGCATTTCTCTTTGCATTCTCATAATTTTTCCAGTCTAAACTATCTCATTTAACTTCTAATTTAAAAGTTTTTTTTTTAAACTGATTTCTCTGCTGAATTTGATTAGAAATAGAGAACCAACTTTTATTTTCGAGGATACCAACATCTTACATTGCAGAAGAGTTCATCATAAAGCAGGCGATCACAAATCCCTTCAATGTACTTTCTTTTGCTTAAAGGGAAAATCTCTGACACATATACAACTGCAAGACAATCTTGCCAGCCACAAGATACAGTAAATATAATAGCAGATCTCCTGACATCCTTTAACATTTTTTTAACAGTTTTTACATGGTAAAAAACTACCACAGAATCATTGATTTATCCCTGACTCTGCTAGCTTAGAACTGACTTAGCTTAGAAGTTGAGTGCAAGCAGCCAGACATAAACCCACAATTAGAAGTTCTTGGCCACAGAGCCATCCATTAAAGGGACTACAAAGAATCGTTGGCCTGGCCCCTCTCACAGACTTAAGCACATCTTCACCACAGACACAGCTGTCAATCAAACATAGAATCCCAAAAGACTCCCAGGTTGTTAATTTTAGGACACTGCAAACTGAATTGGATGACTTGATTCAGTGATCTGTGCCAAATACTTTGAATAATTAGTTAGATGGATCCCCCTTGAAGTACACATGCCTGTACCTTGCCCTGAGGTGTGAATGTTAGTCAGATTATAATGTATATTCCCTACAGTTTGCAGAAACAGCAAGCAATACCTTCCTGTGTGTACTGTGGACAGTTATAAAGAATCCAATAATCTATCATGAACAAAAATAGTCATTTTGTCAAATCGTTCCCCCCTCCCTTTACCTCAGCTAAGTCCAATGCCTCATTTGTGAGGACTGCTCGTGCTGCACTTGGCATGCAACCT
This sequence comes from Somniosus microcephalus, assembly GCF_052327205.1. Classification (NCBI taxonomy): domain Eukaryota; kingdom Metazoa; phylum Chordata; class Chondrichthyes; order Squaliformes; family Somniosidae; genus Somniosus; species Somniosus microcephalus. The sequence continues at coordinate 55,788,467 of NC_140991.1, read as the reverse complement.
TATTGACAAAAATGAGCAGAACACAGGTGGGCGAGGACAGAGAGATGAGAGATCTTAACCGTGGCAGAGAGGGTCACAAATCCAACAATGGTGGGCCTTTAAGTGGTCCAACAATGCAGTTGGGGAGGCCAAGTTTGATCATAAGATACAAGATTGCTCATTGCGCTCATCGGTACACGTGCTAAGGGCCTTAAAAAAGATGTCACCATTCCTACACCCAATCACAGAGAATGTGAGGAGGACAAAGCAGTTACAGGACACAGTGTGTTCGTGTAATTTAGTAAGATTAAATCGGTGGAACAACCAGTTTGTGAAGGACAGAATTATTTATATTTGGGAGCTTCCAGGGAGCACCGATGTACCAATGGTCAGGGTTTAATTAGAATATTGTAGGAACGTGGGTTCCTAACTAAAAGACTGAGTTCTACTCAGGCGATCAAACAAAACGAATTTTAATGAAACAAACAGGCTTTAACAAGAAACTGCAGGATAACATCGAATGTAGGTCTGCTCTCTCTGGAGGCTCCACGAGGACTGCCCCTGCAGTCCTGTGGCTGACGTCATGACGTCATCATGTTTTCCCGCCAGTGGGGGATCACGTGATGAACGGCGTGATGTCATCACGTTTTAGCCACGCTGTTAAAGCAACCACACTCTGTACAGTTAAACAGCATAAATAAAGATACAGGCTCAGACTGTAGCTAACATGTTGTTAAAGGAATTATGTACAAATGATCTGAGTCCTTTGGTGGCTCTGCCACATGCGACCCCCCCCCAGAATTGTCTTTAACAGCAAAAGTGAGACGTCGAGGAGGCCTGACAAGTCTGTCCGAGCGACTTCGGTAACCCTGCAGAGGAAGCTGATGGACGGTGGTCGAGTTGGCGGGTGGCTGTGGCTGATCTGGCACAGCGGCTGCGGGCGGTCGGCCACGTTTCAGCGGTTGAGCGGTGACGACTGGGCGGTCCAGGTCCAGGTGAGCCGGCTTCAACCGGTCCACCGAAATGTGATCCGGCTTTCCTCCGATGTCGACCGAAAAGGATTTGTCTCCTGATTCGATGACGCGGAAAGGACCAGTGTAAGGGGGCTTGAGCGGATCCCGGTGAGCGTCGTGGCGGATAAATACGTACTCAGCATTCTTCAGCTCCGCTGGCACGTGGGAGCCCTGTAAGCTGTGATTTGATGTAGGCACCGGAGCGAAGCATCTGGCCGCTTCCTGGTGGCTGACGAGTTGCTGGGAGGCGGACCATGGCTCTGTGGGAAAAGGGAGGAAATCCCCTGGTACTCGGAGAGGCTGGCCATAAACAAGTTCGGCTGAGGACGATTGCAGGTCTTTGGGCGCCGTACGAAGACCCAAAAGGACCCATGGGAGTCTGTCCACCCATCCTGCACCTTGAAGACTGGCCCGTAGGGCGGCTTTAAGCGACCTGTGGAATCGCTCGCAAAGGCCGTTCGCCTGTGGGTGATAGGCGGTGGTGCGATGAAGTTTGGTGCCGAGCCCCTGAGCTACAGCATTCCAGAGCTCCGAGGAAAATTGTGGCCCACGATCGGAAGAGGTGTCCGGCTCTAGCGACGTCTGCCGAAGTGGTGGAAACCAAAGGAATTGCCTCTGGCCACCTAGTGGTGCGGTCCACCATGGTGAGGAAATGCGTATAACCATGAGAAGGCGGAAATGGCCCCACAAGGTCCACATGCACGTGGTCGAAGCGACGCTCCGGAACAGCAAACGTAGCCACTGGAGCTTTAACATGACGCTGGACCTTGGCCTTCTGGCAGACCACGCAGGTTTTGGCCCAGTCACGGACATCGAGGTGCATACCCTTCCAGACGAACTTCGCCGACATTAGTCATTGTGAAGCCTTCATATCAGGGTGCGACAACTCGTGTATGGCGTCAAACACCTTCCGGCGCCATGCGACTGGCATGATAGGTCGGGGAACGCCCATGGAAACGTCGCAAAGGAGCGTGGCGCCTGCGGCCTGGAAACTGACGTCGGTCGCTTGGAAACTAGAGGGGATGGTTCTGTATGATTGGACCTCCGGGTCCGAGGCCTGATCTGCAGCCATGAGGGCGTAGTCAATCCCCAGGTGAACCACATGGACCGTCGCGCGGGAGATGCAATCCGCCACTAGGTTGTCCTTACTAGACACATGTTGAATGTCCGTGGTAAATTCAGAAATAAACGTCAGGTGACGTTGTTGACGAGCGGACCACGGTTCGGCGGTCTTGGCCATGGCGAACGTTAGAGGCTTGTGGTCGGCAAAAGCCGTGAAGGGACGTCCTTCTAATAAGAACCGGAAATGGCGAATGGCTAGGAAAAGGGCCAGTAACTCTCGATCGAAGGTGCTGTAATTTTTTTCATTTTTCCGTAGTTGACGGCTGAAAAACGCCAGCGGTTGCCACGTGCCGTTCACCCACTGCTCCTGCACTGCACCGATGGCGTAGTCTGACGCGTCTGTGGGAAGGGCGATGGTGGCACCTGGAAGTGGGTGCGCCAGCATGGTTGCGTTGGCCAAAGCGCTCTTGGTGTTGACGAACGCCTGGTCCATCTCGGCCGTCCAGCTGATTGGATCCTTACTGGACTTGCCCTCGAGGGCCCCGTACAAAGGCTGCATTAGCTGAGCCGCCTTAGGGACGAATCGGTGATAGAAATTGACCATCCCCAGGAACTCTTGCAGGGCCTTGACGGTTGGCGGGCGCGGGAAAGAGGTAACAGCTTCCACCTTCGTCAGTAAGGGGGCGGCGCCGTCTGATGTTGTGCGGTGTCCCAAGAAATCGATCCGCTGCAGGCCGAACTGGCACTTGGCCAGGTTGATGATCAAACCGTGCTGGCTGAGGCGTGTAAAGAGGGTACGCAAATGGGAGATGTGCTCTTCCTTGCTAGCGCTGGTGATGAGAATGTCGTCAAGGTAGACGAAGATGAAGTTTAGGTCTTGGAGCACGGAGTCCATTAAGCGCTGGAAAGCCTGTGCCGCGTTCTTCAAGCCAAACGGCATCCGCAGGAACTCAAAAAGGCCGAAAGCGGTGATGACTGCGGTTTTCGGGACATCTTGCGGGTGCACGGGAACCCGGTGATACCCCCGGATGTGGTCGACTTTAGAAAAGATAGAATTTCTCGCCAAATTGGCCGAGAAATCCTGAATATGCGGGATCGGGTACCGATCAGGAGTAGTGGTGTCGTTCAGGCGTCGGTAGTAACCGCATGGCCGCCAGGTTTCGGAACAATGTGTTGAGGCGAAGACCAGGGACTATTCGACCGGCGAATAATCCCCAGCCACTCCATCGTGTCAAACTCCACTTTCGCAGCCGCGAGCGTGCCGGGTTCGAGCCTTCTAGCCCATGCATAAACCGGGGAGCCAGTAGTGGCGATGTGATGTTCAACACCATGCTTCGTGGCCGAGGAGGAGAAAGTGGGCCTTGTCAGCTCCGGGAACTCTCCGAGGAGCCGAGTGAAGTCATCCGGAGAAGGGAAAGCACAGGCAATAGAGCGCGCCACGGTGGTACGGAATCGAGTGGAAGGTGGCCGCGTTGATCAACCAGCGGTGCCGGACATCGATGAGGAGGCCGTTGGCACACAGAAAATCTGCCCCTAGGATGGCCTGCGAGACTGTGGTCGTGACAAATTCCCAATGGAAGCGCTGACCGCCGAAACAGACTTGACCCGCCGCTTTCGGAAAGTTCGAATTGCTGAGCCATTAGCCGCAACGAGGGAAAAACCGTGGTTCCCAGCTTGCATATCGAGATTCGATGCAGATAGGATGCTACACTGCGCCCCGGTGTCACAAAGGAAATGTCGACCTGATAGAGAATTGGTGATGTAAAGAAGTTTCCCCGTAGATCCGATGGCCATCGCAGCTGCGGAGCACCCGTTAGACCTGGTCCTCCTTCGCCAGGAACGCTGCAGGAGCTTTGTTTTTTTTGGGGCGAAAAACTGCAGGGAGAGCGGCAGCGTCGTGCTTTCGCGCCAAAACGGGCGTGGTGGGAGCACCAGCCCGCTGCAGGAGGAGCTGGAGCCGCGTCTGTGGGGGATGGGCACCTCGTGGCCGCGCAGCACTGCTGGGTTACTGCGAAAATCTTATCTGCTTCGGCAGTAAGCTCGACGCAGTCTGTAATCTCGGATCTGGCTAGGGCAGCCTGCACCGGCAGAGGAATAGCTGCCGGAAGAGGAAGCATTCCGGTTCCGCACCCAAGAGCGTGAGCATTTGGCTCATGAGCTCGGACGGTTTGGAGTCCCCGAGGCCAGACATAGTGAGGAGCCGGCGAGAGCGTTCTGACTTCGAGAGCCCGAAGACCTGTAGCAACCACGCCTTTAACGTATCATACTTGCTGTCAGTAGGACTACCGAGGAGGCTGACGATCCGCGAGGTAGTTGCGCTATCGAGGGCGGAGACCATGTAGTAATAACGGGTCTGATCCGCGACGATGTTCCTGATGGCGAACTGGGCTTCAGCCTGGATAAACCACGCGGCTGGTTGTTGCTCCCAGGACTGTGGCAGTTTCAGAGTCACGGCGTTCGTGTCCATGCTGAAGATCTTCCGCCAAAACTGTTCATGAAAGTCGGGGTCACCAATATAGGAACGCGGGTTCCTAACTAAAAGACTGAGTTCTACTCAGGCGATCAAACAAAATGAACTTTAATGAAACAAACAGGCTTTAACAAGAAACTGCAGGATAACATCGAATGTAGGTCTGCTCTCTCTGGAGGCTCCACGAGGACTGCCCCTGCAGTCCTGCGGCTGACATCATCACGTTTTCCCGCCAGTGGGGGATCACGTGATGAACGGCGTGACGTCATCACGTTTTAGCCGCGCTGTTGAAGCAACCACACTTTGTACAGTTAAACAGCATAAATAAAGATACAGACTCAGACTGTAGCTAACATGTTGTTAAAGGAATTATGTACAAGCGATCTGAGTCCTTTGGTGGCTCCGCCACAATATCCTATTTGTACAGTAGTGAAAGAGGTCATGGTTTAAGCAATAACTGGCATCAACTGGGAATTATGTACAAAGTTGAAGGATTTATGAACAGACTTCTTAGCAGAATGGGAGAAAGAGATGCGCAAGGAACATATGCTTAGTTCCGTATTTCTAAACAAATCTTAGTCATATTTTGCCTGCTGGCCTGAAGGGGTAAAACATTTCCTCAATAAAATATTTCCTCAAAAAACATTTACTAGTTAGAATAACTACACACTGCACAAGATGCCCTTGCATTCATCTTTGTCTTTTCTCCATGTATTCTTGAGTGTCTTACATAATTCGAATAGAAAGTTAAACTTACATTTACATAGCATCACACCAGCTCTCCCAAACATATCAAAGCACGTCACATATTTGAATTTGAATGACTTTGAGTGCATCAACTGCCTTTATTAAAGCCATTTAGAAGACAGGGGGTGTTAGCCAGTACACCAGGGGGAATTCTTCTTCAAATAGGATTTTAAACATCGGCCTGAACAACCGGAGAGGTAGAAGGTACCAGTTTAATGTCCAGTGCAAAGGGTAGCATTGCTGATGTTGCAGTACTGGAATGCCATGCCTAACTTCTGGACTGGGGCTTGAAGCTTACTGAGTATTTCCCTCTCGGGTGGACTTAAAAGATCGCATGGCACTATTTGACGAAGGGCAGGGAGTTCTCCCCAGCGTCCTGGTCAATATTTATCCCTCAACCAACATCACTAAAAACAGATTATTCCCTACATTACAACAGTGATTACTCTTCAAAAGGTATTTCATTGGCTGTAAAGCACTTTGGGACATCCTGAGGTTGTGAAATGTGCTGTAAAGATGCAAGTTTTTTCATTTTTCTTTCTAGCTGATCTCAGTAGGGCCAAATAATTGACCTGATTATTCATATACTAGGGAGAGATTAAAGATAAAAATCTGTGAAGATTCCCACTCCTGGTTGTTACCCAGTGAATTCTGCTGAAAAGTGTGGTCATGTGGACAACAGGTGAAAAGGGGGCCAGTTTTAGTTGCGATCCAGCCCCCAATTTCCCCCCCCTCCCACAATGGTCAATGAACTTGCCAAAAGAAATCCGCATCCTATGAAGTTTCTGCACAACCTGATGAGGATAAACATTCTACTGCTGAATGGTTGGACCAAGTCATAATGATAACAGCATTTCTTCAAATGAATACCAATTTTTAATCATCACTGTCTGACAAAAATTACTTCTACAGAATTAACACATTAAATACCGGTGATTTTCAATCACATATCTTCACTGCAGAAAATACTCAAGTTCAGCACAATGCAATACACGCGTGCACATTGTGTGGTGTATTAAAATGGACACTTTCAGCAGACTGCACCAGAAAGAACTAGTGGCAGAGAGTAGCTGTAAAGTGAATAATTCAACATCTGTGGTGAGATGGGCCAGATTTGTGACCTTTGATTGCTGGGAGGAAATTGCCAAGTTGTTTTCCCGATACTTTTTGGTGAGTCCCTCAAAGGACTCACTGCTGAGCTGCTCTGTCCATCTGCCGGTGTGGCACGTCTGTAATCGTGTCAAATAACTGCAGCTAAAGTGCATTCCTTCATTATAGGGTCTGAGTCGTCAACTGTTTGTAAAAATGCTTTGGAAACAAAATGCCAGTAGAATTTTGAAGGACTTGCTCTGACTACTATATAATTTAATACAAACGTGAAGGTGAAACACTTGTGACATGTCAGTGTGTGGCATGCAGCCTGTGACTGGAGCTGAAAAAGTATCAAAATGTGTGGACCCCCTCCCTGTGCACTCACTCCACTCTACTCTCTCAACCCAGGCAGCACCTGTCCCTGTCCCACAAGGACCAAGAGCAACAGAGAACCATCACTTCCCCACTGTCTGCCCAAACAACACACTAAAATCCAAACAGCAGTGAGCACAATGCCCTAACCCTGCCTTCTCTTGAGTTTGGCCTGAAGCCAACCTCACTTCACTATTCTACAGTGCCACCTAAACTGCACTAAACCATCTGACAATCAGATAGATAAACTTAACAAATGGCAATAAAATATATATTTAAAAAAAATGTTACATCCAATTTTCCACCCCTTCTCTTTTCCTGAGCCACTTCCTAGAAGTAAAATTGGGCAGCGTTTAAAATTGGGTGGCTAATCCGATCCGGTTAGTTTCCTGCTTCATGGGTTAGGGTAAAATTACACAATGGTACTTCAATATGCTGTCTTAACCTACAGCTCTTTACCTACATGACCAGATCCTCCATTACAAGGAGGCAAACATGCCCATAAGCTAATTTGAAATCAGACGTCACCTGTGGTTTGCATCAGTATTTGGGGTAGGTGGGAGTGGGGTAGAAGGAGGGCCAGTGAACAACAGATTTGCAAAATATTTATCAATGGAGTCCATCACCATCATGACAGAATTTTTGGTCAACATTTTTGCCACTTCTTTCCTACTATTTCTAATTTATATTAAAAATTTATATTCAGAAATTCAATGCAAATTGGTCAAATTTACATGAGAAGGAAGCTCATTAACTGCAAAATGAGCTAACAGAAATGTAATGGCAGATAAAATTTAATACAGACAATTGTCAAGTACAGCACATACAGAGAAAAGATAGGCAGCATAAGCACAACATAAATGGTGTCAAAATAGTGAAGAGTGAAGTTGAAAGAGACCCAGGGATTTAAAAAGACTTGTCGCTCAACATGTTCAATCACGGCAGCACCAATCAACAGTGAAAACAGAATGCCAAGTATATAGTCAAAACAGTATAAGTTAGAGGAAGTTGGAGGTATACAGTGGTGTTCCCCAGGTTTCAGTACTGCTGTTTTTGATATGCATTATGACTTGCACTTGGGGATGCAGGCACAATTTTGAAATTTGCACATGACACGAAACTTGGAAGGATAGTAAACAGTGACTTCAAGAGGACATATACATGCTGGTGGAATTTGTGAACACATGGCAGGTGAAATTCACTGCAGAAAAGTGAGAGGTGATACATTTCAGTAGGAAGAATGAGGAGTGGCAATAAAAGCTAAATGGTACAATTTTAAAGGGGGTGCAACCACAGAGTGACCTGGGTGTGTTTGTGCACAAATCTTTAAAGGTGGCAGAACAGGTTAACAAAGCAGTTAATAATGCATGTGGGATCTTGGGCTTTATAAATAGAGGCATAGAGTACAAAAGCCAGGAAGTTATGCTAAACCTATATAAGACACTAGTTCAGCCCCAGTTGGGATATTGTCTCCAATTTTTACGCAACAAGTGGTTATGATTTGGAATGTACTGCCTGATAGGGAGGTGGATAGAGATTCAATAGTAGCCTTCAAAAGGGAATTGGATAAATACTTGAAGGAGAAAAAATTGCAGGGATATGGGGAAAGAGCCAGGGAGTGGGACTAACTGGATTGCTCTTCGAAAAGAACCAGCGCAGGCCTGATGGGCCGAATGGCCTCCTTCTATGCTGTACTATTCTATGATTCGATAAGTCATGCTTAGACTGTACAGCGCGCTAGCTGGATCACATCTCGAGTACCATGTCCAGTTCTGGTCACCAGAACTCAAGGGAGATCATTCAACCCTGAAGCCAGTGCATAGAAGAGCCACAAGATTAATGTCCAGTGTCAGAGGACTGAGCATGAGGAAAGATTGGAGAAGCTTTGGCTTTTAAGCATTGAAAGAAAGTTACTCAGAGGTGACCTTTGATGTATAAAAAACAGAAAAAGCTATAGAAATGGTAAATCCAGAACATTACTTCAAATTAAACTGTGACAAGACAAGGCGGCACAGATTCAAACAATGAAGAGGACTATCGGGAACTGCTCCTTCACACAAAGAGTGATCAACACATGAAACAGATTTCTATGTAGGGCAGTGGTGGCAAAAACCCTAGAACTATTTTAGAAACAGTTGCATGCTATAATGGGGAGATAGGGGAGGGGAACTTTGGGGTATTTCTGGATGGATGAACTAAGATTGGTACAATAGCATTCCTTACCTGCATCCTTCTGCTGATCATGCCGACTCTTGCTAGGGTGTGGTTCAAGGATGCCAGCAACCTTCTAGTACCCCACGGAAGTGGCCACTCTTCATTATGGGGCTAAACTGAGTTTCAGTGGGTTATCTGGCCTTGGGGCATTGCAAGATTAATCTCTATCTCACCAGACATCCACAGATTTACACTTTCCAAGATGAGTCAATTAGGAATGGGAACCCTGGCCAATCTTCCCTTTCCTAAACTCAGGATGTTGGGGCCTACTGTCGAACCTCAACTGCTGTCCAGCTGATATCAGCTAACTCAACAGTGATCAGGAATCAAACCTGGGAGCTTCTAGTCTACATGTTCACAGTGCTACATTAGGAGAACCCTGTTCAGGTCTACAAACACGTCACAATGCAAATCATTTGGATGGGATGGCATTTTGACAGAAATGATGTATGGTGCGCCTCTTTCTCTGAGGCTAACCAAATACTTCTTCATGACGACTGTGCCACTTTAACTGCATGTGTTGAAGTGTTGCAAGAGAGAGGTTTTGGATTTCATTCCATCACAGATCCCAATAAGTGCAGAATATCATGTAGCATTCCTTCTAGAGCAGGAGAAGGAAGAAAGCTAAGAGAAGATTTAGCAATTTGGTTCAGTGTAGTTACTATCAACTGAAAATCTGATATGGATTTTAGGTGGTGTGCAACAACTTGTACGTCTTTAGTAGTAAAACGTCCCAGGGTGCTTCACAGGAGTGGAACCAAATAAAATGTGACACCGAGCCACATAAGGAGATATTAGGGCAAATGACCAAAGGCTTGGTCAAATAGGTCGGTTTTAAGAAGCGTCTTAAAAGGAGGAAAGAGAGGTAGAGAGGTTTAGGGAGAAATTCCAGAGCTTAGGACCTTGGCAACTGGAGCGATTAAAATCAGGGATGCTCAAGACGCCAGAATTGGAGGAGCGCAATTATCTCAGAGGGCTGTAGGAAATTACAGAGATGCAGGGGGTGGGGGTGGGGGGAGGCCATGGAGGCATTTGAAAACAAGGATGAGAATTTTAAAATCAAGGCGTTGCTTAACCGGGAGCCAATGTAGCTCAGCGAGCACAGAGGTGATGGATGAACCGGACTTGGTGTGAAGTAGGACACGGGCAGCAGAGTTTTGGATGACCTCAAGTTTACGGAGGGTGGAAGATGGGAGGCCGGCCAGGAGTGCGTTGGAATAGTCAAGTCTAGAGGTAACAACGGCATGGATGAGGGCTACAGCAGCAGATGAGCTGAGGTGGAGTTGTGTGAATTACAAAGGTGGAAATAGGTGGTTTTAGTGATGGCGCGGATATGACGTTGGAAACTCATCTCGGGGGTCAATTATGACACCAAGGTTGAAAACTGTCTGCTTCTGCCTCAGTCAATTGCCAGGGAGAGGGATGCAGTCAGTGGCTAGGGAGCGGAGTCTGTGGTGAGACCGAAGACAATTGGGTCTTCCCAATATTTAGTTGGAGGAAATTTCTGCTCATCCCGCACGAACTTTATACCCTATTAAAGTAAAAGATCAGAAGTGGAAATGTGTGTATGATAATGAACAGCACTGACAGGATCATTGGTACCCGATGTTGCATTACTTCAAGTGCAAGTTGCAGTTGCCCTGTCAGCAACTGCCCAACCGGGGTACACCCTAGGAGTGTAAACACTATGCACATGCACAGGAATCTTTATACAACCTGCTCTAGGTAGAGAATGAGTGTGCTAACATGAGTAGATGAGAGCAGTGATACAGAACGCAGGGAGAATGGTGTGGGAACACTACAGTGTAGTTCTGCAATGTACCAGCGGCTGTTCAGAGGTCTTTGTTGGAGGAATGCCAAAAGTGTTCAGGTCTGTTATTCTCAGAAGACAGGAGCAATGATAGAGAATGAATGAATCAAACCACCACAACACACACGTAAATGAGCTTTATTGAGAGAAAGCGATGACCGAGAAGCACAATACCTCTAAATAAAGAGACTTCAGTTGACAGACATCACTAGGTCTGTCACTAGTTTTATTTGTTTAATATCGTACTTTTTTGAACACAGTTTCTATCGACATTAAAATTAATATTTATTTTTGTACACATCCCTCCTTTCTTTATTTATTTAAAGTTTCTACTGCTTATCCGTGACATGACAAATTGTCTTAACCACAGACGGCTCATGAGTCCCTAAGTACTGTTACTGATCCGAGTCGTGGAGTGGTGGCCACTACCTCCCAATGGGAGGGAATGTTATGGGTCCACTCACACTTCTCCAAATGATCTGGAATAGTTAGTGGTCAAGGGGGAGACCAGAGGAAAAAGAAAATGTATGTTGCTCCAGCTTGACTGTTGAACTGAACCACAAGTAAATGCTTTAAAATGTAATGGATTTTAGATTTTTCTTCTCCCTTTCACTGTTTTTATTTTCTGTTTTTGATCTATTTTAATACATTCTCTTTCCACGCCCCTTTCATGTTTTACTCTTTCTTTGAAAAGCTTCGATTCAATTTGAAGGAAAGGTGGCTGAACGTTAGTCTATGATAGTATTAAATAGATCAGAAAAAAGACAAAACTAAACTCTAATCTGTGTTGTCTAAATATACCAGCTAGAACCTTTAAACTTGTGCCAAATGAATTTCTTGACACCAGAAAGGTTAGTCAAAATCAAACTACACAGATTGTATTAACATGCTTATATCACACATACACAGTAAGTGTGAAGGATGAAACTATGAGACTAAATATGTCAAAACTGTAACGCCCAAAGTAGCAATAGTCAAGAAAATGTTTTAAAAGCATATGTGGACAAATATGGTAATCCAAACCCTTCTTCTTTAAGGTCACTAACCCGGCGCATAACTACAAGAGGCAGGTATGTAGCCATAAGCCCTGTTTGCACTAACAGACTGAAAATCCATCTAAAAAGGTACAGACGAGACTGCATTAACTACAAATTTAATAAGACTGACATGAAACCTCCTGGGCTGTGGGTCCATCATAGTATGTCCCTGATGTTCAGGCAGCATGACAAGATTGACATTAGGAGTCTCTGCAGTTCACAGAAGCTCAATTACAGCGCTAATTATTAGACTATCATGACATATAATGCACACAAGGCTAATTCTGTGATAGAATTTCTGAGCCAGTGTGCAAGTTTACCTTTAAGGGAAGCCCCTCTGCTACAGCTACAGGTAAATGTCAACAGGGTCAACTGCTTGTACAGAATGTAGCTCATTAGGTATACAGTAAAAACCATTCTCAAGTGATTTCAGGGGCTTTTTCCAGAGACTAGCCATTCATAGGACACTCAAGAGCTTCTCCTAATTGCGCCACGATAATGTTAGCACTCGTTCAAATACTTGCGACTGAAAAAAGCTGAGCTGCACAAATTATGCTTCAGTTGGGCTAATTTTATGACAGAATAATAAATGTTTGTAACATTACAGTCCAACTGGCTGTGCTCACACCAGTGAGCGAAGGAAACAGTGCAACAGATACACGGTCACCCCTGCATTTACATGGAGAGGTCCGTGAGAAGGGCTTGGGGTGTCAGATGGCTAATGTAGCAAATACACAGGACTGATGGATTTCAGAGCGACAAACAAGATTAGGCCCAGTTATAAGTCAAAGTCACCTAAAACACAGAGTATGTTCAACACACAACAAAGCAGTTGTGTAGGAAAGTGAACAGTATATCCCATTTCAACTAAATAAGATTGAAAATTTAATCAAGGATTTCCTTTGCCGAACTGAGTAAAACATAACACTAGGAGACTGACCCCGATAACTCAAAATGCAATTATGCTGTTAGATTTTGATGGCAATACATCTATATTAGGTTTGTATTGAATTTACAATGGAAAATGCTTTCTAATCTACCAGGACCTTTGGTTAAAGAGCCGAAGCACAAAGATTCAATTTATAAACTAGTTTTCAGATTCTCAACAGTTACTTTTTATTAATGTGAACATGTATCGGATGAAAAATGCCAGGGGTAGTGGTTATGTTATTGAACTAATAATCCAGAGAACGAGAGTTCAAATCCCACCAGGTTTGAGAATTTGAATTCAGTTTTTTAAAATCTGGAAATAAAAAACTGGTATCAGTAAAAGTGACCACGAATGATGTCTTACAAAGCCAACTGATTCACTAACATCTTTTAGGAAAGAAACCTACCCCATCCTTACCCGATCTGGCCTATACATGACTCCATACCCACACCGACGTAATTTACTCTCAACTGCCCTCTGAAGGGGCCTAGCAAGCCATTCAGTTCTATCATCATAGATATGTATGTGACCAGAAGGAGGCCACTCCGCCCAACATGTCTGTGCTGGCCAATAAAGAGCTAATCCAGCCTAATCCCATTTTCCAGCTCTTGGTCCGTAGCCTTGTAGGTTACGGCACGCCAAGTACTTTTTAAATGCGATGAGGGTTTCTTCCTCTACCACCCTTTCAGGCAGTAAGTTCCAGACCCCCACTACCCTCAGGGTGAAAAAAGTTCTCAACTCCTTTCTAATCCTTCCACCAATTACTTTAAATCAATGCCCCCTGGTTATTGACCCCTCTGCTCAGGGAAATAGGTCCTTCCTATCCACTCTATCTAGGCCCCTCATAATTTTATACACCTCAAAGAATTGCAGCGGTTAAAGGCGGCAGCTGGCCCACCTTCTCAGGGCAAGTAGAGATGGACAATAAATGCTGTTCTTTCCAGCAATGTGCACACCCTGTGACTTTAAAAAAAAGTCGAATTACAGAAAACTGTCAACGTTGTTCAAAGAAAATAAAAAAAGGAATATTGTATAGTTAATACAGTACAGTACAAACATAACTCAGTTTATTGTATGTCTCTGTTAAATGGATAACCACTTCATAGTTTACGATCAACATGGTTATTCTGCACAGAAAGGTACATTCTGAAATTTTACATCTTCTGATCACAGAAAATGGATATTTTCCAAGATGAATGAATCAACTATTTATGTTTGAAACTCACTTAAGCAGGTTCTACTCATTCTGGGATTTTATACAGTCATTTGACTCATTGATTATTTAAAACCCTACAATATTCCATGAAACTCTCTAAGATACATACATTGGAGTTATACTAATTAGTCTGGTCTACTTCAAACAAGTTTCCATCAAACTCAGACTTCAATGTCATTCCTTCTCCATCATTAGCATAGACTAAGCAAGCATCCCCTCTGGGAGGTGCAAGGAAAAATTTGGGTAGGAAAGATGGTCCAGCACACGGTATCGCCATGGACTATGCTAATGCTCCTCTGTGGTATATCATTTATTCTCTAACAAAGTACTTTGTAGTTCATAACTTGAGTTATGGGCTAACTGTTCTATGTACTGCAGTTTGGTCACTATGGTGATCATCCTCAAGCCTTTCAGGCAGCACTAATTATAAGTAATTGATGTACTTCATGGATGAGCCGCCACCGGCCATTCAACTTTAGGAGACATCACAGCTAAATCTGACCAGGGTCATCCAACATCCACACTTTCAAGTAGGAAACAAGGGATAGCCACCATGAAGGTATATCTTCCTTTGCTTTCTTAATGGCAAAGTAGACAGGCGTATTCCCCACTTTATAACCATATCTACTTTATTCCCCTAAAAATAGCAGAGGGAGGAAAATATGCCTCCAGGAGTGGGAAACACTGACTAAGTTTTCATCTTCAGCCATGGAATGCTTATATAATGTCCTCACCATAACTGCAGCTGAGATCAGCTAACTCAATGCTGACAGGAATCTTAACTGGAAATTTATTGGAAGAAACCGTTTGAGCAATTGGGGGCACAGCGCATTACTGTGAAATCTGTTGGATTGATTTCAATATGAAAGTCTTAACCCTACTTAATACAACAATGAAATAGTAAAACGCACTAAACAATACCAATGCCTTCATCATACTCCAAGTTTGTAGGCCACAAATGCCTAAATGAAGGTGTGACCTAAAGATCTAAATACAGTACATAACGCATCCTCGAGCCAGCTGATTCCAGACCAGGTAGAGAGCCATTTGGCCCTGTTGCTGTGTAGGTTACTCTATCCGAGAAAAACCATCACACTGCCAGCAAATGGGAACATGTCTACCGTGCAGCTGAATCCACCAGTATCAGGTAAATAACGATAATGAGCCTTCGTAATTGCCTCACATGGTGTCTAACTGCATGAACACAATGACAGACCCTCCGCCTCCCCGTGCTAAAAATGTTGGTCAAAGCAGATTAGAAAGGAATAGTTCTCCTCAAGTGTTTCATTCTTAATAATTGTGGGGACCCGGCTTGGGATATGTTAGTGTCAGAATTATATCATTAGCTTTTCTATCACCATCAAATCTTCTTCACCAATAAATAAGCAAGAAGCATCTATGACAAAAGATATCTGGAGATGAGTAAGGCCATTTGAACCATTTACCTCATCCTTCCACTACAGTGACTTAACGTAGCAAATTGTAAACACAAGACCACAACTGACAAGTAGCTTAATTGGATTGTGCTCCAATTTTAAAATGGAAGTGTAATCAAACACTGGTTAGTAAATACCACAAAACTTGGTCTGGAGACTGGAGTCTTTAATGCTGGAACTAAATACTGCAAGACCCATTGTACGTTTAACATCGATCCCTTTTGCAGGATGACTCACAACCATGTTTATGAGTCACTACAGCGATTATTATTTATTTTAAAGAGGTGAAGGGATCATAGAAAGAATTTCAATGCCTCCAAATTAAATCACATTTGACTGACATTAGTATAAACTGTGGTTTGGATTGACTGAGAACTATTATATGAATCTCAGTAAATGCACAGCTTCATTCTGCCATTGAAACCGTTAGCATCCTGCATCAGAACTGCTGTTGAGATGGCAGGAGAATCACAGATAGGAACCAAAATCTAGCACAAAAATTTACGGATCATCATGCCCGTAGAGCCCACACTGCAGTACATATATTGGCTCCTGACAGTCAGGAAGATGCAGTTAGAGGTTTAATGAAGCCTTGGAGCTTTTAACTTTGCTCATCTTCACGGGCTTTGAAGCCAAGAGTTGTTCCAAAATCTGATCCATTTTGTGTTGTCTTGGCCCAATTTCACTCCCCTGCCTGTAACCTCAGATCTCCTCATAGCAGTTACTCCTGTGCCCAACTTCCCCACCTCCAATTTGGTTACATCCCTCTGGAGTGACTCCAGTGCATACCAGCCTTAATTTCAAACTCATTAAAAATGAAACAAAAAACAAACACAAATTAGATAAACTTGCTGCTCTTTCCCTTCCCTCTCCAGATGTGCTCCTGAGACATGTGGTGGTCTAAACAGCAATAAAATCATGTTGAAGCTTAAAAGCGTACGTCACACAGATAGATGCAGTGTGCTGTAAATATTTGCTCAATTTTTTCATTCAACTTTAAGTAGCAATATTGTAAATACTTACGACTTTATTTTCCTAACCCTTATCATCTTGATCTCATCAGAAAATGATTAAACATAAAACATTTACATAGAATTTGGTTTTAAATGCGCTGCACTGAAATAAATAATTTAGTATTTTTTTTAAAGTAACATCTCATTGAACTCAAAAGTTGCACCATTTTTCAGTTTCTCTTCATATTCCTAAATTGGGCTCAATTTTCCTTTTTTAACAATATTATTACTTCTGTTCGCACAATATATGAAGCCCATTCCAGCTGCTTATATGTACTAGGGTATATTTAGCACATCTGACCTGCAACCTTCACCTGTTCTTCTCGCTTCCCCTCTTGGCTTTGATTAGTTCTATAAAGACTCTCTTCCTCCCTTTGCGTTCTGAGGAAGGATCTCTAACCACATGATAGCCTGTCTGTGTATTTCCAGGATTTTTTGTTTTCATTTCACATTTCCAGCTCTTATCATCACATGTTCTTTGTCCCTTGTTTGCGCCTACTTCAGCTGGACAAGATTTTTTCTTTTTTTTTAATGCACATTAGCATCTACTCTATGCAGAATCAGCCAATGTCCCTGTGCTCCCCCTTTAACATTTTTCCCACTAGCTTTCCACCAAAGTAGTCTAATTCCCACATCAAAAAAGAGAAATACTACATGAGACATACAAGGCAGACCTGAAAAAAGTAATACATTTCCCACATCACTGCACAACTGATACAAATGACATGTGCACACCCAAATGAGAAACCTTTTAAAGGTTCATGTCATTTTCCCTTTTTCTGATCAGTTTACAGCATTTATGTGCTCAGCTTCCTCGACAAGTCTTTATTTTTATTTGCTATGCTCCTCTACTTTCTTATGTTATCACACCATTTCTTTGTCAGTTGTGTGACGCTTGGTTTTTCAATTAGTTTGTCTCATTTTGTTACTCCTTTTCTTGGTTAATTTCTGACTTGTTTCCTTCAATGCTTTGTTGTGCCTTTTTCCAGCTCCAGCTGTTTTTTTTCTTTTTCTCTTGGTCTCGATTTATTTCCTTTTGGCTCTTTAAATCAGCACTTGTCTCCCAGCTGCTCCTTGCTAAACAGAATCTAGCTTTCACACGGTTGGAATGCAGGAGAAAGCAGACGTGCAGTGCTCTTCCATTGACTGCATTCCCAAGTGTAACAGCTGATGGCAGCTTAGACCTATAAAAATGCGAGTCGACGGGCCTGATGCCTGGTTATGGCCACCACGTTTCAGTGAGGTACACGTGAGGAGTTAGCCCCCACTCGTTGGCACACTGGCTCTCCGTATTCCACTGCAGAGTCCAATCCACCTACAATGACCGACTGTCAATGTTCAGTGTAAAGATGGGAGTACAGTGTACAGGTCAGGCAGGGGTCATTCTCTTGAAACTGATGTCGAGGTGGAAAAGTGAAGTACCTTATATTTCCACTTGATTCTACAAATTATTTGAATGGCAATAGATTGGGTGAAGAGGAAGTGCAAAGAGACCTGGGTGTTCTTGTGTACCAGTCGCTGAAGGTAAGCATGCAGGTGCAGCAGGCGGTTAAGAAGGCAAATGGTATGTTGGCCTTCATAGCGAGAGGGTTCGAGTACAGGAATAAGGATGTCTTGCTACAGTTGTACAGGGCCTTGGTGAGACCGCACCTTGAGTATTGTGTGCAGTTTTGGTCGCCTTATCTGAGGAAGGACGTTCTTGCCATGGAAGGAGTGCAGCGAAGATTCACCAGGCTGATACCTGGGATGGCAGGAATGACGTATGAGGGGAGATTGCGTCGATTGGGCTTATACTCACTGGAGTTTAGAAGATTGAGAGGGGATCTCATCGAAACCTATAAAATTCTGTCAGGCCTGGACAGACTAGATGCTGGAAGGATGTTCCCGATGATCGGTTAAGAAGGCAAATGGTATGTTGGCTCGAAGGGCCGAATGGCCTACTCCTGCTCCTATCTTCTATGTTTCGATGTAACACCTTGTGTTTTACAAAAACTCCATTTATCGTCTAGGGAAAATCAAGGTTCCTTGCTGCTGGCACCTCCATTTAAAACATTTATTTTTGCTTTAACTTTTACTGTCTTTTTCCTTCTGAACGGAACTATTCTCTGCTTACGTCTAATAAAAGGGGGTTATAATAGAGCAGTGATTATGGTAATGGACTAGCATTCCAAAGGTCACGAGTTCAAATCCCACCATGAGAAATTGTGAAATTGAATCCAATAAATCTGGTACTTGTGGCTTCAGACAAAAATAACCATGAAAGCTGTCAAAACCCAACTGGTTCATTAATGTCCTTCAGGAAAGGGAACGGAAACCTACTTGGTCTGGCCTACATGTGACCCCATGGTTAACTCTTCATGCCCCCAGGGAAACTAAGGATGAGCAATAAAGACTGCCTTGCAAGCATCACCCGCAATCCTGGAACAATTTAAAAGAAGCATGTGGTGGACAAATCAATCTTAGACAGATGCAGCGTTCCTTTTGTTCGTTCTTCCCCTCCCCCTTTCCCTGCCTCTGCACCTGCTTAAAATCTGTTGCATCTCTAACTTTTTCCAGTTCTGACAAAGGGTCAGACACAGAAACATAGAAGATAGGAGCAGGAGTAGGTCATTTGGCCCCTCAAGCCTGCTCCGCCATTTAATGAGATCATGCTGATCATCCAAATTCAGTACCCTGTCCCTGCCTTCTCCCCATATCCCTTGATCCCTTTAGCCTTAAGAAATATATCTAACCCCTTCTTGAATATATTTAATGAATTGGCCTCAACTGCCTTCTGTGGTAGAGAATTCCACAGGTTCACCACTCTCTGGGTGAAGAAATTCCTCCTCATCTCTATCCTAAATGGCTTACCCCTTAACCTTAGCCTGTGACCCCTGGTTCTGGACTCTCCCGCCATCAGGAACATCCTTCCTGCATCTAGTCTGTCCAGTCCTGTTAGAATTTTATAAGTTTCAATGAGATCCCCGCTCATTCTTCTAAACTCCAGCGAATATAAGCCCAATCGACCCAATCTCTCCTCATACGTCATTCCTGCCATCCCAAGTATTAGTCTGGTTAATCTTCGCTGCACTCCGTCCATGGCAAGAACATCCTCCCTCAGATAAGGCGACCAAAATTGCACACAATACTCAAGGTGTGGTCTCACCAAGGCCCGAAACGTTAACTCTGTTTCTCTCTCCACGGATGCTGCCTGGCCCGCTGAGCGTTTCCAGCATTTTCTGTTGTTATTTTAGACAGATGCAATCGCTGCCCCCACCCCCACTTCTAATGACGTTGGTAATTTAAAATATTTCTTGAACAAAAGACATATATCGATCATGTAACAGATACAACACCAACAAAAAAAATCAAAGTTTCATCCCAACACGATTCCTGAAGTGCTGAAACCTATCTTCAACAAAAAAACCTTCAGTTTACTACTGGCGAGATGAGCTCCTCAATAAGCGCGGCTGGTTTTCCAATACAAAATAGAAACGAGTTATTCCAAGTCGAGCTGAGGCCAGTTAATTGGAGATCCATGTTGGAAGTGAAACCATCCCACTTACCAGGCCATCGGCCGACTCCGGCAAACTCATCAATACCAATTCAAAGCTGCAGTCCTCCACAGCTAAATTTTATCTGAAAACTCAAGAGAAATAAATTGGCTGGGATCCATTTTGAAGCTTTCCTCATTTGTAAATGGACGAGTGCCCACTTGCATTCAACGTGGCACTCGCTGTGGCTCTTTGCCTACAATTCCAGATTGTGCATAATGGGTAAGAACCAAAGCCATAATATAAACTCTACAAAAAAATTTCAATTCCTATTTGAAACATGATTTTTAATGTGTGAACTTTTTTTTTTTTTTTTTTAGTCGGGACCTTAATGCGGGAAAGGTTAAATTTTGTGTTATTACTGGTATAAATATAATGGAATTGATTGCTCTCATCATGGATGCTGCCTGACCTGCTGAGTGTTTTCAGCATTTTCTGTTGTTATTATGGCATTGATTAATGTCTTAGATGATAGCTCCGATCAAGAAATGCCCCTTTAACTCCTTCCCAATTAGCCATCGACTGAAGACTTGTATTACATGGAAATATTCCACATGCAAAGTTAGTAGTGTGTATGAAATACTAATAATAAAAAGAAACCAATACAATAATGCACAAAAAAGATACAACGTGTGCTGTTCAGCCAGTTTACTGTCCAGCTCAACATGATTTCCATGGCAACCACCAGTCAAAGCTGGCAACTCTGGTCATCACCATGGATATTAGTAGGGTTAACCAATCAGAAGGGGTACTGATAACACACACCTAATGAACCTGTATGAACACCATGTTCCCCTGACTATAATGATATTATTTTGTAATTAAATGTGTTTTGCAGCCAATTTATTTTTCTTGTCATTCAGCAGCCTCTTTTATCCAGCATAATTGCTCCACGACAAATGTGATTATTAACTCACAACTATATTCTCGTTTTTGGATCAAAGTAATCAGCTGCTTCAAGTTGCTATTGCTGGAGGAGACTGAACAATTACACAGTAGCTACAACACAACAACGACAGAAGAAATTAAAATGCATGCATAAATTGTACAGTACTGCACCACCTTTGGGGTTAGTCATTCAACAAAAGTAGTGTCATTCCTGTCCAGTTCAATGAAATACTTCAGTAATCACCTATCCAGGGCACGTATAATTTTGGGATTTAAGACCGCCTATTTCCACCTCCAACGCCCAACTCAACCCCTGCCTCAGCTCATCCGCTGCTGAAACCCTCATCCATGCCTTTGTTACCTCTAGACTTGACTATTCCAACGCACTCCTGGCCGGCCTCCCACGTTCTACCCTCCATAAACTTGAGGTCATCCAAAACTCGGCTGCCCGTGTCCTAACTCGCACCAAGTCCTGTTCACCCATCACCCCTGTGCTCGCTGACCTACATTGACTCTCGGTTAAGCAATGCCTCGATTTAAAAATTCTCATCCTTGTTTTCAAATCCCCCCATGGCCTCGCCCCCTCCCTATCTCTGTAATCTCCTCCATCCCCACAACCCCCCACCCCCGAGATATCTGCGCTCCTCCAATTCTGGCCTCTTGAGCATCCCCGATTTTAATCGCTCCACCATTGGCAGCTGTGCCTTCAGCTGTCTAAGCTCTGGAATTCCCTCCCTAAACCTCTCCGCCTCTCAACCTCGAGTTCCTGCTTAAAGACGCTCCTTAAAACCTACCTCTTTGGCCAAGCTTTTGTGGCTTGGTGTCAAATTTTGTTTGGTAACGCTCCTGTGAAATGCCTTGGGACATTTTACTCCGTTAAAGGCGCAGTTAATAAATGGGGGATCCTGGGCTTTATAAATAGAGGCAATGAGTACAAAAGCCAGGAAGTTATGCTAAACCTATATAAGACACTAGTTCGGCCCCAGCTGGAGTATCGCGTCCAATTCTGGGCACCACACTTTAGGAAGGCTTTGGAGAGGGCACAGAAGATATTTACTAGAATGGTTCCAGGGATGAGGGATTACAGTTACGCGGATAGAATGGAGAAGTTGAGGTTCTTCTCCTTGGAGCAGAGATTTAATAGAGGTGTTTAAAATCATGAAGTGTTTAAAGAGAGTAAGCAAAGAGAAACTATTTTCAATGGCTGAAGGGTCGATAATGAGAGGGCGCAGATTAAGGTGATTGGCAAAAGAACCAGAGGCGACACAAGGAAAAACCTTTTTTTACGCAACAAGTGGTCAGGATTTGGAATGTACTGCCTGATAGGGAGGTGGATACAGATTCAATAGTAACCTTCAAAAGGGATTTGGATAAATACTTGAAGGAGAAAAAAGGAAAATGGGGAAAGAGCGGGGGAGTGGGACTCACTGCATTGCTCTTCGAAAGAGCTGGCGCAGACTCGATGTGCCGAATGGCGTCCTTCTGTGCTGTACTATTCTATGATTCTAAGTTATTGTTGACGTTGATTGTTTGACCAGACTTAAAACTATACAATATGATGAAAATCTCAATTACAAATAAATCTATTTTAATACCTGGTCACAAGGGACGTGCTGTGTATCTGGTAAGCAATATTTAAAGATTCTGGTGGAAACCCAACTTCCATCACAATTTTACACATTCACGGGAGAAGTCATAGAATAGAATCATAGAATGGTTACAGCACAGGAGGAGGCCATTTGGCCTGTGCCGGCTCTCTGCAAGAGCACTTCAGCTAGTGCCACTCCCCCGTCGATGCACCTTCAGCCGATGTGACCAAGTGCGAGCGCGGGGCACCTTTGAGCTCTTGGACACAGTTACAGGCAGTGGACAGACTGAGCTCCTGTGTGCATCAAATGCCATGCATGCACAACAGATACTTCAGGAGAATGCTCCAATTTAGTCAAGCGCAGTAAAATCTCACCAGGAATAGTTATCGCAGAGTAGGACCATGATATTTTACAACTGTAAACTGTTGAAACAAGAGAACTTTTCTCCTACACGCACAACTGAACAAACCAGGGCTTTCTTTACTACTGTCCCCAAGATGAGTAAACAGGAAGAAAAGCTGGATATTCACTTTCAAGGCCTCAGTGGTTTAGTGCAGCTCTTATCTGGAAATCTTGCTCTGCGGAAGATTCAAAGATCTAGACTGTGTATCGCTACACTACTGCTAAGTCAGCCAGTGGATGGTCTCTAAAGGAAATGTGGGCACTCTTCCCTTCACTGAATTGGAGCCACCATTATATTCTCCAAATACCCAGTTGATGATATTTTGGGGGGGGGGGGGGGGGGTGTAATAAAGGTTTCTGCAAATTGCAAATGTAGAAAAAAATGTGACAAGTGAAGGGACAAACAAGGTTTCATGTTTTGTCAGGCCAAGTTAGAAGACTGAAATCTAGCCTTTGTCCTAATCGTTAGTACGAACCAACCACAGCTAGTTTGTGACAATATGTATATTGCGATAATTGATCACTGTCCTTCGCCACTGAAGAGATTAGGCTATAAAAGCTTTAATGTGCTCACAGTATCTCATTGGAGTACTTCAATCAGTTGTATTCTGAAAATAATGGGGAAAGTACAGGTGTTCTGGCAATGTTTTTAAAAATTCTAATACAGCTTTTCTTTTTGGTTGCAATTAATTTCAATCCCCCCGAGCTTGCTTCATTCCATGCCTTCCTGAAAATTCATCATAATGGCAAAATAACAGCATAATCATTTCTAGAGTTTATACCTTTATGTCTTCCAGCAAATCCATCTGGGAGGCTCACAATAATGATTCCGAGCTAAAGTGGGAGCACTGTAACATGCTTCCTCTACTGGGATTTAGCTACTTATACCAGGACTTAATGAAGATCCGACTACAAAAACCTGCGATTTTAATTGAGGAACGAAGACTTACTTCAGCACATTATGTAGGTGCACGTATAGAAGCTGTCAAATTCAATCGCTATATAAAGAGTCCCTGGGCAAAACAGAGGCTCGAAACTGAAAGTATCGGTTACAGCAATTCTGTCATTGGAAGCCATCTTGAGAAGTAATGTTTCCTTTAAAAAAAAGTCATTAAAAAAAAATCACTATTTGCCTAAATAAATCAGCTCACCTGCAATTATTTGGATTGGAGGGATGCTGTTCAAATATCGAGAGTTTAAAGAAAGATTAAAATTTATACTGTATGTTGCAAAAAGTCTGAATTAATTTTCAATTTAAAACAATAAAGATCGTTAATTGTGTAGTTTTAATGTAATCACTGTCTCTGTGGGGCATTGCTTATGCCGGTTCCTATATATGACTAACCACAATCAGGAACTCTCCCACAGTAAACATAAGTTAGCCATCCAGAAATTCTACAGCAGAAAAGCTTAAATCTTATGAAGCACTAGGGCTTATCACATGTGTGCAATGATGTCCTGATGAATCCCAGAGAATTAATCTAAAGCCACTTGCCATTTCTAACAAATGGCATTCATAATCTAAATCGGCCAAAAAAGATTATATTTTAAAACTAAAATTCTAGAAAAACTGGCATCTGTTTTGTTAACTGGAGAGCTGCTTACCAGATCACGTAAATGAAGTATGGAGATTTTGAATGCGACATTGGTTACATTTACAATTTCTTGCCCCATAGACGTACAATATATTCAGATACATGTATATTTATCTCAATATAAATAGAGAGAAAGTGACATTGTCACTTGGTTAGAAGAGAGAAATACAAGTCAGTCAGCCAGGAGAATGCACAGTTCATGAAATCATGAGTTGCATTATGGCTAGCCGCATTTGCAGAGATCAGCTCTCAGTGCTGGGCATCATACAAAGCTCGCCATAGAGTTTTAACTGAACAATAATTTAAAGTATGATTTAATTAGCTTCCCCCTTCCCGCTCCAAAAAAAAGTGCCTAACCACAGTACAACACTAACACTATGTGATGCCATAGCAGTAGAATGATCAGTTGTACTTGCATCGCTATTTCTCCACACGTTGTACAGTGTAAGGGTCACTGAAAAGAAATCACGTAATTACTTGAGTTCTTTGGTATCCACATTAAACACATCAAATAGGGTTAAATACTTTCTGTAAAAGCAGTGATCCGCACTACTATATTAATAACTACAAAGAGTGCATTTACCTGAACATGTCGCCAAGACCCTTCAACATCCCTTTCTTTGCTTTATTCTTCTCTTTTTCTTTCTCCTTCTCTTTGTCTTTCTTCTTTTCTCTCTCTTTCCCAGTCTTATCTTTCTTTCTGTCCTCCTTGCTTCTTGAACCATTGACCTGTTTCTCCATTGTGCCCGACAGCTGTCCACCAGCCAGCGATGGCTGATCACTAGCTGTTGATACGGACTCTCTGCCGGATCTGGAACTCTCCTCGGTGTCTTCTTCCACTGTGAGCGAAAAACAGAACATGATTACCGGTGCGAACTGTTAAAACCTACATTTTGGACAAACCCAGAAAAAAAGAGATATTTCCAGATGGATATTGTATCGGCAAAATTTTGAAGTTACGAACACTCAGAACCACAACTACAGAAAGCATACCCTCTTCCCCAAAAGCAGTTTGGAACTGGAATTGGCACTTTAGATGTTCCTCTTGGCCTCAAGCTTCATCATCAGATTCTGAGTATTGTCTACTTAACAACACTTAAATCACATTGACAATGTTAAAAGTCTTATTGGGGTTGTTGTCCAATTTAGCATTTTTCTTTCTGCAAATATTCCTTTTTCTCTTCTTTTTTGAAGGTGCTGCCACAGGTTTTGGTCACTCTAGTGCACTTCACCCAGTCTTCATGTGCCAGTGTAGACAGTGAGTGTTGGAACGTTAGCTAACCCCTGAGGTGCCTAACATCCACAAGTGCACTTTGCAGCAGGTGCCACTGTATAATAACCAGGGGTGGGAATCCTTGCTCATATTCCCTTTCTGAGCCCAGGGCCAACTCCTGCCCCAGCCGAGATCAGCTAACTCAGCAAAGGAATTGGACCCACAACGTTACAAAACGTAAGACATAAGAGCAGGAGTAGGCCATACAGCCACACGAGCCTGCTCCGCCATTCAATAAGATCATGGCTGATCATCGACCTCAACTCCACTTTCCCACCCGATCGCCATATCCCCTGGAGTCCAAAAATCTATCTCAGCCTTGAATATACTCAAAGACTCAGCATCCACAGCCCTCTGGGGCAGAGAATTCCAAAGATGACTGTTTGGATGACTCTGTTGCACATTGCCTTCAAGGATGGCTGAGCTGGTAGGACTCCCACCTCTCGGTCGGAAGGTTGTGGGTTCAAGCCCCACTCCATAGTCTAGGCTGACTTATGAGCGCAGTACTGAGGTGGAGATGTGTCAGATTAGACACTAAACTGAGGCCCAGTCTGCCGGATGAGGTGGACATCAAAGATCCCATGGTGCTAATTGAAGAGGAGCAGGGAGTTCTCCTGGTGTGCTGACCAACATTTGTCCTTCAAACAACACCATCAAACACTTGCTCTTTGTGGGATCCTGCTATATTAGATGCTAAAAAAGTGCAAGTTTGTTCTTTCTTTTTCCACCACTATAGAGATCATTTCCTACCGGCCTGCTGTACAACCTGACCGTGGCTTTCTGCCATCTGCTTGCTGGCAGTGGTGCTTGGATTTCGGCCTGAACAGCTCATTATTTCAATATTTTAGTTCACTTAACAAAAATAAAGAAGTGGTAGAAAGGACTTGGGAGGGCTGCTCTTATATTGCGAGGGGTCACAGTCTCAGGAGACGGGGCTGGACATTTAGGACCGAGATGAGGAGACATCTCTTCACTCAGAGGGTGGTGAGCCTGTGGAATTCTCTACCACAGAAGGCTGTGGAGGCCAAGTCACTGAATATATTTAAGGAGATAGATAGATTTCTAGACACAAAAAGCATCAAGGGGTATGGGGAGAGAGCGGGAATATGGTATTGAGATAGAGGATCAGCCATGATCATATTGAATGGCGGAGCAGGCTCGAAGGGTCGAGAGGCCTACTCCTGCTCCTATTTTTCTATGTTTCTATTAGGGCCTGCGCTCATGGCAGTGGCTCCCGACGCATGAGTTTCGCTCAATCAGTTGCTACCCGAAAATAAACTTGCTGGGATTTGCTAAAGCCTGCAGCCAGAAAGACCCATTTTCACTGGTTCCTCCCAGCAACCACCCTGAGCGAATCCTGACAAGATTTACAGTCACGGTGCAGCTGGCTGTGCAAGGCCCACATGTCAAGAGCCGCTACTGTCAAGGGTCTTTGTGCAACTTCGTGGCAAAGGCCGATGAACACAACCAAAGCTTTACGTGTTTTTAATTATAAGGGGAGGCCAAGGAAGCAAACTCGCCTATAACAACAACAACTTGCATTTGTATAGCCCCTTGAACGTAGTAAAATGTCCCATGGTGCTTCACAGGAGCGTCATCAAACAAAATTTGACACTGAACCACATAAGGAGATATAAGAACAGGTGATCAAAAGCTTAGTCAAAGAGGCAGGTTTTAAGGACCATCTTAAAGGAGGAGAGGTTTAGGGAGCAAATTCCAGAGCTTGGGGCCTAGGCCGCTTAAGACATGGCCAGCAGCGGTGGAGCGATAAAAATCGGCGATACGCAAGAGGCCAACATTGGAGGAGTGCTCTACTCATGAAAAGGAGGGGCATAATCAAAGTTTTTAAGTGACAGGAATAGACTAGATGAATATAAAGAGGTTTTTTATTTTTTTTTAAACGGCAAGCTATTACACCACCGCCAGAAAATATAACTGCTGCATAAAATGACAAAACTACAAGGTAAACACAGTATAAAGAATAACTTTAACAATCTTTAACAAACTGCTGAAATACACTGCCAGAAAAAGCAGCAAATTCCAACTCACTGAAGCATTCAAAGGGGAACTAGATCAATTTCAGATTTACCAAGGAGCAGACAGAATTATGTTTGGGTAGGATTAAGAAAAAGTCAGACTGGGTTCTGAAAACGACTTGACTGATAAGAGCAAGCTGGATGGGTTGAACCGCCTCATCGAAATATTCTTTTGTACTTTTAGTCAGGGGTCAATTCATCGTGCCTTCCCTAGTCACTTGAATTATTCTAACACTTCCCTTGCTGGCCACCCATTGTCCACAATCCCCAATTTATCCAAAATTCTGCTGCACATATCTTGCCCTGCACCAAGTCCGGCTTACCCATCAGTCCAGTTCTCACTGACCTACATTGGCTCACCATCCACAAATTTAAAATCCTTGTCCTCAATCTTTAAATCCCTCAATTATCTCATCTCTCACTATCTCCACACCCTCCTCCAGCCCTCTATCCACCCCCACCGGAACTCGCCATTCCTCCTTCTCCAGCCTCTTGCGCATCTCTTCACCTTACCATTGGCAACACAGCCTTCAGCTGCCTGGGTCCTAGTCTCTGGAATTCCCTCCCTAAAGCCTGGTCTCCCCAGGTCTTTCTGCTCCTTCAAAAAACCTAATGAAAATCCACCTCTTAGACCAACCTTTTTGGTCACCCTCCTAACCTCCCCTTTCCTGGCTTGACATCAGTTTTCCATATGCGTTTTGTGAAGCGCATTTGGGGGGGTTTAATTTTTTTTAAACCCAGTTAAAGGCACTATATAAATGGAGGCTAAAGGTCTTCAAGTTTGCATGCTGTCAAATACAATGAGAACTGCAGCACCAGGTCAAGATTAGAATTTAGGCCACTATGCCCAATATGACACTGGGTTTCATTTCACAAGTTCATACAAAGCTTTGATTTATTATTTGGAGGGAGAAGAAAAGCAAGCAATCCAAGACACCATTGTTTTTTAAAGATTGCAGAAAATTAAAAACTCAAAGGATCTGAAATTAGTTCAATCTAAGGAGACGACAGCCACTCAAAAGAAAATCATTTTCAAAGTTTGTAAAACCACTGAAACTGAAATTTAAAAAAAACAAATGGGAAAATTGTGAAAAGTTGGCAAATCTATCAAAGGTACACTGAAGTAGTGTAGATTTAATCATTGTAATAGTTCTGAAGCACAGCCGAGGAACAATGTCAAAGAAACCGCTTCGAGAGGAATAAATCAGATGGACATAAAAACCTCATTATCTACATGAACTGTACCAATTGGTGGGGCACAATCAAACGGTTGCACTGAACTTCTGGCTGGTTTAAGAATAAAATCTCTGGCAATTTAGTCACTACAGTATTACATTCTGTGCTAAGTGAAATGCTAAGTGTCAGCAGCATTTTATTGTTTACGGAGACAGGATTTATTTTTCTTTCATTTTAACACAAGTCATTTTTACTGAAGTTATTACAAACATCAAGACAAACGTACACACCTCAAAACGCAAGTTGCAAAACAGTGCAAAATGTTTACGACGACATTTAAGCTTCAGCGAATACATATTTTGGAACATCTGTAAATGAGAACCTAATGATTCAGAATCCCACTAATGTTTCTTGATCCTAATGATTTGCTCTCAAGTAACAAGTGAGGAATTGTAATCTCAATTCTCCCGGGGCTCTCCAAGTGTATGAGGGCAAACACTTCTCTTACTTTGATCCGATAATTTTGCTGGTAACTACAACTGCTGTCATTACCAGTGTAAAGAATGAAGCATTGATTCACAAATAGAATAATAGTATGGTCTGTATTCAAAAGAACCAGATTAAGGAATGAGTTGATGTCCACTAAACGTGTTAGATTATGCTGGCTGTTCCTTGGCTTTTTTTGGAAAAAAAATTTCAATGTTTGTGTTTTAACGCATTGAATGCACAGTCGTTAGACTCAATGAACTGCAGCGTTGGAGGCTCTGGTTCTCCAAATCACTAGTTAGAAACATCATCTTGTAAAAGCCTAGCGTGTACTTAAGAATGCAGTAATTGCTCACTGGAACACATGCCTTTTCACCTCAAATCCTGCTAGATTTCAAGTGTTTTCCGAAATGAAAATCAAGCACAAGAAATTCAATTTTGGCATTTAGCTCATAGGATTTATTTTATTGTATTAAATTTAATCATAGGACAAAGTTCAAGCCAGAAGAGGATTTTGCAAAGGAAGTATTTTAAAGCTTTAGGCAACTTTGTTACTGCCTACTCAGAGGTTACTGCACAGCAAGTCTTCAAAAAAAGCCCATTTTGTAAAACTAACTGACAGGTGGTGTTCAATCCATAGAAAGCATTTAATCCACACTTGAGAATTGAAAGAGGAAATTATAATCTTTGTGCCCAAACGATCAACAAACTTCTTTTAATACCTTCCCGTTTATCCCTCCCGGACATCCAGAACACACGCCAAGGATCAAATTACATTGTGTGACACTCTACATTTATGATTGGCTAATAACTGCGTTAAAACTGACAATATCAGCTCAATAATATGACAGTGCTTTTCTCTGAATATTATAGCTATCCATCTAATATGATTTTGTTCCACTTTTAAAACCATTTCCAACTGGCCACAATCCAGAGGTAGAAGTATTTCACTGCCAGGGTATAAAATGACATCAAGATGGACTCCAGCATTACGATCGCCATCAACAAATTGTGCCTTCAGTGAAAGGAATACATTCAATAATTTGATATAAACATTACCAATTTGCTTAATCTCATTCAGTTTTATCAAAAAATAAGTGGAATGAACCTTTCTGCAAATGGCTCTTAAGTGAAGTTTCCAACATGCACATTAAAATTGCAAAGCCAAAGGAAGAACACTCCTCAATAAAACAATGTAAACAGTTTCTGGTAGAAGACTGTGCTTATCATAACGTCAAACTGCCCAAACTCAACCAGAAAGAGTGAGGGCGATTTTCGATGTTCGCTCGGAAGGGATATGAAGTCGGTGGAGTGTCCACGTTCCCTGCTTGAAGCTGGCATCGAGGCGCCGAACCCATTTCGGTCCCGGCTTCATTTGAATGGCATTGGTGAGCTGTGGGCTTTATCATCCTGCTCCTCCTGGCTCCACAAAAATTATATAGCATTTACAGCACAGAAACAGGCCATCCAGTCCACAACTGGGCTATGTCGGCGTTTTTGCTCCACACGAGCCTCCTCACGCTATACTTCATCTCACCTGATCAGCATAACCTTCTATTCCTTTCTCCCTCGTGTTTATCTAGCTTCCCCCTTGAGTACATCTATGCTAAATCGCCTCAACTACTCCATGTAGGAACAAGTTCCACATTCTAACCACTCTGGGGGAAAGCATGAGTGGCACACGTATTTGTATTTGAGAATTGCAAATGAGGACCTGCAAACAACCCAGATTTGCATATCTATGCAGCCTCCTACTGGAAACAGGCAGGCGTGCTGCTCGTCCAATTACAAACCTGCCTGAAAATTGCATCTGGTGGGAAACCACCCCCTCACCCCCACCTCCAATTTACAACTGCCAGCTGTTCGTTTTGCAAGCGAGAATCGGGAAGCTGGCAACTGGAAATTGGCCCCAGTAACTCTTCAGCAACACACTTAATGCATACAGTACTACAAAAGTAAAATACTGCGGATGCTGGAAATCTGAAATAAGAACAGAAAATGCTGGAAACACTTAACAAGTCAGGCAGCATCTGCGGAGAGAGACAGAGAGTTAATGTTTCAGGCCGATGACCCTTCATCAGAGCTGGAAAAAGTTGGAGATGGAACAGGTTTTTAAGCAAGTGTTCTGCCCTTCTCTCTGACGGGATTTCCGTTTGTCTCTTTTACCTTATTCATCTTCATTGCTCTCCTGCCTTCCATCCTATCACAGACTTTCCCTTTTGTTCTTTCTTCCCCTCCCCCCTTTCCCTGTCCCTACAACTTGCATAAAAACCTGTTCCATCTCCAGCTTTTTCCAGTTCTAACGAAAGGTCATCAACCTGAAACATTAACTCTGTTTCTCTCTCCACAGATGCTGCCTGACCTGCTGAGTATTTCCAGTATTTTCTGTTTTTATTTTATATGTACAGTATATACAGAATAACAGCACAAACCACACTACGTTCTGATTAATATAGCAGCTAAATTCAGCTCAGAATCTTTTTTCCCCCCTTACACTGAAGTTGAAGAACTTAAAAAAAAAAATTTTGAGCATGTAATAAGCATCAATCATCATAACATTTCCACAATTAGCTCCATTCTGATGAGTCTGCAACCAGAGTAAATTATTGTAGTCAATTATATTACGTACATGTTTCCATTCCTTCATCATCATCGTCATCTTCTTCTGCCGGCTTATCGTATGACTTGTCAATGGCAGCCCGGAAACTTTCGTTGCAACCCCGTCCTCGGATGATTCTCGGTCGCGGGCGATGGAAAGGAATATCACTATTCAAAGTTACTTCAGCAACTGCTGTCTGCAGACTTTCCAACGAGCTTGATTTCTTCAGCCCTAATGAAGGTCCAACATCCCTGGTCGAGGAGCCTTAGAGGTCAAGATACAAAGTTGTTAATTAAGTTTGCTTTGCTAGCTGAGGACCAAGTCTGGATATTTGATTATTCATCTCTGACATGCAACTCCTCAGGGATGTTCACACATAATTCAGATAATGTTCACTGCATTCATTTGCGAATTTCTACAGATTTATTGCTCTGAAGAGTGATGGGAGCATTTTAGCACAGTCAGTGAATGTGACAGGTCAGCACTGCTGTT
Source organism: Somniosus microcephalus (assembly GCF_052327205.1). Lineage (NCBI taxonomy): Eukaryota > Metazoa > Chordata > Chondrichthyes > Squaliformes > Somniosidae > Somniosus > Somniosus microcephalus. The sequence continues at coordinate 55,756,006 of NC_140991.1, read as the reverse complement.
CATGGACAAACACAATAAAGCGATGCTGGGACTGGAGTGCTTGTTTTGATTTCTTTAAAAAGCTAGTTTAACATTTACCGTTCACAAGATATCAATTAAAATGCTGAAAAGTAGGCTAAAGTTGACCTCTGCCATTACCCCAGTGTTTGGTTACTGATTGAAATACCTGTCCATTGGCTAATTGAACCATTAATTGTTGCCTCATTAAAGTCTGGACTCAGTTACATGGCACTAGTTTCCCCAAAGTCCAAGCAAACAATTCAAGGAGCTCAGAAACTACAGTTTCCCAGGAACATGAACTTCAAGTGCAAGTACATGTTTATACTTGTCACAGTATTCTATGGGGACAGTCATTTGGGCTATGATCTTATGCTCCCAGCATACAGTAAAACCAATGATGGATTACATAAATAAGCTGGGTAATGTTGCAGTTGGGTGGTCATAGACAGGGGCTATGGTGTGGTACAACAGAATACTGCCTTCTGGATCCCGAAAGAAGGTGGATAAACAGTTTTAGACTTAAAATACATCTGCTCTATTTCTGCAGCACATGATGAATGCCAGAGTAGCTAGGATGTTCTTGATGGGAAGAAAGATTAACAGGGTCGGAGATTACAACTCAGTTCATAGTTTTAGCACTTCCTACACTTGGTTGTTGCTTTTACGAAGAAACTGTTCAAATTCAAATATGCACATTGAGCAAATTTTGGAAGTCACCTTATCTGCACTCTGATACTCTGTAGTTAAATCTAATCTATTACTAGAAGACTACAAAGCTGAAAACATGACAGTTAGCCGAGTATTTGTACATGGACCACAGGAAAATGTGGTTGTTGTAACATTCAAAATCCTGTCAGAATTAGTTTTGTCATATCATACCTTCAAACTCTTGTCAGATACAATAAAAGAGGCTTCCAAAATTCTCATCTGTTGCTTAACAGAGGCCAGATCCAATAACCCAGATAGTATCGTTAGAAGGAAAAAACTGAAAATCTGAAGCTAGTGCCAAAGGTAAAAGGAGCAATTCACCATTACTTTGAAGAATACAGAAGGATGTCATATATGCCTTCATGATTACAGAAGTGATCTACAGTGTGCAATAATGTCCTTTGCCTTTGGCTCCAGGCAGTATAATACTCAGTTAATTCTTTAAGCTTCTACACAACATTTCAGTACCATAGCCATTTAGAGCAGCAGAAATGTCAACCTAAAGGTTTCCCACTGGGTGCAGTGAAAAAGCACAGAACTTCCTCCTTGCCATGGGGAATGCGTGTGCATGCGCATGCATATGTGAGGGGCTGGGGAGAAAAAATTAGAGTATTCATATATGCATACATTTTATTGGTAAAATGAAGGGAAAAGAATAAACTAAGAAAGGAAAGATTTGCAGGGCTATGGGGAAAAAGCAGGGGAGTGGGACTAATTGGATAGCTCTTTCAAAGAGCTGGCACAGGCACGGTGGGCCAAACCCTAACCCTAACCCTAACCCTAATCATTCCATTCTCTATTTTAAAAAAAATATTCCCTGTTATATATTGTCTTTCTTAATCCTCTCCATCATAAAGACTGCCTACTTCCACCTTCTTAACATTGCCCGCTTCTGCCCCTACCTGAGCCCAACTGTTGCTGAAACCCTCATCCACACCTTTGTCACCTCCAGACCCAACTGTTCCAATGCTCTCCAGGCCAGCTTCCCATCCTTCACCATCTGTAAGCTTCAGATCATCATCTGCTGTCCGTATCCTGTCCCACACCAAGACCTGCTCACCCATCACCCCTGTCCTTGCTGATCGACACTGCCTTCTGGTACCCCAATGCCTCCAATTTAAAATTCGCCTCCTCCTGTTTAAATCTCTCCATGGCCTTTTCTGTCCCTATCTCTGCAAACTCCTCCAGTGCTACAATGCCCCATCCCTGAAGAACATTACTCATACTCTGGCCTCCTGTGCATCCTCCTCTCCCTTTGACTCACCATTGGCAGCCTTCAGCTGCTTAGGCCCCACTCTCTGGAATTCCCTCCCTAAACCCCTCAATCTCCCTCTCCTCCTTTAAGACCACCCTTAACATCATCTGTCTGCACCCCTACTTCAGTCCATCTGCTGCTGAAACCCTCATCTATGATTTTGTCACCTCTAGACTCGATTGTTCCATTGCTCCTTGGCCAGCTTCTCGCCTTAAAAGTATTTTGCAAACTCTTCAAACTTCATTCCTTCACATATTTTTCAGCCATTTCCTCCCTTAAAAAAAAAGTTATCATAGAATGGTTACAAGCACGGAAGAAGGCCATTCAGGCCATCGAGCCAGCTCTCTGCAAGAGCACTTCAGCTAATCCCACTCCACCGCCCTTTCGCTGCAGCCCTGCAAATTTTTCTCTCAGGTACTGATCCAACTCCCTCTTGAAAGCCGTGACTAAGTCTGCCTCCACCACCCTCTCAGGCAGTGCATTCCAGATCCTAACCACTCACTGCGTAAAAAAGTTTTTTCTTATGTTGCCTTTGGTTCTTTTGCCAATCACCTTAAATCTGTGTCCTTTGGTTCTTGACCCTTCCTCCAATGGGAACAGCTTCCCTCTATCTACTCTGTCCAGGTCCCTCATGATTTTGAACACCTTTATCAACTCTCCTCTCAATTTTCTCTGCTCTACGGATAACAACTCCAGCTTCTCTAGTCTATCTACGAAACTGATGTCCCTCATCTCGGATTCAGTCTCGTAAATCTTTTCTGCACCCTCTCTAAGGCCTTCACATCCTTCCTAAAGTGCAGTGTCCAGAAGTGGACACAATACTCCAGTTGAGGCCGAACCAGTGTTTTATACAGGTTCATCATAATTTCCACGCTTTTGTACTCTACACCACTATTCATTAAGCCCAGGATCCCGTATGCTTTTTTAACTGCTTTCTCAACCTGCTCTGCCACCTTCAACGATTTGTGCACATATACCCCTTGGTCTCTCTGTTCATGCACACCCTTCTGGCTGATTGCGCATAGGATTTAGAAGATATGGACAAGTGCTCATTTTAAAATTGACCTAGGGAATCTGAGTTTCAGTTCAGTCTAAACAAAAGAGGTAAAGTTCTCTCATGTCTGGTAAAGGTTTTTCTTTCTAATGAATATTTTTAGTATAAACAGTGAGGAGTGATGATATTGGGGAGGAATTACTAAATTTAACAGTGTGAGGGAAGTGAATTAATCTCAGTCAAGAAAGTCATTAACAGAGGCAGCCTCAGCGATTAGGTCATTTGAACTCCTTAGGTTATTTAAATTATTTCCATCCCCTCACAAAGAACTTAGTAATGTCTCGAAGCCGGGTCCCTCAGTGACCTTGGCACACAGCGGAGTTTGCAGACTCAATTTAGCACCTTGTGGCCATGCGCACATAGCACAGACCTGCCCCGTTTCCTTTTAGTAGGTGTACTCCCACCAATTAGCCTGGTAACTGGATCTCAATCCAGGAAACAGGATGAAGACAAAAAGGAGTCTCTGCCTTCCCTGGTCAGCCAAGAACAAAGACCTCAAACTCCAAGATTTCAGGGGCATCCAAATGGTTTGAATTTAGACCTCGATTCAAGCTACATTAGACTGGAGTCTTTTTTTTTTAATTGCGTAAAAATCTGATCGAAGGAAAAGCAGTCAAACCGCACAAAACAGTTCTGACGAAGGGTTCGACCCAAAACTTTGACTCTGTTTCTCCTCTCCTCGATGCTGCCTGACCTGCTGAGTGTTTCCAGCACTTTCTGTTGTTACAAAATCTTAACCTTGTCTGGCTTCTTCATCTCCATGCCATGCACAGGTCACGAAGATTAAAATCATTTATCAAGTGCCAACTGATACAGTATGAAGCCACTGATCCATATTTACACAGGGCTGTTATGTGGCCGTAAAATTGCTGTTCGCTGAAGCTTTCTTATTTTAACAACACATGTGCAAGAAAAAAAAATGGCTGTTTAATTTTACACGGCGTCAACAAATCATGGAAACTGGTTGCTAAACTAATCTGCAGATCTCGCCTGTGGCAGACGTCAGTAGTTAGGGCTTCAGGCTTCACATGCACAACAGATGTTAGGAAATTCCACAACTAGTCGATATTTTGAAACTTATCATGCAAAACAATTCTGTGCAAACAACTCTTCCTATTTGTCGACTAGATCTAAACTGAGCCAGCTCAAAAAAAAAACACATCGTTGACTACATTTACACAAGAGCAGTCTGAGCAGATCCCTGTCTCAATCCTTACTAGTGCCAATCAGTGCATCTAGTCAGTAGATCTCACTTGCTGCCCCATTTTATCCTCACTTTTGTGCCACAAAAGAAAACCACCGCACAAAAACATGCAGTAATCTAACAGCCAATCTAATGCGGCCATGACACCTGGATTTGTTTTCATGAAGTGTTAAATGAACCGTGTTCAAGTGCCACTGAGTTTGCTCTTTAACATTTTGTTGAAATGTAAGTAAAACAAAATTCAATCACTAAAAAAAATAAACAAAACCTGTCAGGAGTTATTTTGAAAGATGGGCAATTTAAAGGATAGAAATAAATCTGGGTATTTGAGTCAGAGTATGATTTTCCTTTTAATTTCATGAACGTATGAGCATCAAATTTACACTCCTACATTTTAATACTTGTATTAAAGAATATTCACTATTTTTAAACATTTTTAAACAAGGGCCAAATAAAATAAATGTCCTGTCATGTGAATTCTTCACAGGAGATGATGCAAAGCACTATTTTTGCACAAAAGACTGAACAAATTGCCAACAATACATCTGTTTCACCCTTTTTCTCTAACTGAATTTTAAAATTAAATATTTATCTTGGAAGACACAGGTGGCTTAGTGGTTAAGGCCGTGGCTTTTAACCTCTGGCCATCCAAGTTCAAGTCTCCAAAGGGAGGAGGCCAGGACTTCTTTTTTTAAAATAAAAGACTAGTTCACAACCTGTACACTCAGCCTTGCAAGGATGTAGTCTTTTCGTTTTATTGGTGATTTAGCATCATGTGGGTCTCTTAGCAACAGACAATTTTGCAGACCCAAAACGCAGGCTCCTGCACAACTCAGGATGAAAGCTTCCTTATTAACAAATAAACTACAAGATGCCTGCACTTGCTCCAGTTGCACCACTTTAGAAGGAGCTAGATGTTTTGCCACATCTGATTATATATGAACCATTTTAAGTTCTTTACATAAATAAATAATAAAATGAAAATAAATGATCTTTTTCAGATCAGTGATGATGTTGAATGTGGTTTCATCAAAGCCCACTTTAAAATGATGTCACTGAATGTCAGCAACACTGATACAGGTTTAAATACTAGAGTGGCCACATAAAAAGCTTTTAAATGGTACTACAAATCTGCAGGTGCCTTTCATAAAACCGATGTTGAATAAAACTGCACTGTCCCCATTGCCTTTAAAATATTCACTGCATTTCACTTTTGTCATTTTTCTTCCATCCATTATTTAATCCTCACTACAGTAATCACTTCACCAGGTGTCATGCTTTTCAGATCAGCCTCAGGACACACAGATCACTGGTTGGCTTACTCTGAACATGAAACCGGCTTCATGTTGACAAGATCATCACTGAGTAAAGGTGCGCAGACAGCTGTAAACGGTCGTGTTTAAACTACAAAATTAAAAATGATGTTTGTGCAGCGGAATTTAAGAAAGCTGACTGCAATGTGCAATGGAGAATGAGAGTTGCCTAGTTAGTATCAAACTACTAGTAGAGAAACCATTTCCTCTTCAAACTTGGTTTCAGTCAGGTTTTCTAAACAAGGAGCTTTCAGTAGAGTTCCTCAGTCTTTCAGTTAGATCAAAGTCAATAATATAGAAACAAAAAAAAACCATAATTTTTGCATGGGGTAATTTTCCTCCAACCTTAATGTACTTTCCAACACAGAACTGTCCCTTTTGTGTGAGGAGAGGGAGTGAGCTGCAAACTTATACACTGCTATCAGAAATGTTACTGTGTATCAAAGCAGAATACTCATGAAAAATGTAATGAGATTGGGGGGAAGGTAGTGAGCGGAGCCCCGTGAGAGTTAGTGGTTGGATCGCTGTTGTTTCTAATGTACATTAATGACTAAGATATCAAAAGCGAATGTAAGCGTGTAAAATTTGCTGAGGACACTAAAATAGAGCAGCAGAGACATGGGACTTAAAAGATTTGCAGAAGGATTTAGATCAGACAAATTGCAACTGAACTTAATAATATAAATGTAAAGTATTGCACATTAGATGAAAAAAAAATCTGCCACAAGCATATGGCAATTGGAACTGAAAGGCCAGTCTTAGAAGGAGATCAGCAAGTGGTGGTAGACTGATCATTATGAATGTCTGGATAACCTGGTGAAATAACTAAAAAGGTAAATAGAATGCTGAGGTATATAGCTAAAATAGTAAAGCACAAGTCTCTAGAGGTTATGCTAAGGCTTTACAATTTATTAACATTCCCGACAGATTAAGCCAAACATTAATCACGCTTTGATTAAAACAATTCTTTCAAGTATCTGTTTTAAATTTACTTTTCACTGATTTGTATTCTAACCCTTTTGTCCTAGATTCCTGCCTTACTTTGAAACAGCATTCTAGGCTTATCTTATGCCATTTTAATATTTTACATACCTCAATGAGGTCCTCTCCTTAACTGTTTTTTTCTTTGACTACACATGGGTTTTCAATTCTGTACAATCATGACACAGAGAAATGCATGCATGCATTAGAGAGGTTGCAGAGAAGAGCAACACTGATCTCACGTGTAAAGAGGTTCAGGTATTAGGATACATTAGACAATCGCAAGCTTTACAGCCAAGAAAGGAAACAGCGAATGGGAGAATCTCATCAAGTGTATAAAATATTAAAATTGGAGAGATAGCATAAAACAAGATTACTACTTCAAAGTAAGCAAGGAAAGTAAGAGGCAGAGGAATTGAACGCATATTAGTGAAAAGTAAATCTGAAATGGCTATCAGGAAAAATGTCTTTATTCAAAGAGCGATTATTATTTGGATAAATCTACCAAGCAGAGTAGCTGAAGCAAAAACATTAGGTTGTTCCAAATGCAGCCGAGTGCTGTCATGGCACAGTACGAGAATGATGAGTTTTGATGATTTTCTCAACTAGAGGGAAAGGGGGGTGGGGTGAGAGAGTGGAAAATGTTTCCTCCTCCCAACTAATTTTAGCAGCTGTTTGATTCCCCCCTCCACTCCCTACCTAAAAGTAAATAATTGCACCAAATGTCCCTCATTCAAACCTTTATATGTGGATGTGCCTGTGACTTTGATGGACCCAATTGTCTTGCCTCGTCTGGGATTTTTCTTAAGTCAAGAGGTACACGGAGTAGAGGGTTTACTCCTCTGCTTCCTCTCCACCCTCTACAACCAAGGCAAATAATGAGTACTCTACTGCTGCAAATCACTCCATAGAGTCTCTCAACGATAACTAGCAAACGTTCCCCCAAAGGGTGGAAGAACCAACATTATTGCTGGATGTGTGAAACAAGTTCATGTCATTCAAATGGAATACATAAAAAGCAAAAATACATCTGCAAGAAACAAAAGAGAGAAAATGTTGGTCATAATTGCAGAGGCAAAAAGTTATTTTTGGATTAGCCAGATGTGGGTACTAGTGTGCCCCGTGGTGTGATCTGTGCTGGGACCTCTTTGTTTTTGTTACATTTATATAAATGATTTGGACATAAGAACAAGAAGAATGTTATTAAAATTTGTTGATGATACCCAATAAAGGAAATTGCAGCTGAGGAAAAACACAGGAAGATGAGAGACAGATCAGCAAAGTGGACAGATAGGTTGGAGATGTACTGCAATGCATAGAAATATGAAGTATTTTGCCACAAAGAACAGTGAAAGGAAGTGTCATCTAAAATCTAAGATTCGTAACAGGGTGTAGGAAGAGAGAGATCATCGGGGCACATACATAGCTATTGCAAGGTGGGAGGTTCAGGGAAAAAAAGACCACAAAAGTGGAAAATGGGATTCTGAATATAAAAAGGAAGGAAATTATGTTGAATTTATACAAGACATTGGCTCGCCCACAGTCAGACTTGCGCATGCAGTCCTGGGCAATCTTCCAGGAAGGGTACTAGAACCTCAAAGAAGTTACAGTGGAATGGAGAAACTTAAGGTGGGAGCACAAGAGTTTTTTTTTAAATTATGAAAGGTTGCAAAAGAGTGAATAGGGAAAGATTATTCCCACTTATTGGCAATTGGCAACAAGGAGGCAGAGACTGAAAATGATCACAGGTAAAACAAAGGGAGAAGTCAGAATTACCCCCCTCCACCCAACAGAGGGTAGGTAGAACTCGGAATGCTTCACCACAATAGCTATTCAGGCAGATTCTATGTCATTTTAGAGAGAATTGAATTGGTATGTAAAGGAAACATTGAGAAGGTTATAGGCCATTTGAAGAGTCCAGGCCCGATGGGCTGAATCGCTTCCTTTGCGCCTGTAAATTCTAGAGAGTCTGGGCATTTCCAAAACATTATTCTTCATTGCCATTTTTGCCCCTGCACTTATTACCAACATTTTCTCTTTTGGTTTCAGGTTTCTTGCAGATATATTTCTGCTTTTTATGTATTCCATTTGAATGACATGAATGAGAACCAAATTACAACGTTGTTTCAGAAATAAATGCAACACCTAAAATAATACTGGCATTGAGCAAGACCGTAATTTTTTTCCCCAATTATTCAATTAATTCACGGAGATGAATTTCTCCGGGGCTTCTCCCGCTCTGTCGCTGTAATTTTGGCAGAAATCCTGCTTACACCTGTAAATGAAGTCTCTGCCGAACTTCTGCCAACGTTAGGGCCCTGAGGAAATTCGCCTCCGTGATCTTCCAGTTGTTCCAGGCATGCATGGGCAAATCAATATATTTTTGATAATAGTTTCATAGCTTGAACATAATGCTCATTAATGATTTTCATCTACCCATTTACAATTGCCAATCATCAGTTGGGATTGTAACTTTGTTCTCTGTTGGACGGAAATGATCACCAGATTAAAGTACCAGGACAGAAATTCACTTGACTTTGACGATCAATAAGCTGCCTCATAGTTTCTTAAGAAATCGTATTTTTCCCTTGGCTATGATTTATTTGAAATGAGTGAAAACCAGCATGTGTGAATTAACTCATACTGCAGGCAGCAAGGGTGATAAACATACACAATGCACAACTCAGGCATTTTAATGACTGTTTGCTGTAGTCATGGTAACAACGTTCCTGCTACATCACTTAGGCTGCTACAGCAACTGGGTTGTTATTGACAATCCTTACCTGCGGTTATCTGTTCAGCCAAGGAATCAAGATTAGTCTCATCAGCTACTGCCAAAAGGTAAAAGGTCAAAAATTAACGAGGTTAGTATCCCTCATTCCACGTGCTTCATTCCAAACCCCCACATTCCAAGTTAGAGATTTCAGTTGTTACAGGTCATGCAGATCATATCTCTTGACAAGCAGGCACACAGATTATAATTGTCACCTTTCAAGAGTTTGTTCATTATCATGCATTACTTGCGAGGTGTTTTAAGCTTAATTTGAAAATTATTACTTTATTTTGTGTTAGAGCAGCATTACTTCAAGCTAAAGCCACACACAGAGCGCACAGGTCTCTGTAGTTTTGACATTGATTCAGTAATGTATCAGCAGTCTATCATTTCACTATTTCAGTAGGGTTGTAATAATTCAATGAAGAGACAAATCTAGAAAATGATTTGCAGCTTCCCGTGGACCAAAGAAAATGAGAACTCTCAACAAGACTCCAATCATATTTCTTGAAAGCCCATGAATTCCATTTAAAAAAAATAGGAGGCAGGTGAGAGCATTGCATCTTCTTAGAATACATTCTGATTAACATAATCTCACTGTGATCAGTTTATGCTTTGCAATTGTGTCACTGTGATCAGCCCGTTCTGGACTCCAATGATGCCTTACCTGATTCCTCAGTGCTGATAGGCACTTGAATCAACTTATTAATCAGCTGCTCACCTTCTCATCATTATCTGCACTGATTTTAATATCCTTGCTTGTTTTGGAACATTTATTGAGTCCCGAACCAGCACTCTGAGCAGAATACTGTTCAGGTGATTGAATTCCACTCGGGTGCTAGTTTGGGAGTAAAAGCAGGGCTATCAACTAACAGTCGAAGAAAAAACACACATTTATGTAGCGTCTTTCACGTCCTCAGGACATCCCAAAATGCTTTACAGCCAATTAAGTACTTTTGACGTGTAGTCACGGTTGTAATGTAGGCAAGCACGGCAGTCAGTTTGTACACAGCAAGGTCCCACAAAAAGCAATGAGATAAATGACTAGATAATCTGTTTTAGTGATGTTGGTCGAGTGATGAATGTTGGCCAGGACACCGAGAGAATAGTGCCACGGGATCTTATACACTCATTTCAACAGGCAAATTGTTTAATGCCTCATCCAAAAGACAACACCTTTGACAATGCAGCACTCTCTGTGCTGCACTGAAGTGCCAAACTCAAAACTCTGAAGTGGGGCTTGACCTGCTGACGCAGCACAACAGCACCTTCAATGAGCCAAGACCAATCGTTATAAAAAGTATTGATAACAAGATGAGAGGGTGAGCAACTGATTAATCAGCCACTTAAAATGCCCATCAGAGTTGAGCAGCAGTCAACATGGGGGATGGACTACAATGATCAGTGTTCATTTGTGCGACAGGCCGGAGCAATTACTATAATCAAATCTGACTCTACAAGCTTTCCCAAGTTATTTGGCATACAAACAATACAAGTCTTAATGAGCTAAACTGTACAGCACGTCGACAGAATCAAGTTTATTCTAAAGTGCAACATTCTATTCAGGATCCACTCTCGGAAAGATAACCAACAGCGATCCTCTCAGTGCTGACTGAATGGAGTTACCCACAGTTTGGCAGCACATGATTCAAAATATGCAGATACTCTGTTTGTAACTATTACAATTAGTGGCTCCAATGTACAGCATATGATTCAGACCCCCACTCTGCTCAGTTCCTAACCTCAGTTGCGGGGAGGTGCTAAGCAGAGATCAGGCATCCATTCAAGGGTGGGTATGATGAGTCATCAACAAGCCACTCCTTTTACATGTCTCCAATCTCACTGGCTCAAGGGCAGCATGGGTGAATGCCTGGGAGTCAGCTTCTGATTAGAAGTGAGTTAAATACATTACAGTTATGTCACCCCTCCAAAAAAATAGGAAAAATGTACCCTTTGAAATTGCAAATTTGTAAAAATTTTACTTCTGCAGTCAGTCCAACTTATTACCAAAAATGTTTCATTTTTCTGCACTTCCCCTCTACCCCTGTAGGGAATAACTCATGTTGATCCACATGGGTAGTCATATACTGTATAATCAGCCCAAATGACCATGCACGAGGCAGGACAGCGAGTGGTGAAGGCTATTGGACTGTTGGGGCTAGTACACAGAAGATTGCCTTCTCGTCCAACATCTATATGCAGAACTGGTGCCTTTTTGCAATGAGCTTTCAGAAGAGAGGGAGGGGGCAGAAGAGAGTGGAATTAAATCAATATTTCTTTTATTTAGGATTTGTCTGGTGAACTGAACTAAGTTCTCTGGTCCAGATAGTATGCAGTTAAGTAGGTTAAACTACTGGACATCGATCCTCCAGCTTGGAGATTAAGTAATAATGCTACAGCTTGGCTACTGTTACCCAAACAGTTCTCTAGCTTAATTAACAGAAGGCATGAAATGGGCTAAAGGCAGGGCTGTCCATATGTGCCCAATGTGAGATATTTGACATGTGTGATCAGGTGTTACGTCATCATCAATAACGTGCTTGCTCAAAATAAGGAACCAACAAAGGAAATCTATTTGAACCCTACTTAGTGGGCTGCAATAACGTGTAACTAATAACATACTGGCATGTGTGTCCAGGTGTTAAGTCATTGTTAATAATGAAACCCCATGACTAGGTTAACAAGAGGAGAATTCCTATGCACAATAAAGCAACAATGGAAATCTATTTGAACCCTACTTAGTGGGCTGCAATAAAATGTTCAAAATGGGCAAATTAATAGTGACTTTCTTATTCATAGAAAACATAGAAACACAGAAGATAGGAGCAGGAGTAGGCCATTCGGCCCCTCGAGCCTGCTCTGCCATTTAATGAGATCATGGCTGATCATCCAAATTCAGTACCCTGTCCCTGCTTTCTCCCCATATCCCTTGATCCCTTTAGCTTTAAGAAACATAATAGAAACATTCATGATTAAGAAACCATGTCATTTACTAACGGGCACAAGCCAGCAAAGCCCTGATGTCTGTAAATTTGTTGATCAAAAGGATAGCAGCAAGGACACCGAGATGATCTGAGGTTCCAGCTATAAAAAGAAAACATAGCTACATCGATAGAAAATACTGTGGGTTCTACCTAAATCCATGCTTTTAGATTTCCGGGTTTTAACAAAGTCCAGCTGATTGGCATCTCCAAATTGTTTGGTACGTTTTTCAGACATGCTCTGACGTCCGAATCCCTCTCGCTGGAAGGCAACGGCAGGATCGACATCTGGACTTAAAACACTAGAGAAACAGAAAAGCACAATTCTTGATAAAGAAAAAGACGATGAACAAAGAATCAGTACGATAACTCTTAACTCTGTACTCTTGACAGCAGCTGTAGGGAGGTCATTGTCCTGAGTGGCACTGTCTCATTGAGGAAAGGCTCCAAAAGAACGTGTGTTTTTTTTTTAATATCGTGCTTGCTCAATACGTTGACTAAGAAAGACACAAGGTATGAACTGCTGCTTATCAAAATTTACACTTCGAGTGAACCAGATTTAATAGACAAACTCCTGTCCTTAAACTGCACAAAGTAGCGTTGAAAATGTCATTTTCATTCTTGGCAGGAAAAGTGGCTTGCTGCGTTTGAACTCGTGTGTGATTACTTGCAATGTCAATCACAGAATATCCTGTCGCTGCATGTTAAATGAAGTTGTCTTGCAAAATACAATGCGGTTTTTATGTGATGCTGACCTTTTGTGAAGAGAAATTCTGCTCGAGTAAGTATAAACTCACACTGAATCACCACAGAACAAACATTCAACAACTGCATGAAAAAATGGCTACATTTATACACCATGCAAGGGATCCGCAAACTCCATTCTTGTATAGGTTTCAATGCTGGGGGGCGGGGATAGAGATAGAAAGAGATGCACACATTAAGGAGGGATTAGACGAGGAGACACATACACTATAGAAGCGGGAGAAAAGAAAGACACAACAATACACTTCTTAGTAGGACACACAAGCTTGCTGCATTGGCAAGGCTATTTGAGAAAGGCAGCACGCCAAGGTTTAGTAGCAGAACTGGACTGATATTCTGGAGAACTGCTTAGTTACCTTGGTGATCGGCAAGTATTTATGCAGAACTTTCCATCAAGTGATTAATTGGGTGTGATAGGACATGATTTGGTTGATTGCACATGCTCTGTGGAAGGAGTGGGCTTTATGTCCTTATAAGCAATTGATTGAAATTTGTATAAAACTCTCCCCATTCAAATGATACCTTAAAATTCCCATTCCAGCAACACAAACAGAAACTGCTTCCTTGCAGCCACCATTCCCTTTATTACAATAATAATAAGAGAACTTCACATATTATATGGAGGGAGAGTTCGATACAGAATATCTGCTTCCAGGCTATGTAGTAGTTACAATTCTAATGCATAAAACATGATATTAAGGGACAAGTGACAGATAAATGCACCAAAATACCCATTTTTTACATTTATTCCTAAGAATTAGGGGGCCTTTCAGCAGAATGTGTTTCCTTTATAAATTACACTGTAAGCCTAGGGTGAAAAATATAAAAATGAAAATGACTATTATTGTTTCACACTTAACATAACCGACTTGCACAGAAACAAAGAGGGGAAATTTGCTTTTGATCAGGATGAACCTGTTAAGTGCATATTAAGTGGATGAGACTGGATTTGCAGCCATTACTTTACGAACACCACCGCAGAAACCATTCTCAAACACTGGCACTCTAACAAATAAACTCTAAGGGCCGGATTTTACTGGCCCTGGGGAGGCGGGACTGCTGGGAAAATGGCAGAAACTGGGAGTGGGTACCGACCCCGCTCCCAACCCGCATCCCGTGCCATCTTCCCTGGAGGTGGGTCCCCGAGTCGCGCAGGGATCCTTCTCCTCGAGGCGGGAAGGAGATTAGAGCCATTTAACTACCTGTTAACAGGTAGTTAACAGGCAGTTTTGAGGCTTTCCCCCATTTTACACCTGCAATTGTGGGCTTCCCAACGGCTGCGCACCTTGCCAGGGTCAGCGAGGCAAGCAGTGGGTCTGTGGGGGTGAGGGGTCGAAATGTCAGCTGTAGAGGTGAGTGATGGGTGCAAGTGTTGACTGGTAAGTATGAGAGGCGAGTGTAAAGTGTTGGAAAAAGTTTCCTTACCTTTGCTTTTTCTGCAGGCTTCAACCTTCCGGAGGTGCCTCATCTCAACGGCAGAGATGACAGAATGGCTGCTGCATTCTCAGATGCAGCAGCCATCTGCTTTCTGCTGAGGAGAGAGGTCTTGGTGAGCCTTCTGTGCAAGGGCTCACCTTAGAACAGAGATTGTCAGTGTATGACAGCTTCTCAAAGCTGTCAAACGCTGACAATTCATCTGTCAAAAAATTTGACAGATGAAGCGTCATACGCTGACATCATCTGTCACTGGCATTCCCTTAAGTGGCCGGTAGGGGTGGGCTTAACAATGCCAATCAAGGGAAAATAGCGTGGGTTGGTCAGACGTTGCTGGGGGCGGGACTGAAACCCGGAAACCAGAAGTCCAACCTCCAGCACGTCTCCATTGATAAAATCCAGCCCTAAGTGTTCAGTAGTTGGCCTGCTGTTGAGCAAACATCCATAAGTGCAAGGATTTATTCCAGGCATTTACTGTAAACAATAGATACCTAGGAATGATTACAACACAATAAGCTAATCAATGGGTTTACATGGTCATAAACTGGTTCCTAACCGTCACACGTGTTACAAAAACAGATCTTGGCTTTTCTTCCACCAAGTTCCTCTTGTTTTCTGAAAGCACTGAATTTGCTGGCATCACCCTGGTAACTTGACAAAGCGACCATTCTTCCTGTGCTTAAGATGGCGAGTGCTGGCAGGCTATTTTACCGTGG
This sequence comes from Somniosus microcephalus, assembly GCF_052327205.1. Classification (NCBI taxonomy): domain Eukaryota; kingdom Metazoa; phylum Chordata; class Chondrichthyes; order Squaliformes; family Somniosidae; genus Somniosus; species Somniosus microcephalus. Next base: position 55,740,822 of record NC_140991.1, on the reverse strand, counting down.
AGATTATCACAAATGAGCACCGATCCAACAATCCACATGCATGCAACTTCCAACAGGAGTTACTGGATAGTAATCAGGAAAAGGAACCCTGGTTGATTGTTCCCCCTCCTCCCTAGCCCAAAGTTTTAATCATTCCTCAATACTTTTGTTTTAAATTATATTATGTGCGCTCTAACTTAGTTTGAATTGATTCGATGTCATACCAATGTGGCTGACATTACTGATGAGCAATACCATCCCCTGTACAGGGCAAATAACAAGTTTAGCAGGAAATCATGCTCAATTATTTGCTTAGAAAAGCTATGGCCAGTATGAATTCTATACCATTTGTTTTCTGAAAAGAAATCTCCTGTGAGGAAAATAGTTTTAAGATTAATTTCTATGAAACTCACAGCAATAATCAGAATTTCAGATATGTACCAAAGTATATGTAACAAAGTAAACATCACTCAAATTCAACAGGCTGACAAGTTGGGATTAGTTGCACCCAGGTCGCCACTGAACTACCAGGTTAAATATTGTCAATTATGCTCTGCCACAGACTCTTACTTCTATCAACTTGTCACTGAGCATCATTACTTGCAGTCATGGAGGGGCCTATAGTTTGTCCTCCAAGACTTTTTTTTTACGTCTTCATTGGTTTTTTAAAAATCATTGTAGAAATGTTTGCATAACTGTTTGCCATTCAGAAATCTAATTGTTGCCGAGAATACTCATCTGCAGTTGATGAAAAACTAGCTGGGAAGATAAAAGATTAAATATAAAGGTCACCAAATAATTACTAAGTTAAGCTGTGAATTAGTTGGGTTTTTTTTGAACATTGGTCAGCTTAATTTTTTTTGGATAAAAAGATTTCAACACTATGAATGTACTATCACACACTAGGAGAGAGCGTTTAAAAAAAAAATGAAACCGCATTATGACCCCTTTCCTCCTCTTGACATATTCAAATGTAATTAATCTTCAGCCTTACTCTTTAATTGCAAAATCATTCTGATCAAGGACCTACTGTTAACTTCTGAAGGCTTCTATCTCCTCTTTAAATTCAGAACAGATGTCACTCTTGTTTACATAACCCTTGATCCAAATTCACAGGATTATCCCCACACTTGGTGGCAAAATCCTACCACTTACCTTCATTTCATCATCATCTCCTCCATTAATAGCAGGAAATTAAAAACAGTAGTTTTCCTATGAATCCTTAGCACAACATTAGGATTTCAGCAGACTTTGGACTGTCCTGCACTTTGAACTCTCTGATGAACAATTCAAAAAAAAGCTACAGATGTTCAAGTCCAGTTCTACAAAGAGATCAGTGTAATACTGACCCACGCACACCAGAAAATTCCAAATTCAATGCCCAGCCTGTGTCAGGGCAGCATTGAGATACTACAATTGTCCTCAATATCCTGGACTAGGAAAGGGGAAAATATCTGTCACAATTTGTGCTCCTGATCACTATCCAGTTACATGCACTGTAAAGTCTACATGTATGGTGTCAGAGGAAGACAGCATCGGCCTCAATTAGGATGTCCGCTATGATCAAGTAGTCTTCTGACACTCATTGTCTAGGCTCATACATGAAGAATAGACAGTTAAGTGAGGCACCAGAGGACTGCTGCAAGAGTCAGTACCTTCAAGAGAAGGGAGAGGGAAGAAAAGACCAGCAACTGATTCAGTTCTTGAACACTTGTACAATAAAATCAAAAGTTTACAAAAATTACAAGCCTGGTTCATCAGGTAATGATTCCATGAACTAGAGTGGAAGAAACAAAACAAAATGTGTTAAGAGTTCATGGTGTTATTCAGATTCCAAGAAATCATCTAGAAATTCCTTATGCTCACCACAATTTTGCAAAGGTATACATGAACTTGCACAATGTCAGTAATGCTTGCATCACACTTGGATTTAGAGGAATTCAGGCTCTGCTCAAACCGCACCGTATGTTTTGGCAAATTTTAGGATGTGAAACTTATTTATTCTTTATAGCGAGCTGACATGCCTCTGTGAATGCAGCAGAGCTGAAGTGTTTCAAAAATCATCCCCAAGCCAACGACACAAGCACGCAGCCTATAATGAGACCTGTCGGAACTGACACACTTAAGCTGAAGATCAAGCTTTTTAACTCAAAGGAAGATAAAAAAAAATCCTATTTCACAGCAGGTTCTTGAGAAATGTAAATAAATCCAACCCGTCTGAAGCTTGCCATCTTCCAGCTCTCATTAATTGAAGATGCAATTTGTGCATTACGTACATAATATTTTGACTATTATAGCAATGGGTCAGACACCAATGCTCCGCCTCAGTTGTACAAATACAACCTGGTCAGATCAGGTGACCATTCTGCAAAAAATGCACAAGTTCGAAGCACCACAGAATACTGCTGGTATTACAGCATAATTGGTTAAAGCCTTAAAAAGTAAATGTGGCTTTTTTTCATTTAAATTACTGACTAAGGGAGCTTCATCTGAGCTCCAGAGCTTTAAATTCTTTACAGCCAATGGGCTTGGTGAGTGAGTTTTTTTTTGTGTGTGTGGCGTATGAAATTATCGTGGACAAAACAAAATAAATGGTGTCAAGAGTTGATGGTGTTATTCAGACTCCAAGTAATCATCATTCTAGATATTCTTGATGTTCACCCATTTCCCTCACAATGCATTCCCCTGCTTGCTCCATTGCAGGTCCCAGCAGTCCACATTGCTCTTGTGGTTGAAGGCAGGTACCAGTTTTAAGCCAGATATTATGAGTTGAAAACATCTATGTGACGACTCTGATGCAGATCACCTGCTAAGTTACAGTGCAACAAATCAGGAAGTCAGCAGAGGAGGGCATCCGTCCAGTGTGCTGCCGTGCATCGGTATGCTGTGCTGGCACAACCTACTAGGCCTTTATTAGGCACGTCAGAGGTATTAAGAATTTAAAAAAAAATTAATATTGCTTATAAAATCATGTACACAAATCATAATATTAGGTGATTTACATAATGTTCAAGGACATGTCCAAAGGGAAATTAACTTATCTCTGCTTCAGACATTTCATGATATATATATCTCTCAACTGCTTATATAATTGCTTGGGAAACTTAATGGACATGGTTACGGTAGAACTAAGGTACAATGCTGTCTAATAAAACAAGCTGAAGAGTCTACAAATGTCCACAGTGACCTTTTCAAGCTGATTTGTTATGTGCATAAAATGTGTACTGAAATCTAAAATAATTAAAAAGTTAGAAAGAAAAACATGTAGCATAAAATCTCTCAATTCAGGCCTACCAAATCACATTTTAATTTTATGAAAGTATCATGGAAGGGCTCCAGGTAACGTGGTAGAAAGCCCCACAGAAAAACAAGATTCTCGGGTTTGATCCGCGGTCTGTGCTGATTCAACCAATCTTGGTAGCAATAATTACCCACAGCATCCCCAAACAAGAGTGAGGAGTTGAAGGGGAGGGGAAACAAATAAAAAAAATCATAGTTAGGAGTTTGCCCTTCTGATCTCTAGCAAGTGGCCTTTGCTGGAAAGTGCACGTGGAGATCAGAGTTAGGGTGGATTCAGCTGTGATACTGCCACGTTGGAAAAAAAACCTGCCAACATTCAGGAGCAATAGCTGCTGATGACCATGGAACTGCACATCAGCACATCAACACCTGTTTAGAGGAAAATAAAGGAAATGGGGGAGGGTGCGGGCAGGGTGAGAGAGAGAAGTATCACAGAGAGTTATTACAAAAATACCACCTGCTTTTATGATTCCTATTTTCTATCATAACCTTTTCATAGAACATCAGAAACAACAGTTTGAAGGAAAACACCATTTTTTATACATATATATATATATATATTAAAATGGTCTAACACTATTGAAAGTGCGCTCTTACCCATCTGTTTTATCTTTATCAGGTTCTTTCACCCAAAGACCAGAAGTTACAGAATTCATTTCTTGATGATAAACTACAGATGACTGGTTGGACAGTCGAGGAACATTGCCAGGTGGTCTGTCATCCTCAATAATAACTATGTCGTCTTGGGTCATGTTCACTGTCGGAGACATATGGTAGTTACCTGTTTACAGAAATTAGGGTTTAGTACAATAATAACACACAAATCGTGCGATGATTGACACTCACTTCACGCAGCATTATAATTAAAATTACAAAATACCTTTACAGGCACAAATATTTCACTTTCAATCCACTCTTCATTCTATTTTACATGTTTCAGATGTTATAAAACCCCACGTCCAAGTTAAGGATGAGAATGAATATTACTAATTTTAGTACTGAATCCCATTTGTTCACATGAAGAGAGAAACATGTTTTCCTTCACTGAATGAATTTATAATTATCTTGCTCAGTTTGAAAACATTAATGTATTAATGAATGGAAGGCTGCGCTCATTCTGCACCACTCTTTTTGATCTTGGCTGTGCTACTGGGAGAGCTGTGAAACAGCAGCAGGGTACCTCTCCTCAGGGAGGGAAAAGAACAACAAGAAAACTAAAAAGAAGGGGGTGTAGAGAAGACAAGCAGTCAACCCAAACCACTGTCAAATACTTCTTAACAGCTGGCTCAATAGCAGCACAGTCAGAGACCCAGAAGCAAGTTGTTTGCACACCTGTCTTCTTGGCTGGGAACTGGTGAATCACTGTTTTGGGGTGGCGGAGTGGGGGGGGGGGGGGGGGGGGAAAGAGACAGAGGAAGAGGAGGAAACAGAAGAAAATAACTGATTGGATATACGTTAGAGGTGCTTTTCTTTTACAAGGAGCATACATACTTAATGTGCCTAAGGTTTACAAAAAATAAACTCCACCTGCAGACCTCAGCTTCTCTTTGGTATACTTAATAGCTGCAGTATTTTTATTACACTGTTAGTATATCGCAGCTCAAAAGGTCACTCACACCAGCATCATACTGGAAGGCATGGCATTGAAAGCTTCATGTCGCTCCGGGTAAAATGTGCCACTACATAGAAATGAGTCAAGACTGCAGGAGGTAGAATGTGGAGTCTCAGAACCTTATGCCAATTCTTTTCTAAAATTGACCTGACATTCCTTCCTTTTACAAACATTTTTTTAAAATGGTAGTTTATTTTACAAATTATTAGCGGTCACAATTTTATCTCAACGGGATTGCTTCTTTCAGATGTTTGAAAGAAAAGTCAAACACTTCAATATAATGAACAAAAACAAAGTATTAAACTGTGTGTAGTTGTCTTTTAAAACTTTGCAGTTGAAACATGAAGAGGAATCAAGCACGCTCTTGTTTCAATGGGCCAAGTGGACAAAAGCCCAGGACCCGATGCTTCTCAAGGCCTCGTTGGCTTTCACCGAATGAGAAAGTGGCGGTTGAAGTCTTCAGCAAACAGGCCAACAGGTTAGGGTAAAGGTTATAATATGTAAATGAACGATGGACACCTACTTGACTGTAGCTTAAATTATTTGTGCTTAGATCATTAAAATCATACAGATTAGTTAAAAAATTGGACATGACCAAATTATGCAGTTGGATTCGATGATAGGAAAACTATGATACCAGAGGAGTCAGCTTCCAACCGATCAAATTGAACTTTTTCATCCCTGACTTATTGCGTAACTTCAAATCAACTAATGGCTTAAATAACTAACGCACGCAGAAAAACCCTTTCTCTTCCCTCCCCCAAAAAATGTATGGTTAAAGAAATCACTTTAGTCAAAATGAGAGAAGTTGAAATCCATACATAGACCAGGTTAACTTTTGGTAGCACTACTCTCTTGGAAACACCAAATGATTCTCATTTCATTTCCTCACCAACCATCTGCCACCTATAACCCGTTAGGTACAGAGGAGATTCCTCTTTGGGTATTTCTCAGTCTTTGTCGTAGTACTGAAGTGCAAGATTCATACCATCTCAGGGGAATGGATCGTGCCATGGAAAATTTCTTCCAGTGATGAGTTTAAGTCTCTGTTCTCCCCTGCCATGTTAAGATTGATTGCCTGTAATAAGCAGGTAGTGTTCTGAATAAAACTCCAATGTACCTGCTTAATACATAATACATCAAAATAAAAAAGGAGGCAGTTGATCCACATGTTTCTGAAAACGTTTGATTTTATTCATAGACCTTCTGCTTGTAAATGGCCTATTTCTTGTGGGCTCGCAACCTAACTGTTTTTCTATTTTAACTGTCTTGAGAAGCGTTTCAGTGGGGGGGGGGGGGGGGCGCGAGAGAGCGAATTAAAGAGGCGTAATTTGCCAGCATTTGTTGTAAACTTTCACATTTTAAATGGTCCACAGACTGAGGCAATTTAAAATAGATGCTCAAGTTTGCAGTGGCTGAGTAAAAAACGGCTGATGTCGACTGACGTGTGGCTGCTATGGCACAAAGGCCCCCACCTGAGTAGATGTATCTTACACATGCAACATTACAATGGCATGTCCTTTGGGCCCGATGCCTGGAAGCTCCCTCGGGCAAAATTACAACCTACTGGCTTGTTACAACCTCAATCAGTTGGTTTTACTATACAGAGCTTGCAGATTACATTCAGCTAACACATCTAAGAGCTGAAATGAAGGGACAACCTTTCTCATCAGTTTTGATGCAGTGTCTCTGATGTATTGGAGAAAAACCTATGTAAGCAGCTTTTTGTGTGGGGGGGGGGGGGGTGGGGAGACAACAGGAAAACAAATCTGACAGTAAGTACTGCCAACTCGATAAACGAAGTTAAATGAATGTTTCCCCAAAAGTTGCTACTTTAATTTCCATAGACAACTGGAGCAGCATGGGAGCAGGTTACTTTCTGCTGTCTGCCAAGAATGATGCTTGGCATCGAAAAAAACAAAAAAAATCTGGATTCCCGATATAAAAATGTCTTGAAGCAGGCTTCAACTTGAATTTGAATTTTCTTCTGAACACATGCCCAAATATTTGCCTTAGATGCTCACATTAAAATAAGTAATTTTAACTTTTTCCACAGTTAATTCAACTGTAGTGTTCAAAAGTAGCTTTCATTTTTATCATCATAAAATCATTAGCGTCATCCGAGAACTGTGGTGTGTGTGTCTAAGTGGGACAGTGAGTGGAGGCGGCATTTGAATCGTGGGATTTAACTCCTTGAGAAAAATAGGTCACCTCCACCCGATGTGAGGAAACTTGCTCCTGGCCATGAGCGATTTCAAAGTGAAAGACTTTGGATAATCCTGCCTTGCAATGGTATTCCACATGAATCTATTTTCTAACAGTAAAAGGGAGCAGTGCTATTTTATGGAGTCACATCAGGTAGCTGCAAGGGGGGTGGGGGGGGGAAGTAAATGCCACAAGCATCACTTGCTTGCCAACACTGTCCTGGTGCCAAGGGAATGCAGGCATTTGCAAATGCCAAACCATGTATAAAAGTGCAGAGTTTCTCAGATTTTTCCCAACTTCTAGTGACAATTTAAGTAGTTATTCTGAAGTACATGGAGGGGGAAAAAATGAATAGTTAAGTTTGGAAATGGTGACCAGGGCAACAATTTAGCTGTTGAATAAATTTATCAAAGTTAGAAAGGTCACAAGTCTCAGATTTTTGTTCTCGCCGAATCGGTTGGATTTTGTTCAGTCATGTTTGTTTATTACTAACCGTACAAACATTTCTGCAGCTTAATTTAAGAGTTTCTGTGTAGTCACCAAGCACAAACAGATTATGACTTCATTATTACTGTTACAGAGCAGTGTCATTTTTCAACTATTGTTAAAGTTTTTTTTGAACAACAGACTGTGGCCTAGAAATTCAGTGGGCTGCGCCACCCGTTAGCGCCCAAAGAGGGCACTTAGTGGGTTTTACGCCACTGGCCATGCCTCCCGCTAAATTTAGCGGGACGCTAATGGCGGCGCTAGCCGTTAGCGCTGCGCCGCTACCGATGACGTCATCGGTGTGCGCAGCGCCCCGATCGCGAAATTTGGTAGCGCCCCCTGCTTTAACGCCGGTCGCAATTTGTGACTGGTTCAGGGGGGCCTACCTGCGGCGGTAGATGCGCGGGGCAGCCATTTTTTTTGCTGGCCGCCTGCCAGCACCTCTCTGCGCCGCCGTCCCAGGCCTCCTGAGCCCCCCACCCCCACCCCCCACGTTGTGCCGGCTGTGTCCCAAGAGCCTGGCACCTCTCCTCGGTGCTGGGCTCTTTTGCCGGCACTCGCACTCTTCGAGCGCGCTGCAGAAGGCCCCTCCCCTTTAAGAAGGGGAGGAAGGCCTGCAATACCGCAGCAGCCGCGACTCCTTCCAGGGCGGTACTTCCGGTGCCCTAGCGAGACTGGGTGCCAGGGGCACCAGTGAATTTCTAGACCTGTGTCTTTAGCCACAGAGCCTGCAGCTGGAATACAATTTTGGTAGCTCCAGGCTTTTCCCTATAAGCATAGAAAGGTGTAAAGATCTCCAGCAAGTTTGTTAATTGCAGGATTTCCAAAGAGCAGTGAGACAATACATTACAGAATACAACATAAAAACAGAAAATGCTGGAAATACTCAGCAGGTCAGGCAGCATCTGTGGAGAGAGAAACACAGTTAACGTTTCAGGTCGATGACCTTTTATCAGAACTGAAACGTTAACTTTGTTTCGCTCTCCACAGATGTTGCCTGACCTGCTGAGTATTTACAGCATTTTCTGTTTTTATTTCAGATTTCCAGCACCCGCAGTATTCTGTTTTTGCAATAGAATACAACATGTTTCTTCCCACACACCTAAATAATCGTCACCATGGCCTTGCCCCTCGCTACCTTTACAACCTCCTCCAGGCCCTACACCCCTCTGAGATCTCTGCACTCCTCCAATTCTAGCCTTTTGCGCACCCTGATTTTCTTCGCTCCACCACTGGCGGCCGTGCCTTCAGCTGCCTAGGTCCTAAGCTCTGGAATTCACACCCTACACATATCTCCTCTCTATCTCACTCTCTCCTCCTTTAAGACGCTCCTTAAAACCTACCTCTGTCACCTGTCCTAATATCTATATGTGTGGCTCGGTGTCAAATTTTGATTGATAATCACTCCTGTGAAGTAGCTTGGGAGCTTTTACTGCATTAAAGGCGCTATATAATTGCAAGTTGTTGTTGTTTCACGAGATTAAAGTTAGCCAAAATATAGCCATGTTTCACCAGGACCCATTCAGGGTTGGATCATCTGAAAATGGTGATATCTTATTTGACGATATTACTAAAAAAAAACAAATTATAGTATGGTTTCTTTTTAGTAAATGCACTTCCGGGGAAGGGGGAGAAGGAAATTAGTTGGGCACTCGGAGGAAGTGAATCCATTCTAGCAAGGATCAATGGCATTTAAAACACCTCCAGCAGTTCCAGCACAGAAACTGCATACAGTTTTGGTGTCCATACTTAAGAAAAGACATACTTGCTCTCGAGTCAGTACAAAGAAGGTTCACTCGGTTAATCCCGGGGATGAGGGGATGGACATATGAGGAGAGGTTGAGTAGATTGGGACTCTACTCATTGGAGTTCAGAAGAATGACAGGCGATCTTATTGAAACATATAAGATTGTGAAGGGGTTGGATCGGGTGGATGCGAGGAGGATGTTCCCGATGATGGGTGAAACTAGAACTAGGGGGCATAGTCTTAGAATAAGGGGCTGCTCTTTCAAAACTGAGATGAGGAGGAACTACTTCACTCAGAGGGTGGTAGGTCCATGGAATATGCTGCCCCAAAAAGCTGTAGAAGCTACATCATTACATAAATTTAAAACAGAAATAGACAGTTTCCTAGAAGTAAAGGGAATAAAGGGTTACGGGGAGCGGGCAGGAAATTGGACATGAGTCTAGGTTCGGATCGGTCATGGCCCTGTGGGTAGCGGAGCGGGCCCAGGGGCCGTGTAGCCTGATCCTGCTCCTATTTCGTGTGTCTAATTCTGTTAGATTCAGGAGATGGTTCTGTGATAGTAGATTGGCGGTTAGGATCAGATCAGCCATGATCTTATTGAATGGCGGAGCAGGCTCGAGGGGCCGATTGGCCTACTCCTGCTCCTATTTCTTATGTTCTTATTAAAGCTTGCGGTGACCAGGATTCAGGTCCACTGTTGGTCACTATTACATGCTAAACGATTGAGAAAATGATTGCAAACACCTTAGAAAAGCCATACGGTTGCAGTCGCTTCTTTCCCCTCTATGGCTGGAAATATCAGCTCAACTACATACTGTTACACAAAAAACGAACATATTAGCTGTTTACTTTTTTCTTTTTAAAAGAAAAGCCTACAGGTTTTAGACAAAGGACTTCTTTCCAACATGGTGATGCAAACGTTCATTAAAGCTATTGATGTGGGATTGCTTAAGGCATCTGCCTCTCACATCTGAAGGGCAGTATTTTTGAATATATCATATGACTACTGTCACAAGACAGAGATAAACTTAATAAGTATGAATCCTATAAACTTGAAAAATAAGCAAGTGACAATAAACTTCCCCACCCTTCCATTTTTACCAACCCATAATTTTCTATTGCCAAACAATGGGATCCTTTCACACATAGGCATGCTGGGACCACAAATGTGTTTATGTATCCATAAACACCAACTCACTTTATTCGTAAGTTTAAAAATGACTTAGATTTTCCCCAAACACAAAGAACTGGGTTCTTGTTTAGAATTTCTCAAAAGCATTCTGTTCCTAATCTGTGCTAAATTAGAGGGCAACATCTGAACCAAGGTCCCTTTCCTGATCATTATTCAGTGATTCCCACTCAAAGGTGAGTATGTGTACAAGATCATGTTCCACTGTGATGCCCCCTCCCACCCACCCCACCATCACCACGGTTGAATAAGCCATCTGACCGTCAATGTCTCTGATCCAGAAATGTAAATTTTACACATTTAATACAGAGACTCCAAGCTTTCAAGTGAGCTTGGATTTTTGAGTTCCCTTAGATGTACTCCCAGACAATATTGCTCACAGGCAGAATTTTATTCTGTTTCCTGCACCCTCACAACCTTACTGACACGTATCGCTTCTGCAATATTTCAAAGAAAGATGTTCTTAAATACTATTTGAGTACAGCTGGATCCTGATACATAACCCATTTGGCATGTGATGTTATGCTCAATGAAGATTCCCATACACAGCAGATGAAAAATAGCAGTCTGACAAATCTGTACAATATCATCTGTTGAATCATTCATTCAGCAATTCAATCTCAAGAACACTTAAGGATATTTAACACCAAAAAACAATTAAGCTTCTAAAATGAGGCTACTGTCTCCAGCTGAAGTCTAGCAATGACTCCATTTAGTTCACTGAACATCAAACTGAGAATAGAATAATGAAACGGGCGAATCATGAAGACTACACTTACACTAATTACCATCAAAGCACTACACTCAAGCAGCAGATTGTTGAACTCGAGAAATATCTCGATGCATTACACAGCGCATAGGATGAAGAGAAAGTTTTGTGCCAAATGTTGCATAACATGGGTGCACCTGGATAGGAAGCAAGGGAACAGCTGGGAGAAGGTGACAAGAAAAGGAAAAGGTGTCAGAAAGCATATTCAGGAGGCAATCAGGTTGAGTGATCACTGGGGCTGAAACTAACCAATTTCTGAAATGTGAGGAATTAACTGAGAATCAGTTTTGGGAGGTAGTTTCTAAAACATAAGCAATAAGAGCAAGAGTAGGTCATACGGCCCCTCGAGCCTGCTCCGCCATTCAATAAGATCATGGCTGATCATCGACCTCAACTCCACTTTCCCGCCCGATCTCCATATCCTTCGATTCCCCTAGAGTCCAAAAATCTATCTATCTCAGCCTTGAATATACTCAAAGACTCAGCACTGGCATCCCTCTGGGGCAGAGAATTCCAAATATTCACAACCCTCTGTGAAGAAATTCCTCCTCATCTCAGTCTTAAATGGCCTACCCCTTATCCTGAGACTATGCCCCCTACTTCTAGACACTCCAGCCAGGGGAAACAACCTCTCAGCAACGACCCAGTCAATCCCCTGAAGGAAAGAAGTGAGTTAGAATCACAGAAATTACAGCACAAAAGCTGGCATTCAGTCCATCACTTCTGTGTTAGCCCTAGTTATTCGATTCACCAGGACACGAGTTCCAGCCCGGTTTAAGTGGAGCCTGTTCCAATGGAACAGCTCCCTCTTTCCCCTGTACTGGTGCCAGTGTCCCATGAAGCAAAACCCCAGCCTCCCACACCACCCTTTGAGCCACGCATTTAACCTTCTAATCTGCTTATCCTTATGCCAATTGGCGCATGGCTCAGGTAACAATCCAGAGATTATTACATTTGAGGTTCTGCATTTAAATTTGGACCCCAACTCCTCACCACTAACCAGACCTGTACCATTACCAATGGCTAGCATTTAAAGAATTAATACATAATTTACAACAAATATACATTCCTTTAAGGTACAAAAAACCCACAGGAAAAGTGGTCCAACCGTGGCTAACAAGAGAAGTTAAAGATAGTATTAGATCAAAGGAAGCGGCTTATAATGTTGCCAAAAAGAGTAGTAAGCCTGTGGATTGGGAGAATTTTAGAATTCAGCAAAGGAGGTCCAAGAAATTGATAAAGAAAGGGAAAATAGAATACGAGAGTAAACTAGCGAGACATAAAAACAGACTGTAAAAGCTTCTATAGGTATGTAAAAAGGAAAAGATTAGCGAAAGTAAATGTGGGTCCCTTACAGGCTGAGACAGGAGAAATTATAATGGGGAATAAGGAAATGGTTGAGAAATTAAACAAATACTTTGTGTCTGTCTTCACAGAAGAAGCAGCAAAAAAACCTCCCAGAAATAATGGAGAACCAAGGGTCTAGCGAGAATGAGGAACTGAAAGAAATTATTATTGGAAAAAAATAGTACTGGTGAAATTAATGGGACTGAAAGCCGATAAATCCCCTGGACCTGATGGCCTACATCCTATGGTTTTGAAAGAGGTGGCTATGGAGATAGTGGATGTACTGGTTGTCATTTTCCAAAATTCCATTGATTCTAGAACAGTTCCTGTGGATTGGAAAGTAGCAAATGTAACCCCATTGAATGTGGTGTACTTGGAGTTTCAGAAGGCATTCAATAAGGTGCCACACAAGAGGTTATTAAACAAAATTAGGACTCATGGTATTGGGGGTAATATACTAGGATGGATTGAGGATTGGTTAATGGACAGAAAACAGAGAGTAGGAATAAACAGGTCATTTTCAGGTTGGCAGGTTGTAACTAGTGGGGTACCGCAAAGATCAGTGCTTGGGCCTCAGCTATTCACAATCTATATCAATGATTTGGATGAGGGGACCAAATGTAATATATCCAAGTTTGTTGATGATACAAAGCTAGGTGGGAATGTAAGTTGTGAGGAGGATGCAAAGAGGCTTCAAGGGGATATAGACAGGGTCTTCTCTTCTCTTCTTAGGCAGTCCCTCAGAACCGAGGATGACTTGCTTCCACATTAAAAATGAGTTCTCAGGTGACTGATGGGTCCAATGCGGGACCTACAGTCTCTGTCACAGGTGGGGCAGACGGTGGTTGAAGGGGCGGGTGGGTGGGGTGCTTGGGTTGACGTGCGCTCCTTGTGCTGCCTGCGCTTGGCTTCCACTTGCTCCCGGCGAAGAGACTCAAGGTGTTCGGCGCCTTCCCGGATGCTTCTCCTCCACTTTGGGTCTTGGGCCAGGGATTCCCAGGTGTCAGTGGGGATGTTACACTTTTTTAAAGAGGCTTTGAGGGTGTCCTTAAAGTGTTTCCTCTGCTCAGCTTGGGCTCTCTTGCCGTGCCGGAGCTCCGAGTAGAGCGCTAGTTTTGGGAGTCTCGTATTGGGCATGCGGACAATGTGACCCGTCCATCGGAGCTGATTGAGCATGGTCAAAGCTTTGATGCTGGGGATGTTGGCCTGAGCAAGAACACTGACGTTGGTGCGCCTATCCTGCCAATGGATTTGCAGGATCTTGCGGGGGCAGCATTGGTGGTACCTCTCCAGTGCTTTGAGGTGCCTGCTGTACATGGTCCATGTCTCTGAGGGTATCACTGCTGCTCTGTAGACCATGAGCTTAGTGCCGGGTTTGAGGTCCTGGTCTTCAAACACTCTCTTCTTCAGGCGACCAAAGGCTGCACTGGCACACTGAAGGCGGTGTTGGACTTTGTCGTCGACGTCTGCCCTTGTTGACAGTAGGCTCCTGAGGTATGGAAAGTGGTCCACGTTGTCCAAGGCCTTGTCGTGGATTTTGATAATCGGGGGGGGCAGTACTGTGTGGTGGGGGTAGGTTGGTAGAGGACCTTTGTCTTATGGATGTGTAGACAGGGTAAGTGAGTGGGCAAGAACATGGCAAATGGAATATAATGTGGAGAAATGTGAAGTTATCCACTTTGGTAGGAAAAATAGAAAAGCAGAGTATTTTTTTAAATGGTGACAGATTGGGAAATGTTGGTGTTCAGAGAGACCTGGGTGCCCTTGTACATGAATCACTGAAAGTTAATATGTGGGTACAGCAAGCAATTGAGAGCAAATGGCCTTTCTTACAAGAGGATTTGCATATAAAAGAGTAAAGATGTCTTACTGCAATTATATAGGGCCCTGGTGAGAACACACCTGGAGTATTGTATACAGTTTTGGTCTCCTTACCTAAGGAAGGATATACTTGCCATAGAGGGAGTACAACGAAGGTTCACCAGACTGATTCCTGGAATGGGGAATTGTCCTATGAGGAGAGATTGAGTAGACTAGGCCTATATTCTCTAGAGTTTAGAAGGATGAGAGGTGATCTCATTGAAACATACAAAATTCTTACAGGGCTTGACAGGGTAGATACAGGGAGGATGTTTCCCCTGGCTGGCGAGTCTAGAACCAGGGGTCAACAGTCTCAGAATAATGGGTCGGCCATTTAGGACTGAGATAAGGAGAAATTTCTTCACTCAGAGGATGGTGAATCTTTGGAATTCTCCATCCCAGAGGGTTGTGCAGGCTCAGACGTTGAGTATATTGAAGACAGAGATCGATAGATTTTTGATTATTAAGGGAATCAAGGGATATGGGGATAGTGCAGGAAAGTGGAGATGAGGAAGATGATCAGCCATGATCTTATTGAATGGTGGAGCATGCTCGAGGGGCCAAATGGCCTACTCCTGCTCTTATTTCTTATATGCTCTTAGCTCTTCAACTGGTGTTATATACCCTAATTTAATTTCCTTGCCTTAACCAACCCTCATCCCCCCCCTCAAATTTAATTGTAGTCTTCCTTTCCAAATATTTATGCAATTCACTTTTAAATTATTTTATAATGTGCCTCAATAGTAACTTCCGGTAAAGCAATGCATGTTCTAAAAACCCGAGAGAAAAAATTCTACTGACTTCCAACTTCAAACTTCTAATAGCAATCCTCAGTCAACACCCTCTTGTTACTGATTAGGCAACCAATGTGAATTCTCTCTCTCAAACTCCCTTCCATCATTCTAAAGACCTCAAAGAAAACAAAGAAATTAGAAGATATTTTTTCCACACCTCAGGTTATTAGAACATGGAAACCTTTATTGCTAGTGGATATTGAAGCAGAGATGACAACATAATATGGAAGGGAATTGCATAAATATTTGAAAAGGAAGAATAAAAAAAGTGTTGGGGGAGAGACAGGAAAATGAGCTTAGAGTAGACAGCGCCAGTTGAAGAGCTTGCGCCAGTACAGGCTCTATGGGTCAAATGGTCTCCTTCTGTGCTGTAATTTCTATGATTCCAAGTGGTTTTGTAAACTGGACTCCTGTACATGGAAAGCAGTTTGGTTCAATGATGTCCTGCACAGTGGGAAGTGGTTTGGTACAAGGAGGTACTGTGCTAAAATAGGTCTGCATTTATCTTCAGATACTTTTATATTCACAATGGGGCACCAGGAGAGCAACATCAAAGCGAAGACCCCTGACCTCAGATCACCGTTCTTCTCATTTTACATCGGCCAATCTAACACTAAGAATTCTGTTGCTGATTGGAGGGCCGAAGAAACAATTCTGCAACTCCTTTCACATCATGTTGCACTGTCGGCAGCGGGACAACTGTGTGCCTACTGCCGATGTCACATCAGCAATAGAAAAGTGATTCCTTCTCCCTTGCTGTTTAATGTTGCACATATCGCTTAGCAAAAAAAATCATGCTACAATCTGCTGCTTTAGAAAAGCGTGTGAAATTCTTCCATTCTATGTAATTATGTCGTTGCCTGATTACCCTCTCCCACAGGTTTCTTTTGTTCATCTCTTAAAAGATTTAAGATGTGTTCATTTGTCTTCCTAACATTAGTCATCACTCCTGTCAGTTCTTATAATTAAGCAATGCACATGCCATTCATTATAGTGCATTATACAAGTTAACTTAGGAGCTAGAAACATTCTTCAGTGTGTAGTTATTTAAAACTCTATTTGCCTATACATATTGTCGTCTTCCAGTCCAGTTGCCAGAATACAAGAGCTGAGCTTCTTCCTGCTGCTAGAGATAATCAGCATCTCTTCAGCAGTAAATACTCAAATGATATAAAATGAAATGGTTACTTCCCCATCACCCCCCCCACCACCCTAGAATTTTCATTAGAATGTTTAAAATTATAAATTGAATTGAACATCTACTCTAAATCATAACTACCTACAGCATTATATGTACAGTAAACATGACAATAAATAGCTGCATCAGGAGATCTGTAATTAAATCGGTTTTTTGACATAATAAACCACAAGAGTAAAGCTGTTTACCAATGTCTGTAGAATGTGAAAATGGAATTATAGCCATGTAACATAGTTGCAATAATATAGTAACAGTTTCAGGCAGAAGACCACCGTTGGTCCATCCAGCCCATCTACACAGTCTTTGTTGACAAGAATCTCCTTGAACCTCATGAACATTTCTTGTTCCACCACCCATGCTGTTAATCTGCTCCATGTACTCATCACACTTTTAGAAAAAAAAAAGTTCCTCCTGCATTTCCTGTTTTCTTTTCCAATAGCAAAATACTGCGGAAGCTGGAAATCGGAAACAACAATAGAAAATGCTGGCAACACTCAGCAGGTCAGGCAGCATTGTGGAGCGAGAAACAGAGTTAACGTTTCAGGCTGATGACCCTTCATCAGAACTGGAAAAAGTTGGAGAAGTAACAGATATTTAAGCAAGTGTGGGGCAGGGAAAGTGGGGGGAGAGGCGGAAAAAAACAAAGGAAAAGTCTGTGATAGGATGGAAGGCAGGAGAGATTGAAAGACAAAAGGGATGATGGTGCAAGGCAAAAGGAGATGGCAATGGAACAAATTAAGAAACAAATGATGAGTCTAGATGAGGTGTAAATGACAATGGCAGAATCATCAGCAGCTGCCATGTGAGAGAGAAAAGAAAACATAGGAACCGAGGTTATGGTCTGAAATTGTTGAACTCGATGTTGAGTCCAGAAGGCTGTAAAGTGCCTAATCGAAAGATGAGGTGCTGTTCCTCGAGCTTACGTTGAGCTTCATTGGAACAGTGTAAGAGGCCGAGGAGGGAGAGGTCCGAGTGGGAGTGGAGCAGAGAATTAAAGTGACAGGCGACCGGAAGCTCGGGGTCACCCTTACAGACTGAATGGAGGTGTTCCACAAAGTGGTCACCCAATCTGCATTTGGTCTCCCCAATGTAGAGGAGACCGCAGCGTGAGCAGTGAACACAGTATGCTAAATTGCAAGAAGTACAAGTAAATCGCTGTTTCACCTGGAAGGAATGTTTGGGGCCCTGGACAGTGGGAAGGGAGGAGGTGAAAGGGCAGGTGTTGCATCTCCTGCGCTTGCACGGGAAGGTGCCGTGAGAAGGGGAAGGGGTGTTGGGGGTGATAGATGAGTGGACCAGGGTGTTGCAGAGGGAGCGGTCCCTTCGGAATGCTGAAATGGGAGGGGAGGGAAAGATGTGTTTGGTGGTGGGATCACGTTGGAGGTGGCGGAAATGGCGTAGGATGAGCTGCTGAATGTGGAGGCTGGTGGGGTGAAAGGTGAGGACAAGGGGAACCCTATCATGGTTCTGGGAGGGAAGGGGCGAGAGCAGAAGTGCAGGAAATGGAACGGACGTGGTCGAGGGCCGTGTCAACCACGGTAGAGGGGAATCCTCGGTTGAGAAAAAAGGAAGACATATTGGAGGCATCTTTTGTTTCTTAACTTGTCCCATTACCATCTCCTTTTGTCTTGCACCAGCATCCCTTTTGTCTCTCAATCTCTCCTGCCTTCCATCCTATCACAGACCTTTCCTTTGTTCTTTCCTCCCCTCCCCCATTTCCCCACCCCACACTTACTTAAATATCTGTTACATCTCCAACTTTTTCCAGTTCTGACAAAGGGTCAGTGACCTGAAACATTAACTCTGTTTCTCTCTCCACGATGCTGCCTGAACCTGCTGAGTGTTCCCAGCATTTTCTGTTGTTGTTCCTGTTTTCTTTTGTTGTCCTCAATTTGTAAATGTGAACCCCTTGTACTTAACTTCTGTCCATGACAGAAAAGCTTACTTGGATCCAATTTGTCCAAACATTTCATAATTTTAAATACTTTTTGTCATATCCCTGCTCATTTGTTATTCAAGAGAAAAAAAACAGCCAGGGAAGTAAATCTTTCCTTATATCTCATTCCTTCAAGTTCTGGCATCAACCATGCAACTCCCCTCTGATGATTGCTGTTTACAGGGTATATAAATTATTTGGAGCTGGGGACAGAAACAAAGCTATTAAACTTTACAGATAACACCATGGGGAGGACAGTTCAAATAAGAGAGGTCACGCAAACTAAATACAAAAGGATTTAGACAGGTTTTTACCAACCTCCTCAACTTCTTTGAGAAAGTGACTACCCATGTCGACTGTGGTAAGCCCTATGGCAATAGCGTGCCTCGACTTCCATAAATTCCACATGGAAGCATATTAATTAAACTTAAAGCTGTGGGAATTAAGGGTAAACCTTGGGAATGTAACAGAAATTGGCTGAAAGGTAGAAAACAATGAGCACTTGTTATAGGAGTTATGTTGGGATGAGAGGAAGTACTGTCAAATTTTGTTTGATAACACTCCTGTGAAGTGCCTTGGGACATTTTGCTACGGTAAAGGTGCTATATAAATACAAGTTGTTGTTGTTGACTAGGGTACCCCAGGGCTCAGTGTTGGGACCACTACTGTTACTAGTTTACATCAATGGCTTGGATTCAAAACTCAGTGCAGAGTAGTCAAATTCCTGATAACAAACTTGGGTAGGGTGCAGGGAAATCGGAAGATGCAGCTCAGAAATGACAGAGTTGGACAAAATATGTAAGTGGGCACAGCAATAGCAGATGCAGATTCATGGAGCACATGCATCACCCTATTTTCCTTCCTATGTGAAGTACTGCACATAGGAAGGAAAACTGGGTGACACATGTGCTCCATGAATGGTGTTGTAATAGTTTAGGATGAGGTTGATTGAGAGCTCGTAATCCCAGTAAACCCAATACTCACCATGGCTATCCAATGCAGAGTAGCCATGAATAAAGCAAATAGAGTGTTGCACTACATAGTCAAAACAGCTAAATGCAAGTCAGGGGAAGTTCTGATCAAACTGTACAGTGTTCTGGTCAGAGCACAGCTCGAGTATTGCGTCAAGTTCTGGTCGTTGAGATGTAAGGGAGACATTCAAGTGCTGGAGGCAGTGTAGAGAAAAGCCAGAGAGGTGATCCCTAGTGTGAAAGCTCTGAGCCACTTCCAGAGTTCACAAAGGTTCTGCCCTTGCTTCCCCTTCCTGTTCCTCAGTGATATCATGCTGTCCCTTAGCGACATAATCCACTGGGGCCAGCTTCCACATGTATCCTGATAATACTCAATTCTACATCTCCACCACCTTGGTCTTTTCACACTACTTGGCGACTTCAAGTCTGGAAGAAACTATAATACAGCTAAACATCGACAAGACCAAAGCCCCCACCAGTCTTCTGCCCCCCCGCTACAGACTCTGTATTCTCACCACCAAGTCAAGCCCCCTCCCTGATCACTGTCTCAAGCTGAACTAGGCTGTTGGCACCCTTGACAACCTATTCGACCCTGAGCTGTGCTTCTGATCAGATCCTCTGCTACTTCCACCTGAGTAACATTATCGACTTCCACCCCTACCTCAGTCCATTTGACACTGAAATAAAACCCTCACACATGACTTTGTTACCTTCAGACTTAATTACTGCAATGTTCTCCCATCTTCCACCATCCACAAACTTCAGCTCATCCAAAACTCTGCTGTCTGTATCTTATCCAACATCAAGTCCCTCTCGTCCATCACCCTTGTCCTCACTGATCTATGTTTGCGCCCGGTCTCTCAATCCCTCAAATTAAAAATGACCACCCTTGCGTTTACATCCCTCCATGGTCTCACCCTTATCTGTGCAAACTTTTCCAGTCCTTCAACCCTCCCCCAGCATGCAACTCTCTGTTCTTCCAACTTTGACCTTTTGTGCATTTACCCCCTTCTCCCCCCATTGATACCTGTGCCTTTGTCCACCTAGGCAACAAGCTTTGGAATTCCCTCTCTAAACCCCTCTATCTCTCCACCTCCTTCTCTTCTTTCAGGAACTTTTAAAAAACCCACATCTCACCCCTCCTAATATTATAATTTTTTGATTAAGCCTCCGTCAAGCGCTTGGGGCGTTTTTCTACGTTGAAGGATCTATAAGAATGCAAGATTTTCCTGATGTTGATTCGTAAGCATAGAAATAAATTGAACCCTGAAAGTATGGTTGAGATTGCCACACACTCTAGAAGTAGGGAATATACATTCATGATTAGAACAGGGAAGGTGTGAAGACAGTTTAGATTTAACAACTTTATGCACAGGATACTGAACATATAAAATGGATTACTTTGGGAGGTAGTGGAAAGATTTAAGAGAAAACTGGATAAAGGTATTAGATTTTGGATCTGGCTAAATGCATTGCTTAGTCTTTTTCAATCATGTATTTGCCTATTCTTGGATTGGCAAGCAGTAACAACTGTGTCACCCCAGTTCACTCTGTATATAAAAGTCCTGCACTTGAGGTTTACAGATGAAATTAAGCTAAGAGGTATAGCGAATTTTGAAGAGAACAGAAAATTGCAAAAGGAAATAGATTAAACGAGAAAGCAGAATAACAGATATCGTTTGGCAAACAAAATGCGAGGTCGTACACATTTGATTTAAGAATGGCAGACGGGGATACAATCTAAATTGGGAACTATGTTGGGGGGGTGAGGGGGCGGGGCGGTGGGGGTGTAGATGGCAGATGAATAAAGGGATTTACGGCCCAGGAACATGAGCCATTAAAAGCTAACTTCCGGTCACAAAAAAGTTACTGGAATGCTGGGCTTCACTGCAAGAGGTGTAGAGAATAAAAGTAAGGAAGTACTACTTCATTTCTACAAAGTGATCAACATTGTATATAGTTTTTGATACCCAACGTTAGGAAGGACAGAATGTCCTGGAGAAAGTCCCCACTTAACTGTGATAAGAGACTGGGTGTTACCTGGAGATAAGGAGGTTAAGTGTATCTGTACACAAGGGTGCAATCAAAATACTGTTCTGACAAAAACACCCCAGAAATGTTGACAGTTTTCCCTAATGCACTATGCTTGCACATTTTAAAAGGATATGTTGATAGGGTTAGAGGGGTGGGAGGAGGCTCATGTGGAGAGTAAAGGCTGGCATAGACCAGTTGGACCGAATGGCCTGTTGCTGTGCTGTAAATTCTATGTCGATCCTCGACATCGAATATCCCATCCCTATTTATCAGGACAAAATTAAATCTGGTTCCTTGAAGATCTCCAGTAACCAATAATATAGCAAACACATCTCTTGGATAATTCTCCTAAATTTGTCCTCATTCTAGACATTAACTGGGCGAACTAGTCATTGAGTATTCTGAGAAGGTGCGGAAGCAATTAGTGTGGTACCTGTATATTTTAAGGCAATTGTTTCACATTCACCAGAATTACAGTACAGTCACCCTTTTATACTGTTGTTTATTCTCATTTATCCTTCTTTTGCAGGCAATGCCTTTGAAAAAAATAATAATTTACAGGATTAAAGATTCTGTTCAGCTCCTGTTTCATATGCCTTTTCTTTGTTAGTTAAAACTTGATAATGTAGCAATTATTTGTGTCACACGACCGTAACCAGTACAATATTATCTTTGTCCTTTAAAAATACTCAATCAAAATCTTTTGTTAAGTAAATGGGGTTGTCTTCACTTTTGGGATTACAAATTCATATTCAGCTGATTAAAAGTGTTTCTTAAAATACCAACTCTTAAAAATGGAACTAACTGGAGCTTCAAAAATATAATGAACATCAAATGCACATCAGCTGCAATATCTGCAGGTTTTGAATCATAGAATATAGGCAATTACATTGGTTTCTCTGCAAATTCTATAAAACAAAGCAGTTACATACACTATTGCAAGTACTGATTTGAGGAAAGCAGGTGAATCTTTGGACTATGAATTGACATATCGCAGCCCAGATTCTTCTTCAAAAAATCCAGAGCTCATAACTAAATCATCTGAAGAAATATAAAGTTAAATTTAAACTAATAAATGTACTGTTTGCCCCTAGTTTCAAACCAATCTCTAAAGCTGCTTCTGAACAAAAATAAAACAGATTATTCAAATTACTGACGAGGAACGAATTTACGGTCTCCAACAGCTCTTCACAGTTTCTCCCACATCATTTCAAGTGAAACTAGAAATGTTAATTTACCACAATTATCAATTCTATGGAACAAAATCTTGTGAAACTGTAACACACTTGCATATCAAAAGGCTGCACAAGATGCCAGGACAAAAAAATTCACATAGGTGGACACCCACTCAATTCTTTAACTCAGGTGAGTCAAAATAGGGAGCTCTCGCGCACCTCTGTGCAATCAGTTACATGGAGCGCTCGTATACCTCAGAACAGGCAGTGCCAACAAGCACTCATTGAAAGAGTTAAAAGGGCTAAAATAAGGGAATTGAGCATACATCCAACCATATAAGGAGTTATGTACAAGTCCCACAGGGAAGTATGGTGTAATGTGGTCAAATGGTCAAACCGTCAGTTGCTAATTGAATAACGTGCACAAACCGTTAGTTACTAATTGAGGAATGAGGTAAAGATAACGTATGGGGTCACAGGACTATGTAAACGGTCAAAATGTGCACACGGGTCGCAAGAATTTGCACCTGAAATCAACTGTATGATGTAAGCCACTTACAACAAAAAACTGTATATAAGGCAGGGGATCTTAGCGATCAGAGAGCATTCGTCCCAGGATGGATGACTCCCCTGTCGACTTGTAAAATAAAGTTGCTTTACTGAACGAACTTCCAGACTCCGAGTGATTGATTGGGAGTAAGGCAGACGTCGACCCTTTATATCAGAGGGTCCGTCTCGGGGAGAAGAAGCTCTCCTGGTTACCCTTCCAACTTGGCGTAGTCGGCAGGATCTACTGGATGGGCTGAGTAGAGACATTGTCTCCTCATATCGAAGCCCAGGGCCGGAGATCCAACAAATCTAAGGCGGAGTCTGGATACGTGAGTAAAGCAACTTTGGTGCGCATTAGGACATTGTAAAAATGAAAATGTCTGAATAAGTTGAGGAGCTCGGGTTACATAGGATTGGATGTAGGGAAAATCCAATCTAGGCGGAGTTAAAACCGCGTAAGCAGGGAAAGGTCCCTGAAGGTCCAGGGGAGTCCCGGAGGTAACAGGTCCGGGGGAGTCCCGAAGGTAACAGGGAGTAACAAAAGGAGGAGGGGAACGAGCAAATCCACCCGAAAAGGATGGCGATCAAAGAGGACGCCAAAAGATCTAAACTCCCGTACGAGTTTGTGCGAGACAAATATGAAAAGGTTAAGAAAAAGATGATTAAAAAAGGGATATGATGACAAGGTAATAAAAAGAATGGGAAAGGAAGGTGGGATCCTGAATGGGTTCCCGACCGACAGAAAGAATGGTGGAGTAAGGAGAGCAAGAATAAGGAGGAGAAAACTGCAGTGGTTCTTTGTCAGGGCCACCTGAAAAATGTGTAAGATTGGGGCCACACGGGAGAGGGAAAAAGAGGAGTTAGTGGAACAGTTAAAAAAGGTAGGCGCCAAGTGTGCCGCTGTAATGAAGACAAGGTCAGTGCATAGTGTAAGGAATGATAGTGAGGAGATTGTGATGGTTTAGAAAGAGAAACCTAAAGTTTTACTGACACGGAAGTTATTAACATCTGTGCTGAAACAAATAAAACACAAGATTGCTGAGTGAAAAAAACCTTAAAAAATGCTGGGATCTCAGTTTGTGTGAAAGTGTTTGATTAAAGTGTGAAAGTTTTCCTGACTATGGATGTTTAAGAAGTTACAGTATTCCGTTTGTCTGAAAGTCTGTCCTTAAAAAAAAAGTCTGTTGTGTGTTTTAGCTCCAGCCACTCTTTTGTACAAGAGAGCTAAAAACTGTTTAACCCTTTGAAGACTTGTCTTGAAGGATGGACAAGCGTGTGTTGTTTTAAGTTTGTTAATTGTTTTACAAAAGATAAGCTTCAGCCTTGAAGTCACAGTTGTCAATGTGCCTGGAAGAAAATTAATTTGAATGTTTACAAGGCATGGGTAATTGTTTCTTTGTTAATGTGGCTATGGTTTTTCTTTTCCAAGTGATACTGGTTAGTTAAAAAAAATTGATCTGGATTGAATTGGAGTTACTGAGGCTAATTAACCTATTAAAACCAGACTTTTATTGTGGCCACGGTGAAATTCTGGTTGGTGTAAATTTGTGTGGACCTGCTAAACACAGGCAAAATGAAGGCTGTATCAGACAGGGCAGCACGGTGGCATAGTGGTAGCACTGTTGCCTCACAGCGCCAGGGACCCGGGTTCAAATCCGGCCTCGGGTGATGGTCTGTGTGGAGTTTGCACATTCTCCCCGTGTTTGCGTGGGTTTCCTCCGGGTGCTCCGGTTTCCTCCCACAGTCCAAAGATGTGCGGGTTAGGTTGATTGGCCATGATAAAAAAATTGGCCCTTAGTGTTAGGGGGGATTAAATAAGTGGGGTTACGGGGATAGGGCTTGGGTGGGGTGGCTGTCGGTGTAGGGACCGGGTGCTAGGGTTTGGATGATCAGCCATGATCTCGTTGAATGGCGGAGCAGGCTCAAAGGGCCGAATGGCCTACTCCTGCTCCTATCTTCTATGTTTCTATGTATGTTTCTATGTAAGGAGGGCGGCTTGGGAAGCAGTATTGATACCCAAGGACAGATCAGTCCAGATCATAAGGGAACATAGAGTCAACCCCGCAGAGGGAATGCTATCGGAGGGTGAGGCACACGAGTGTCAGTTAGTATTCGAAAAAGAGGCCAGAGGAACCGTATCAGAATCGCCCCTTGAAAATCCCGAAAACTCCTTTTATGTAGACGGATCTCGCCGATATATAAATGGGGAGCCACACATGGTTGGGCAGTAGTATCCGAGAACGGAGAAACAGTCGCAAAGGGAGGGCTTGAAGGAGGAACCTCAGCGCAGTTAGCAGAACTAGTGGCTCTCACGGAAGCATTGAAATTGGCAAAAGGAAAACGAGTAAATATGCACAGATAGTAGATATGCATTTGGGGTAGTACATGATTATATGATAGCGTGGAATAGGAGAGGATATGTAACCTCCGGAGGAGGACAAATACAGCATGAGGAGGTAGTGAGAGACCTAGTAGAAGCGATAAAAGGAGAAGAGGTAGCAATGATTAAAATAAAGGCACACCGCAAGATAGTGAGCGAGCAACAAAAAGGAAATATGTTAGCTGATCAGGCAGCAAGAGCAGCGGTGGACACAGAGAATCCTACATCAATAGCAGTAGGTAGAATAACAGCAGAGGGAAGAAATACTGCCTAGTGATCATAGACCAGTTTACAAGGTGGGTGGAAGCATTCCCTACCAAAGACTGTAGTGCTCAGGCTGTGGCCTGAACATTTGCATACGACGTGATACCGAGATGAGGGGTCCCGTTGCAAATAGATTCAGATCAAGGTACCCACCCACTTTACAGGAAAGGTAATAAAAGAAATTTGTAAGCTACTAGGAGTAAGACAGAAGTTCCATATCCCCTATCATCCACAAAGCTCAGGCATGGTAGAGCGAATGAACAGAACCTTGAAAATAGCCTGAAGCAAGGCCATAGCCGAAATCGGACAGGGATGGGTGGATGTCCTTCCGTGTATCCTGATGAGGCTGAGAGCCACCGCAAACAGGGTGACACCATATGAACTCGTGACTGGACGAGCAATGTGTCTGCCGGAAGGAGTAATATCTGGTAGCGAGGGACTAGGACCCTTAAAAGATAAAATTAGGAAATACGTACAAACATTGGATAATCAATTAAAGGAGCTCAAACAAGAACAAGACATCAGAGATAAAATTACACAAAAGCAGGGGGCTTCGGAGCCCCTACCCAAGGTGGGCGAGCAGGTATTTGTTAAAATATTGCCAGAGAGATCGGGATTCTCACCGAGATGGACCGAACCATTTGACGTTATCATGACCAGTGATACGAGCGCATGTATAGATATGAGGGGAAACATTGGACTCAACTAAAACGGTACAACAATAACCTATCTGATCTTAAATCCCACAGAAACAATGGAATAAACACCAGAGATAAACTAACCTCTGGTGATGACCAGGCTTCTGCTTAATTTACAAGGAAACTTCACCATGTAGGTGGGAATACTGCTGGGACACGAAATAAGCAAAAGGGACATCCCACATTACACGACATGTACATGATGAGGAAGCATCATGTTTTAATGGAACAATCACATTCGGAGTCTCATCCACAGCTCCCAAAACATAGAAAGAAGAGACAAGCGAACCGAGGATGCTACAATGTCCAGATATGAAACCTGGGCCTATGAATGGACTAGTATTATTTACTGAGGGAGAACAATTGTATGATAATGTGAGACACGAAATTGTACCGGTACTAATGAACTTAACCATGCTACAATGGCCAGAATATTGTGAAAGATTTACTAAAACTAGCGAGTTGTATGCATATATGATAAGGAATGTAATTAACCAAGCTGCTGATGCGACAGGGGCAACTAGTTTCATGGGGCATGCTGCATTCCACCAAAGAATTAAGAAGGGCTTAGGAAACGATGTACTCACGGGAATAAATACGGGGACGTCATTCATTAATGCCCTAGATATACAAGGAGTCCAGAGTAGTGCAGAACAATTACAAAGGGAAATACAACAGATTTTAGAGAAAGAAACTGGTCTGACTCAACAAGGATCGGAGTTGGGAGGACATACAATAAGGAAATTACTTGAGGGAATCAAGGTTATAGAGGACCATGCTAGCGTTATCAACAAATTAAACCATAGAGATAAGGAACAGGCAAAAGATGATGTAGGAAGAGGCTTGTGTCACGCCTATGGCCAATGGACCACCAGACACTTAAAACACAATCTGGCAGATACAACGAGGCGAGGTACCAGACTGGGTTAACAGCACACAGCTCTATGGCCTGAGCCAGAATCCAGGCCGTCTAAGTGCTCGTACCCTCAAAGGGATGACCAGAGCATATCCAGTGATACAAAAATGCTTAGCAGAAGTAACAGCAATGATAGGCATGGTACTCATGATACCAGAAGTGAGACTAGACATGACCCCACACCCACAGTACCAGGTAAGAATGGTACTATGAGAGGAGTTTCCCGAAACGGATGCCATGGGAAAGGTACGCGTACGATATGCCCACATCCGGTAGGAGAAGGCCCTAAGGATGAGTGCGGCTATAATAAGACAGAGGGGTGCACGTTGGAATTATTACATACCAATCACCATCATACCCGCTCGGGATATAGAGGCAGAGGGGAGTATTGTATAGCCACCACAGAAACTGAGTACCAATATAGTGACCGTGTATGTGCAATCACAATGCCTAACTTCTGCTTTACACCAAAGATCCGTGACAATTGGACACACCAGATTGGTGTATGTACACTCGAGGGATAATTTAAGAGACGAACTGGTCAATTATGAAGATCCGGTGGGGGCTCCGATACCCTACCTGCAAAAGGATCTGCTAGAGATAAAAGAGGGCTGAAGCAAAATGGTGAAACAATACGTATGTTACAAGGGGACCTTAGGGAACTAGAAAGGGACATAGAAGTAGAACTACAGGAAGTCCCATGGTATGAGAAGCTGTGGGATTGGGGGATGAATGTCAACATCCACCCATGGATCCGCATTACCTCTTACATACTAGTTGTAGAACAATTGGTTTTGGCAACAGGAATGGGGATAGCAGCATGCGCCGGCTATAAAAAAACGTAGAAAACAAAAAAGAAAGAAGGAAATGGAAGAAATGTACATGACATTGATAAAGTAGTATTGCAAGATGTTCGATGGTAATTGCTGCAGATATCTCCCGGGCAGATTCCCATCAAACAGATGGAATATTACTACGAACGAGCGGAGGCTTGGGAGAAAGACCTGCTTAACGGATGTATAGTACTAATAACATTAATGCTTTTAACCTATGTAATTGGATGGATAATATGTCGATGGAAAGGATGTAGGGGGCATAGAAATCAGGATGATAATATGATTATATAAACAAGGTGACCCAATGGGTTGGATTTGATCACCACCCCGGCAGGACACCATAACAGGAGAAATAATTGGGTTGGTCAATGATTAAAAGGGATTAATCAGGACCAAAAGGTGGGACTGAAAGAGTTAAAAGGGGTAAAATAAGGGAATTGAGGAACCGAGCATACATCCAACCATTTAAGGAGTTGGTATGTACAAGTCCCATAGGGAAGTATGGTGTAATGTGGTCAAATGGTCAAACCGTCAGTTGCTAATTGAATAAAGTGCACAAACCATTAGTTACTAATTGAGGAATATGGTAAAGATAACGTATGGGGTCACAGGACTATGTAAATGGTCAAAATGTG
The DNA here is from genome assembly GCF_052327205.1 of Somniosus microcephalus. Lineage (NCBI taxonomy): Eukaryota > Metazoa > Chordata > Chondrichthyes > Squaliformes > Somniosidae > Somniosus > Somniosus microcephalus. Next base: position 55,711,942 of record NC_140991.1, on the reverse strand, counting down.
CACACGGGTCGCAAGAATTTGCACCCAAAATCAACTGTATGATGTAAGCCATGACTTAGGACAAAAAACTGTATATAAGGTAGGGGATCTTAGCGATCGGAGAGCATTCGTCCCAGGATGGATGACTCCCCTGTCGACTTGTAAAATAAAGTTGCTTTACTGAACGAACCTCCGGACTGATTGATTGGGAATAAGGCGGACGTCGACCCTTTATATCAGAGGGTCCATCTCGGGGAGAAGAAGCTCTCCCAGTCACCCTTTAACTAAACCCTCTGGTGTATGAGTATGAGAGTTTTCACACACCAAAGTGGTCAGTTATAGGAACCTCTCGTATGCTTTGGAGCAGTCAGTTGTTGGGAGAGTAGATTGCGGCACAGAAGAGAGAAAATGATTATAAAACAAAGAAATAAATTTGCGATTTTTTTTTTCCCTTGAGCAGTTTTAAACACTGGGTGCCAATTGGTTACCCTGCTAGCATGGAACACTGTCCTTTCATCTTGGGGCTCTCAATTTGAGCCCATTCTAGGCTGCTGAGGTGAATGAATCCTTTGCTTGCCAGATGTAAGGGTACCAGGTGAAATAAGTTGGACCGATATAATTCACGTTCTTAATAAGTCTAAGTTCACAAAAACTATTCAAGGTTTGGGACTAGGAGCATATTGAAAGATGACTAGAAAATGTGAACAGACAGCCAATTCAGAAACTGATAGGGTTACTTCGACAAGTGAAATATCGATGTGTAACTGTCCTGTAAATAGACTGATTGCAGCTGAAGTCTGATTCACTTTTTATCACTGCCATAGCTGGAACAATTTATCCACCTGTCAGTTTCATGCAGTTTATGCAAAGGTTTATCCATGGAAATGGAAACTGTCACAGCAAATTAAAAAAGAAAGAAAATAACTGTTCAATGCAGCACAAAGACAACATTTCCTTTTCCAGTGTCAGTTTAAAGTAATCATTTATTGTGAGCAGTTTGCAGTGAAGCAAAGGAAGAAAATAATTCACACCAGAGAGAACAACGTTAATTTAGTTCTAGGTGAAACCATTTTTTGAGATGAAGAATAAAAGAGCAAACAAAACCAAATGCCACTATCCTTTTCCCCTTTAACACGGGTAATATCTTTTGAAAATAGAAATACTGGCAAAAGAGAGATGTGACAAGATAATAGGCTGTGCCACTTTTGTACACTTCCCAGTGGACAGCTGAAAGAGCAGAATTAGCAGACTGCCTGTTTTGGGCAAGGACAAGAGCAAGAGAGGTGGATTTATGTTAGTGAAGATAGAACAAAATTTAACAAGAGTCGGGAACATAGGAAGGATATATTGGCCTTGGAGGGAGTGCACTGTAGGTTTACCAGAATGACACCTGGACTTCAAGGGTTAAGTTACATAAGAACATAAGAAATAGGGGCAGGAGAAGGCCAATCGGCCCCTCGAGCCTGCTCCGCCATTCAATAAGATCATGGCTGATCTGATCCTAACTGCCAATCCACTATCACAGAACCATCTCCTGAATCTAACAGAATTAGACACACGAAATAGGAGCAGGATCAGGCTACACGGCCCCTGGGCCCGCTCCGCTACCCACAGGGCCATGACCGATCCGAACCTAGACTCATGTCCAAATTCCTGCCCGCTCCCCGTAACCCTTAATTCCCTTTACTTCTAGGAAACTGTCTATTTCTGTTTTAAATTTATGTAATGATGTAGCTTCTACAGCTTTTTGGGGCAGCATATTCCATGGACCTACCACCCTCTGAGTGAAGTAGTTCCTCCTCATCTCAGTTTTGAAAGAGCAGCCCCTTATTCTAAGACTATGCCCCCTAGTTCTAGTTTCACCCATCATCGGGAACATCCTCCCCGCATCCACCCGATCCAACCCCCTTCACAATCTTATATGTTTCAATAAGATCGCCTGTCATTCTTCTGAACTCCAATGAGTAGAGTCCCAATCTACTCAACCTCTCCTCATATGTCCATCCCCTCATCCCCGGGATTAACCGAGTGAACCTTTGTGCTGACTCGAGAGCAAGTATGTCTTTTCTTAAGTATGGACACCAAAACTGTACGCAGTATTCCAGGTGCGGTCTCACCAATACCTTGTACAACGAGGAGAGATTACACAAATTAGTGTTGTATTCCCTAGAATTTAGAAGCTTAAGGGGTGATCTGATTGAAGTTTTCAAGATATTAAGGGGAACAGAGAGAAACTATTTCCGCTGGTTGGGGAGTCTCGGACTAGGGGACATAGTTTAAAAATTAGAGCCAGACCTTTCAGGAGTGAAATTAGGAAACACTTCGACACACAAAGGGTGGTAGGAGTTTGGAACTCGCTTCCACAAACGACAATTCATGCTAGATCAATTGTTAATTTTAAATCTGAGATTGATAGCTTTTTGTTAACCAAAGGTATTCAGGGATATGGACCAAAGGTGGGTACTTGGAATTAGGTTGCAGGTCAGCCATGATTTCATTGAGAGGAACAGGCTTGAGGGGCTGAATGGCCTACTCATGTTCCCATGTTCGTAACATAAGAAACTATTTCTATTCTTGAAAATTTTTCATGCAATGCTGACAACTTTGGAGCACTGGGCTCCCATATCAAGAGGAGTGTAACCAGTATACACAACAGTACCTGGCCATTGTCTGTGAATGACGCATTCAATTGGTGGGGGTGGGTAGACAGAGGGGAAGAAAGAAGTGCCCAACAAGGAATGACAGGAATGTGCCAGTGGGTGGATCAAGGCAAGAACTGGGGCAGCTCACACAATAGTTCATATTGTGTCCTGGCTATCATGTTGTTAGTATTTGCACCATAGTGGCATAGCATTACATAGGATATACGGCACAGAAACAGACCATTCGGCCCAACCAGTCTATGCCGACATTTACGTTCCACTCGAGCCTCCTCTCGTCTTTCCTCATCTAACTCTATCAGCATAACCCTCCATTCCCTTCTCCCTCCTATGCTTATCTTGCCTCCCCTTAAATGCATCTATACTATTCACTTCAATCACTCCCTGTGGTAGCGAGTTACACATTCTCACCACTCTCTGCGTAAAGACGTGTCATCTGAAATTCCCTATTTCATTTCTTGGTGACTATCTTATACTGATGGCCTCGAGTTTTGCTCTTCCCCACAAGTAGAAACACTCTTGCTGTATCTACGCCACCAAAACCTTTCATAATTTTAAAGACCTCTATTAGGTCACCCCTCAGCCTTCGCTTTTCAAGATAAAAAAGACCCAGCTTCTTCATCCTTTCCAGATAGGTATAACCTCGCATTATTCAACGTTATGTTGATTTTACACACAAGAGTTAAGATCATAATAGTGTAGCAAGTAGTAGATGAGTACTCGTTTGCATGTCAGCCGTGGCTCAGTGGGTCAGAAAGTTAAGAGTTCAAGTCCAGAGACTTGAGCACAAGATCTAAGCTGACACTCCCATGCAGTTCTGAGGGAGTGCTGCACTGTCAGAGGTGATGTCTTCCAGACACCTGCCCTCTCAGGTGGATGTAAAAGATCCCATGGCACTAATGGAAGAAGAACAGGGGAGTTATCCCCAGTGTCCTGGCCGATATTTATCCCTCAACCAACATCACAATGATCAATTATTTCATAGAAGATAGGATAGGAGAAGATAGGAGCAGGAGTAGGCCATTCGGCCCCTCGAGCCTGCTCCGCCATTCAATGAGATCATGGCTGATCATCCAAATTCAGTACCCTGTTCCTGCCTCATCTCCATATCCCTTGATCACTTTAGCCTTAAGAAATATATCCAACTCCTTCTTGAATATACTTAATGAATTGGCCTCCACTGCCTTCTTTGGTAGAGAATTCCACAGGTTCACCACTCTCTGGGTGAAGAAATTCCTCCTCATCTCTGTCCTAAATGGCTTACCCCTTATCCTTAGACTGTGACCCCTGGTTCTGGACTCCCCAACCATCGGGAACATCCTTCCAGCATCTAGTCTGTCTAGTCCTGTTAGAATTTTATAAGTTTCAATGAGATCCCCTCTCATTCTTTTAAACTCCAGCGAGTACAAGCCCAATCGACCCAATCTCTCCTCGTACGTCATTCCTGCCATCCCAGGTATTAGCCTGGTGAATCTTCGCTGCACTCCTTCCATGGCAAGAACATCCTTCCTCAAATAAAGCGACCAAAACTGCACACAACACTCAAGGTGTGGTCTCACCAAGGCCCTGTACAACTGCAGCAAGACATCCTTGTTCCTGTACTCAAACCATCTCGCTACGAAGGCCAACATACCATTTGCCTTCTTAACAACCTGTCCAAATCATACTGGAGTTTCTCGGTATCCTCCTCACAGCACACATGCCCACCCAGCTTTGTGTCGTCTGCAAACTTGGAGATAATTACATCTAGTTCCCTCGTCCAGATCATTAATATATATTGTGAATAGCTGGGGTCCAAGGACCGATCCCTGTGGTACCCCACTAGTCACTGCCTGCCACTCGGAAAAAGAGGCGTTTATTCCAACTCTTTGCTTTCTGTCTGCCAACCAGTTCTCTATCCAAGTCAATACCTTGCCCCCAATCCCATGTGCCTTAATTTTACATGCTAATCTTGTAGTGTATGTAGAAATTAAAAACCAGAGCGTGTCAGGAAGGGGCAGAAGGTATGGAGTAAAAGGTAAAGTAATAAAAAGGGCAAAAGCAGGAACTAAGTGTCACAAAACATCTTTGAAAGTTCTCTATCTGAATGCACGTAGCATTCGTAACAAAATAGACGAGTTAATGGCACAAATAACTACATATGGGTATGATCTTGTGGCCATTACAGAAACATGGCTGCAGGGTGACAATGTCTGGGAATTAAACATACCAGGTTATTGAACAATCAGGAAGGACAGGCAGGAAGGAAGGGGAGGTGGGGTGGCTATGTTAATAAAGGAAGGAATCACTGTAATACAGAGAAATGATATTGGGTCAAAAGATCTGGATAATGAAACAGTTTGGGTGGAGGTAAGGAATAATAAGGGGAAAAAAACACTAGTGGGCGTAGTCTATAGGCCTCCGAACAGTAGCAACTCTGTTGGACGGAGTATCAATCAGGAAATAGTTGAGGCTTGTAATAAGAGAACATCTATAATTATGGGGGATTTTAACTATCATATTAATTGGACAAATCAAATTGGGCAGGGCTGCCTTGAGGATGAGTTCATTGAGTGTATTAGGGATGGATTTCTTGAGCAGTATGTAACTGAACCGACCAGGGGGCAAGCAACCTTAGATCTGGTCCTGTGTAACGAGACGGGATTAATTAAAAATGTCCTAGTAAAGGATCCCCTTGGAATGAGTGACCATAACATGGTTGAATTCCATATTCAATTAGAGGGTGAGAAGGTTGGATCTCAAACAAACATGCTAAGCTTGAATAAAGGAGACTATGAAGGTATGAGAGCGGAATTGAGTAGAGTGGATTGGGAAAATAGATTAAAGGGTAAGACGATACATGATCAGTGGTGTACATTTAAGGAGTTATTTTACAACTTCCAAAAAATATATATTCCACTGAGAAGAAAAGGGTGTAAAAGAAAAGACAGCCATCCGTGGCTAAGTAAACAAATTAAGGATAGTATTCGACTAAAAACAAGGGCATATAAGGTAGCCAAATCTAGTGGGAGGATAGAGGATTGGGAAAACTTTAAAAGACAGCAAAAAATAACAAAAAGATTGATTAAGAAAGGGAAGATAGATTATGAAAGTAAATTAGCAAAAAATATAAAAACAGACAGTAAGAGTTTTTATAGTTATATAAAAAGAAAAAGGGTGGCTAAAGTAAATGTTGGTCCCTTGGAGGATGAGACCGGGAAATTAATGGTGGGAAATATGGAGATGGCAAAAACACTGAATGAATATTTTACATCAGTCTTTATAGTAGAAGACACTAAGAATATCCCAACACTGGACAAACAGGGGGCTAAAGGGGGGGAGGAGCTAAACATGATCAAAATCACTAAGGAAGTGGTACTCGGTAAAATAATGGGACTCAAGGCGGATAAATCACCTGGACCTGATGGCTTACATCCTAGGGTCTTGAGGGAAGTGGCGGTAGGGATTGTGGATGCATTGGTAATAATTTTCCAAAACTCCCTGGACTCGGCAAAGGTCCCGGCAGACTGGAAAACTGCAAATGTAATACCCTTATTTAAAAAGGGCAGTAGACAGAAGGCTGGAAACTATAGACCGGTTAGCCTAACATCTGTGGTAGGTAAAATTTTGGAGTCCATTATTAAGGAAACAGTAACAGGACATTTGGATAATCATAATTTAATAGGACAAAGTCAGCATGGTTTTATGAAGGGGAAGTCATGTTTGACAAATTTGCTGGAGTTCTTTGAGGAAGTAACGTATAGGGTGGATAAAGGGGAACCAGTGGACGTAGTGTATTTAGACTTCCAAAAGGCATTTGACAAGGTGCCACACAAAAGATTATTGCTTAAGATAAAAAATCACGGGATTGGGGGTAATATTCTGGCAGGGATAGAGGATTGGCTATCTAACAGAAGGCAGAGAGAGTTGGGATAAATGGTTCATTCTCAGACTGGCAATCAGTAACTAGTGGTGTTCCGCAGGGGTCAGTGCTGGGTCCCCAACTCTTTACAATCTATATTAACGATTTGGAGGAGGGGACCGAGTGTAACATATCAAAGTTTGCAGATGATACTAAGATGGGAGGGAAAGTAGTGAGTGAGGAGGACATAAAAAACCTGCAAGGGGACATCGACAGGCTAAGTCAGTGGGCAGAGATTTGGCAGATGGAATACAATACTGGAAAGTGTGAGGTTATGCACTTTGGCAGGAAAAAATCATAGAGCAAGTTATTATCTTAATGGCAAGAAACTGGAAAGTACTGAAGTACAAAGGGATCTGGGGGTCCTGGTGCACGAAACTCAAAAGGTTAGTATGCAGGTGCAGCAAGTGATTAAGAAGGCCAATGGAATGTTGGCTTTCATTGCTAGGGGGATAGAATATAAAAATAGGGAGGTATTGCTTCAGTTGTACAAGGTATTGGTGAGATCGCACCTGGAATACTGCGTACAGTTTTGGTGTCCATACTTAAGAAAGGACATACTTGCTCTCGAGTCAGTACAAAGAAGGTTCACTCGGTTAATCCCGGGGATGAGGGGATGGACATATGAGGAGAGGTTGAGTAGATTGGGACTCTACTCATTGGAGTTCAGAAGAATGAGAGGCGATCTTATTGAATCATGTAAGATTGTGAAGGGGTTGGATCGGGTGGAAGCGGGGAAGATGTTCCCGATGATGGGTGAAACTAGAACTAGGGGGCATAGCCTTAGAATAAGGGGCTGCTCTTTCAAAACTGAGATGAGGAGGAACTACTTCACTCAGAGGGTGGTAGGTCCATGGAATATGCTGCCCCAAAAAGCTGTAGAAGCTACATCATGACATAAATTTAAAACAGAAATAGACAGTTTCCTAGAAGTAAAGGGAATTAAAGGTTACGGGGAGCGGGCAGGAATTTGGACATGAGTCTAGGTTCGGATCGGTCATGGCCCTGTGGGTAGCGGAGCGGGCCCAGGGGCCGTGTAGCCTGATCCTGCTCCTATTTCGTGTGTCTAATTCTGTTAGATTCAGGAGATGGTACTGTGATAGTGGATTGGCAGTTAGGGTCAGATCAGCCATGATCTTATTGAATGGCGGAGCAGGCTCGAGGGGCCGATTGGCCTACTCCTGCTCCTATTTCTTATGTTCTTATGTTCTTATGCTCTTTAAGAGCCCCAGGTGTGCTGTAATGCCGGTAATTGCCACTCGGGCTATATAAGCCTGTATATTGTGTATATCCGTTAGAACCCCCCCCAGACTTTGCTTAGTAAATACCTATGAACCAACTCCTGTCTTCAGTGTCTTTATCAACACACGGACACGACAGTGGTGACGAAGTGGAAACGGACTTACCTGCAATTCGGCAGCACCTCAAGGACATCGATTCCTCCGGCGTCCAGAAGACTCAAGGAAGTGAGAGAAGCTGTGTTTTCACCAGCTGGCCAAGCTGGTGGCAGGTACTGCGCTAATCCTTCCTGGGCGTCAGGCTGGGGCTCCAGCGGCTGGCTCTACAGCTGAGACAGGCAGCGAAATCGGAGGCAAGGAATAACGGACTGGGAGGGAGCACTCGGGAGACGGCCGGCGCGGCAAGCAGGTCAGCGTTCAGACCTGGAGAGAAACTCCGGCGGGAACGAGTCTCCGACAGTAAAAATAAAAACGGAAACCACGGTAAACAGCGTTGTCATCGGCAGCAGCGGCGGGAAAGCACGGGAAGCGCCATATCTTTGCTGCAGAAAAGAAAAAAAAGCACGGGAAGCGCCATATCTTTTCTGAAATGCCTAAGTCTGGCAATACTGATGCTTTTGATAGCGAAATAGAGGATTGGACCACATACGTGGAAAGAGTAGAGGTATATTGCACTGCAAATGGAATAGAAGATGAAAAAAAAGCTTCAGTACTTCTGAACTTAATGGGCGCAAAGGCATACGGGCTGTTACGAAATTTAATCACTCCAGCCAAACCAAAGGACAAGAATTTTAAAGAAATTGTTGATACCCTGCAGGAGCACTTAAACCCAACACCGCTGCTGATAGCGGAACGATTCAAGTTCTTCAAGAGAAATCAACACAAGAATGAAAGTAACGCTGATTACCTAACCGAATTAAGAAAGCTATCAAAGTACTGCCAATTCGGGGCAGGACTATCAGATTATCTTTGGGACAAATTCGTTTGCGGTCTCTTAAGTGAAGGAACACAAAAAAGGCTGCTTTCTGAAAAAGATTTAACATTGGACAAAGCTTTCAGTATGGCTGTATCATACGAAACAGCAGCAAGAGGAGCTGCAGAGATACAACAAAAGACACAGGACTTCGGCACCCATGAAATGACACAGGGTTTCGAAAGATGTTATCGCTGCGGCAGATCCACCCATGACCAGAGGGACTGCTGGTTCAAGGACAAAGCATGCAGGCAATGCGGAAAGATTGGACACATTCCACAGGTATGCTGATCTGGACAAAATAAATCCACAGACAGAAAAAAAAAAATCAATAAAGAAAAGTACAGGAAGGTACAAATGATGACGGACAGTAGCTCCGAAGACCAGAAGAGCGATAACGACTTCGAAAACAAGAGACTAAGCTGTCTCAAATTACATAATGTACTTGCCAAAGATGATTACCAAACCATTTGGGTTACCCTCACGATAGCAGGGTCCCCAGTTAAAATGGAGCTAGATACAGGATCAGCTCTAACTGTCATAAATCGACGGGATTACGAGAGGCTATTTTCGCATATACCTCTAAAAGACACATCCATTATCTTAAAAACATGTACGGGGCAGAAAGTATACCCCAAAGGAAAAATAAGGGTGCCTGTTGTATACAACGGCAAAGAAATACAAAAGTTGTATTTTTGCATTCTACAAGATGGTGGTCCACTGTTGTTGGGACGTGAATGGATCAGAAAGATACGTTTAGACTGGCACTCCATTCAGGCACTGACGGTGGCCAGTAAGAAAAAAAACAATGATGACATCATACCTGAACGATTAAAAGACATCTTGGCCAACGCCAAAGAAGTGTTTCAAGGGAAACTAGGAACCTTGAAAGACATCACCGCCTCAATAAAAGTGGAAGATGCAGCAATTCCCAAATTTTTTAAGGCAAGACCGGTGCCATACGCAATACGTCCAGCAGTCGAGGCAGAGCTGGAGAATTTGGAAAAAGCAGGCGTATTATCCAAAATAGATTGGAGCGAGTGGGCAACACCCATCGTTCCAGTCATGAAAAAAAGCATTGAATAAAGATAAATCTGAAGAACAGAGAAAAATTTGCATCTGTGGAGGCTTCAAGGTGACTGTAAACCCGGTCCTTCACACAGTAGTGTCCTCTTCCGAGGATAGAAGATATTTTCGCCTCACTATCCGGAGGGAAACGTTTCACCAAAATTGACTTGGCACAGGCATATCTACAGATGGAGATTGAGGAGGCCTCTAAAAAGTATCTCACGATAAACACACACAAAGGCCTGTACCAGTACAATCGACTGGTTTTTGGAGTAGCATCAGCTCCAGCTATCTGGCAAAGAGCTATGGAGCAAGTCCTGCAAGGGATTCCGGGGACTCAATGCTACCTGGACGACATCCTTGTAACAGGAGAAAACGACAACGAGCACCATGCCAATTTGGAGCAGGTGCTCACTAGGCTGAAAGAACGGGGCCTACGAGCGAATCGCCCCAAGTGCGAATTTTTCCAAAATCAGATATCATATTGTGGCCACATAATTAATAATGAAGCGTTGCATAAGTCACCTGAAAAAATTGAAGCGGTCATAAAAGCCCCAGCACCTGAAAATGTTTCACAATTAAGGTCGTTCCTGGGATTAATAAATTACTATCATAAATTTTTACCGAACTTATCAACTCTTCTACACCCTCTTAATGAACTTCTACAAACAGGAGTGATTTGGAAATGGAACGAAGACTGTAAACGTGCCTTCCATAAATGCAAAGGCTTAATCACATCCGAAGAAGTTTTGGCTCATTACAACCCATCACTGCCAATCAGACTGGCGTGCGATGCATCCCCTTACGGCATAGGAGCAGTATTATCCCATAAATTCCCTGATGGCTCAGAACGGCCGATAGCTTTTGCGTCACGCTCATTAAACTCAGCTGAGCGTAACTATGCCCAAATCGACAGGGAAGCACTCAGCCTGGTATGGGGAGTGAAGAAATTCAACCATTACCTACACGGACAAAAATTTACCTTGTTGACTGACCATCAACCCCTCATCTCCATATTCAACCCTAAAAAAGGTGTTCCCATTATGACAGCGCAAAGACTACAGAGGTGATCCCTTTTTCTAGGGGCACACCAATACAACATAGAATACAAAGGATCAAAACAGCATGGGAATGCTGACGGTTTATCGCACCTACCGTTGCCAACGTTAGAAGAGGCACCTACAGTAGACCCAGTAGAGATGTTCCACTCTACCATAGTGGAATGTCTACCAGTAACAAATTCTGCCATTGAAAGGGAGACGAGAAATGACCCGACTCTCTCACGGGTCTACGATTTAACAGTGAAGGGATGGCCAGCACATGGCGAACCACTGTTGCCAGCATTCTTGCAAAGAAGAGAACAGCTGTCAGTGTGCCGAGGAACCTTGATGTGTGGATCCAGAGTGGTAATTCCACCCAAACTCCAGGATAAAGTGCTAAAGGAGCTTCACGAGGGGCATCTGGGTGGAGTGAAAATGAAGAACCTAGCTAGGGCGTTTGTATGGTGGCCAGGTATCGATGGAGACATCGAAGAAATGACCAAGAGCTGCCTAGGATGCCAGAAGGTCCAAAACGCTCCACCACAAGCCCCTCTACATCCATGGGAGTGGCCCCCATCTCCCTGGCAAAGGGTGCACATCGACTTTGCTGGTCCATTTATGGACTCGATGTTCTTAATCGCGGTGGATGCACACTCCAAGTGGCCGGAGGTAATAAAGATGTCCTCCACCACCACGGAAAAAACCATCACAGTATTAAGGACCATATTTGCCAGGAATGGGCTGCCGGAACAGATATGTTCTGATAATGGACCGCAATTTGTGTCCGAAGAATTCAGAAAGTTCTTAAAAAACAATGGGGTTAAGCACTGCACGTCCGCCCCATACCATCCCGCCACCAATGGATTGGCTGAAAGGTTTGTCCAGACCTTCAAGAAGGCCATAAAGGCCATGGGTAATGAAGACATAAAACTTCAGCACAAGGTGGATAACTTCTTGTTCGCATACAGGAATGCAACACATATGGTTACCAACCAAACTCCCGCCATGATGTTCTTCAATAGAAACCTAAGATGCCGGCTGGATTTGGTCAAGCCCAACATCAGAAGGGACGTGGAGAACCGGCAGTTTCAAGGCATGAATGAAATCCCAACTAGGGCCTTCCAGATAGGTCAACAAGTTTTGGCCCGGGACTACTGTACCGAGAAATGGCAGCCTGGAACTATCTGCACACGACTAGGACCACTGATGTATACCGTGGACATCGGAGAAAGCAGAATAAGGTGCCATGCTGACCAAATCATAAAGTCATCCGAAAAGGGACAACCTACACCACAACTCTATACGTCTAACGATGAAGTAGAGATACCCATATCTACCTCCGATCCGGTGATACTGGAACCCGATGAACCAGACACTGGCATTCAAGCCAAATCAGCCTTGCCAAAAGAACCTACACCACCAGAAACTACTACACCCCCGAGGCGTTATCCGGACCGAGTCAGGAAGCCTCCTGAGAGACTGACTTATAATTAATTAACTGCAGCAATGTGTATATTATTTTTCTTATAACATGTAATTAATAATTACTTAAAATATGATGTACTGGTTAGCTAAAAGGGGAGGAATTGTAGTGTATGTGCCGTTAAGAGCCCCAGGTGTGCTGTAATGCCAGTAATTGCCACTCGGGCTATATAAGCCTGTATATTGTGTATATCCGTTAGAACCCCCCCCATGCTTTGCTTAGTAAATACCTATGAACCAACTCCTGTCTTCAGTGTCTTTATCAACACACGGACACTACAAATCTCTTATGCGGGACCTTATCGAAAGCCTTTTGAAAATCCAAATACACCACATCCACTGGTTCTCCCTTATCTATTTTACCAGTTACATCCTCAAAAAATTGCAGTAGATTAGTCAAGCACAACTTACCTTTTGTAAATCCATGTTGACTTTGTCCGATCCGGTCACTTTTTTCCAAGTGCTCTGCTATTACATCCTTTATAATGGACTCTAGCATTTTCCCCACTACCGATGTCAGGCTTACCGGTCTGTAATTGGACAGGTTGGGTGATTGGGCAGAAGCATGGCAGATGCAATATAACGTGGATAAATGTGAGGTTATCCACTTTGGTGTCAAAAACAGGAAGGCAGATTATTATCTGAATGGCAATAGATTGGGAGAAGGGGAAGTGCAACAAGACCTGGGTGTCCTTGTGCACCAGTCGCTGAAGGTAAGCATGCAGGTGCAGCAGGCGGTTAAGAAGGCAAATGGTATGTTGGCCTTCATAGTGAGAGGGTTTGAGTACAGGAACAAGGATGTCTTGCTGCAGTTGTACAGGGCCTTGGTGAGACCACATCTTGAGTATTGTGTGCAGTTTTGGTCGCCTTATCTGAGGAAGGATATTCTTGCCATGGAAGGAGTTCAGAGAAGATTCACCAGGCTGATACCTGGGATGGCAGGAATGACGTATGAGGAGAGATTGGGTCGATTGGGCTTGTACTCGCTGGAGTTTAGAAGAATGAGAGGGGATCTCATTGAAACTTATAAAATTCTGGCAGGACTGGACAGACTAGATGCAGGGGGGATGTTCCCGATGGTCGGGGAATCCAGAACCAGGGGTCACAGTCTAAGGATAAGGGGTAGGCCTTTTAGGACAGAAACGAGGAGGAATTTCTTCACCCAGAGAGTGGTGAACCTGTGGAATTCTCTGCCACAGAGGGCGGTGGAGGCCAGTTCATTAAATATATTCAAGAAAGAGTTGGATATATTTCTTAAGGCTAAAGGGATCAAGGGATATGGGGAGAAGGCAGGAACAGGGTACTGAATTTGAATGATCAGCCATGATCTCATTGAATGGTGGAGCAGGCTCGAAGGGCCGAATGGCCTACTCCTGCTCCTATCTTTTATGTTTCTATGTTTCCCCGTTTTTTCTCTACCACCCTTTTTGAACAGTGGGGTAAACATTAGCTACCCGTCAATCCATGGGTACTGTTCCAGAGTCTATCGAATTTTGGAAGATGACCAGCAATGCATCTGCTATTTCTAGGGCCACTTCCTTAAGTACCCTAGGATGTAGGTTATCAGGCCCTGGGGATTTATCGGCCCTCAATCCCATCAATTTCCCTACAAATACTGATTTCTATCAGTTCCTCCCTTTCATTAGACCCTATGTTTCCTGACGTCTTTGGGAGGTTATTTGTGTCCTCCTTTGTGAAGACAGAACCAAAGTATGTATTTAATTGGTCTGCCATTTCTTTGTGCCCCATTATAAATTCCCCTGATTCTGACTGCAAGGGACCTACGCTTGACTTCACCAATCTTTTTCTCTTCACATATCTATAAAAGCTTTTACAGTCAGTTTTTATGTTCCCTGCAAGCTTACTCTCATACTCTATTTTCCCCTCTTAATTAATCCCTTTGCCCTCCTTTATTGAATCCTAAACTGCTCCCAATCCTCAGGTTTACTGCTTTTTCTGGCCAATTTATATGTCCTCTCCTTGGATCTTATGCTATCCCTAATTTCCCTCGTTAGCCATGGTTGAATCACCTTTTTTGTTTTATTTTTATGCCAAACTGGGATGAACAAATTCTGTAGTTCATCCATGCGATCTTTGAATGTTTGCCATTGCCCATCCACCGTCAACCCTTTGAGTAACATTCCCCAATCAATCCTACCCAACTCGCACCTCATCCCATCGTAGTCTCCTTTATTTAAATTCAGGACCCTAGTCTCTGACTCAACTATTTCACTCTCCATCTTAAATGAAGAATTCTATCATATTATGATCGCTCTGACTCAAGGGGCCTCACACAAGATTGCTAATTAATCCTTTCTCATTACATAATACCCAGTCTAAGATGGCCTGATCTCTAGTTGGTTCCTCGACATATTGGTCCAGGAAACCATCCCGTATACACTCCAGGAATTCCTCCTCCACAGTATTGTTACTAATTTGGTTAGCCCAATCTATATGTAGATTAAAGTCATCCATGATAACTGCTGTGCCCTTATTGCACGCTTCTCTAATTTCCCGTTTAATGCAATCCCCGACCTCCGCATTACTGTTTGGAGGTCTATATACCACTCCCACTAACATTTTCTGCCCCTTTGTATTTCTCAGTTCTACCCATACAGATTCCACATCATCAGAGTTAATATCCTTCCTTTCAATTGTGTTAATCCCCTCTTTAACCAGCAATGCTACCCCACCTCCTTTTCCTTTTTGACTATCGTTCCTGACTATTGAATACCCCTGGATGGTGAGTTCCCAGCCTTGGCCACCCTGCAGCCATGTTTCTATGTTTCTGTAATCCCAATCATATCATATTTCATTGCTGCTTGTGGGACCTTGCTGTGTGCAAATTGGCTGCCGCATTTTCTACAACAGTGACTACACTTCAAAAAAACACTTCATTGGCTGTAAAGTGCTTTGGGACATCCTGAGGTTGTGAAAGGCGCAATAAAAATGCAAGTATTTCTTTTAGTAGAGCCACCAACACAATCACTCCATGTTCCGTGTATCATGTTGCATTACTGAGCCACACAAATCCAGAAATATGCAAATTTCAATCCCAGAACCAAGCTGAATTAGCCCATGTTAACTGGTTGGGATCAGGGTGGAATGAATTAAAAATCAGTCTGGGTTGCGAGTGCTGTTCGCTATCCAGTAGCCTGCCATTAGAAGCGCAGCGTGTAGATGTCTGCTGAAGGAAGAACTGAGCTTGGCTGTGGCAGTCCATCCAATCAAGCAGTTTGCCAAAAGTCAGTTGCCAGGTTCAAAATACAAAAGAAAGGATTCACGATCATAGAAACCGCATCTGTACAAGTCACCAAGAGGCCAGATACTAATCCGCAAGATTATTTTTATTTAGAGTCCCAAGGGAAAGTTGTCCAGGCCCCACTGCAGGAGATAGGGAGGGAAGAAAACAAAAAAAATCCATTCCCATGCCAAAATATAATTTTTATGACTTTCATCTGTATTATTTTCTCTTGCAGTAAAAAAAAATTCAATCCATTCACATAAAAAACAAAATTTATATCTGTAACATCTGAAAACATCAACATCACCACAATCTCTCGATCACATGATCCACAGCTTTGGATGTTTATAGATCCTATGGGGGAGAAATTCGGTATCGCCCCGTTTGGGGCGCAATTATCGGCCGGGCGCAAAGTTTAGCGCCTGTCACCAATTATCGTCTCCGACTGCAAACTTGGCTTCTATCACCCCTGGAGGCGATTTGAGCGCTACACACCTCTCAATGCGTTAACGTCGAGGAGCAAGGCGCTAACTCAGCGCGCTGGCGAAGCTCATGTGACGTCAGTCAGCAATGGAACACAGATACACTGGTGCCAGCCAGTTCTTAAAGGGGTGGGTTGATCTTGCTCTCCATCCACACCCTGCTCATTGCAGCCTTGAATCTCGGCCTGGAGAGGCCTGTACATCAAATCTGCTGGAAAGAACAATGGAGAGACCCAGGGAAAGAGCTCGGAGTGCATAGTCTCTTCTAAATTGATGCAAGGAAAGTCAAATCAAAATGAACCTGCAAAGTGTTGCTCAGTACCCAAAACTCCTTCACACAGTGTTGGATCTCTGCAGAAGTCGCTCTCTCTCAATGCGTGGTGCAAAAATGTCGCCGACAAAAAAAAGGCAGGAAGTGGCCGCCTTTAAATAGCGCTCCCCCAGTCCAAAACCGACTGCAAAATGTTCCCCTCAACCTGTCATTGCCAGCGGCAGGCACTAAGGCAGGGGATGCCACTCAATATCTGGTCTGGGGCGCTGCACGCGCGACTGACGTCACGATCTACAGGCGCAGGAGATCGTGGCGGTAGTGTTTAGCGCTGCCGCAAAATGTCTAGTCAACTTCGCGAGCGGCACAAACATCGCCACGCTCGGGCGCAAGTTGCTTTGTGCCCCATTAGTGCCCTCTTAGGGCGCTAATGGGAGGCATAAAGCAATCCAATTTTTCGCCCTTGGTTTCAAATTCTAATTTGATGAATTTACAATTGTTTTATTTGTAAAAACGGACAATAATGAACAGTGGAACATCACATTTATGGCCAGAGAGAGAAACTCCCCCCTCCCCCCCCGCCCACAACCCGCCACCCCACTCCAAAAACTATGTTGAAAATGAGATTTAAACAAATGAATGGTAATAATTTTTACACTGTCCAGGGACAGTGGTTTGGTAGATGAGGCAATCCAATGATAATAAAGCATGCATATTCTACTCAGTACCAAGCCTGATGAATAAATGGCCTTTTAACGAAAATTCTGTACATCACTGAAATCGTTCATTTAAAAAAAATGAAAACGTTTCCCTAATCCCAGGAGTTGACTATAATATGGACATTTATACACAGGTGAACCTTTATTAACCAGGTGCTTCTCTAAGAGTTCCTAACTGTCTCACAGAAAGAGCTAATAACCTCATTAACTACTAGAAGTGTGTACTCTCGATCTGAATAAAATTCATTCTCACGGTGCATTGAGAGGGTTTTTTTTCCCCCAGTTTCATTGTCCGTTGACTTTGCAATGTTTTGTAACAATATCAGAAAAAATATATAATTGGAATACTAGACAAAGAAAATGGTCCTGTATCAGTGAAACAAAAGCATGCTAATTATCCTCTGACAAACCTTAAAAAGAACAAAAGGTCCATCAAATGGCTACTTGACTCACCAATCAGTCTGTTAAACCCAATATTCCTGGTGGGTGACTCATCCAGTCCCTCAATTCCACTGTAAAGTGAATGCGAAATCCTTCGCTCTCTGTCATCCATCACAGCATCAATAGGCAACTCAGGCCCAGGGGGACTCCCAGGTGTCTCGAGCTGGGGAGAAAGAGAAAATCTACATTGAAGGACTATTTAGCAGCATGGGGGAATGCAACAAGTTGCCCTGGGCCTGCACCCGACTGGGTACCCAATGAACTAGAACTCCTCACCAAGATTCACAATAATTTGCTATGACAGTCCTGCTTAATGACTAACTTTCAACGCCACTTTGCACAATACCTCCCACGGTGCCCTGTCATCCTTCAACACTCCTGGAAGAATATAGGAATTAAAAGCTCCCTTTTGGTTGTTTGTGTATTTTTAAAAAAATCAAAAAATCATTGGAATCACAAAAGGTTGTAAAATGCACAATGTATTGAAGATTTTTGTTTTCAGAAATAACAAAATTACAGTTGCAATGGATGAGAGAGAATGTGCAGTCGCACGCGGATTTATTTATTTTTTCCCGGTGTTTAAGCCTCGTCAAATTTTGTCTCAATTTGGTTCTGAAACAGAGAATAGGCTTATTTAACTAGTTCTGACATTTGCTATGGGATTTAAATAATTCTGATTGATTGATATATGCCAATCAAACTAATCCATGCAGCTCTAAGCAACAGAATATCAATACTGTTAAATTTAAAGTCAAGTTTTATGAGAAGTAGTAAGCCACTATTTCCAGTAAAATGCCCTCTATTCAATTTGTAGATGTCATTATCTCAATTGGATTGGGTGCAGTGGATTAGACTCAAGCTGTTCATATCTGAGAGTTGGATTCAAATCCAACAGAGATCAACAGGATGACAGTTTCTCTCGTTTTTTTGGCTGCAATGGTCCTCTGTGAAATGAGTTTGGGAAAATCTCACTCCACTTCCCTGTGGGCCCACAGCACACAACTGCCACTAAGTGAGTGAGGTTGGCAATTTGGTGCCAGGTTGGCTGGTGTGGCCAACAGAAAATGCCACACTGGTGCTCTTCTGAGTCTGGGGCTGAAGCACATTGTAAGGGCATAGCATAAGCAGCTTTAGGCTGCATCTGACCCTGCTGTGCCTGACCTGTAAAATGCTCGATGCTGTCAGAGTGCCTGAAATATAAAGTGCCTCATTTATCAACACTAACAGACCTCACCTCAAGAGCCCAATACTCAAAAACGTACAAAAAATACAATTTCTAATACATATAATTCACATATGCACAATGGGTAACTGTCAAGGACAAGAAACAAACTAGATCTCTCTAAAATGAACTGACAGCGATTTGAATGATTCAAATTGCTTTGGATTCAGGAGGACCTGTCCCTTTACAAAAAATGACATCTGTTTTCAGAAGGATAACATCCCTCTGCACCTTCAGAAGTGTGATTTTTGCTGTTCCTGCACAGATGGCACAATGTTCCCCTGTGCATGTATATCACCATTTACAATTTCCTACTATTAGTTTTGTGCCATTGTGGTGGGCATTAGCTAGCATCTGTGGCTGCAACAACATTATCATCAAGGATTGGGCAAGTTTTAAAACAACAGATTCTTTTGATACTATGCAAATACATTACTGATAACTCGGGTGGATGTTATGGAATAATTCAAAGATTTCCAAACAGGTGCTATGCAGGCCAGGGGCATTTGATTCAAGGCACTTCTTAAGAAAATGCATTTGATCTTTGGTAGTCTGGTAATGGAGAATGTGTCTGAATAAGGGGCCCCTGTTAGTGAGTGGAGTAGATGTGTTCCCAGTAACTTTGTGGTAGCCTGCATTTCCAGTGATCTAGTTGAGAATAAGCATGTTATAAACTGGCAATTTGTGGTATATGTCCAATATATGATGGCCTATAGGCAATAGTTGTGGCTTCAAACACCAAAACTTTGATCTTTTGAAAAGCCAAACCCAAAGTCTGAATAAAATGATCATATATAATAATGGAATGGCATTCTTATTTCCTAAGTGAGGAAGACCTTTGATTTCCAACTGCCCTGGAGTATATTCCATTTATACAGATTAAAAACATAAAGGGCACTTACTCACAAGTCAGAAAATCATCTCTGAAGAGTAATTACCTTCGCATTGGAAATGCACTGTTACAGCTAATATTTTTCCACTTTCCCCTTTCCTGAAATACTATAATTGCATTTTCCACCTCTGTATACCTTGCAGATGCTGCAACATTAACTAAGAAAACCTGAAATGGCAAGAGCATGTGTCATTGGACTCCATGCGTAAGTGCAAGAAGGTGACTTTTCCCCTGATTTTTGATGCCTCCATTCAGTTCTTTTCCTAACAACACGAGTGAGATTTGTAAGTACCCATCGGAGGAATTGCAGGTATGAGCCAAAATTATCTATGACTACGACTGCGTTTCAAAGCACCAATGTTCTGCATGGATAGGCTGCTGGTACAACCGATATGTTTCTGCATGTTGTTTGAAAACTTTGTAAATGCCGTCACCAGAACAAATTTGAAGTACCCGCAATTAAAATTTCATTCACAATACTGCAGCAGGAGGTTCCTTTGAGGTTGGAGCTGAAGTACTTTTAGCTGCAGAACTTTAGTCTGCATCTGGCTGTGCTCTACCTGAGAGCATTGGGTGCTGATACTAGATGCAAACATTGGAAAGCATTCAATTGCTCATTTCTTAATTTGATGCGCGCAAAAAATTAGAAAGCATCCACACTGCAAAACCTACAGTTGCTTTAAAAAAGATCATTTGTTTTTCAGTAGATCATTACTACTGAGCCCCAAAGCATTATATAGGTTTCCCATATGTGGAAGTCAAGATTCTTCCCAAGCAGAAACTCAAGCAAACACAGTGCTATCTTAAGTCCAGAAGCCTGTCTTGCTTGAAAATAAGGACCACCCATGTGGAGCTGCTCTTCAAGGTACTGCTCAAGATGGTCACAATGAGAAGTACCCACCATCATGCTCCAACTGTAACAAGACCCATTTGTAAAACAAAATGGGGACCTCATTTGATTGCATGTGCACCAAAGCAATCAATCACACTATTCCTTGGAGGATTTGAAGAGGATACGGGAAGCGGAACAGGAAGAGATTAACCAATGCTGTTTCCAGACCTTAACAATCTTGGGCATAAGTGTACAATGTCACAACAATAACAAACTGGCAGCACATCCGTGCCCATGAATAGCTGCTTACAACAAAGAGTGTGCAACACAATGTATGCAGAAAATGAACAGGAAAAACAAGCCTCAACTCTCAGATGGATGTGACAGCACTTTGATGTATGTAGCATCACTCTCAACTAAGGGATGTCAATCTAAATTCTCTGTTTGGGAATTTCACATATGGTGGCCACTGAACAGAGATCATATGGGAAGTAATTCTAATTCCAACCTTACACAATGGAATAATATTTTTGCAATCAGGGCTTTGTATTTATCATACAAGTGGTATGAATCCCCAAACCCAGTTCTTTTTAACAGCCAAGTATTTGCTCAGTTCTCCCTTAATGTCTCGAATGCCAAGTAACTGCATTACATCTTTTTAAACAGTACAGCTGTCTTCACTCTCTACATCAAAATATATTAAATGGTTTGAACTTCATTAAATATTCTGATTGTGTGTTGAAGCAATCAGTGCTGCACCTGTATGTTACAGGCAACCATTCCACATTCACCATAATTACAGTAACTCTACTGCTCTCATCTCACTTCACCTTCCCCCACCCCACCCGCCCCCCCCACCCCACCGCCGCTTCCAGGTAACGTTTTATAAATACAACAGGATTATGTTCAATTCCCATCTGCCTGCAGAGCACGACAAACAAAGTAGAAATGTACAATCGGGAGTCTCCAAAAGCAGCAGCTAACCTATTTGTGAAAGGATCACAAATTCTGATGAAGTAAAGTTGCCAGTTTATAAAAATTAAATAAATCCAACTTAATTTTACTGAGTTGACAAATGCAACTATCTGGATGTATTGCTGGCATCATGTTTGCTTCCCATGATATCTGTTAAAAAAATGCAAGTCTACGGAGATAAGGTCAATATTTAAGTTGTGTGAAAATGTAATAAATTGGAGGAAACTTTTTTTTCTCCTCCTGATTCTGACTCCTGCATAATTCCATGTTCATCAGCAGCCCTTCAGTATTTTCCCCAATGGCCATTCTTCACTTGTGAGCCTGGGCAGCAAATGCCGGCTATTTGATCATGGCGGGCATGAGTCAAGACCAATCTACATATCTGCACATTTCCAGCAGGGGTCACTGGATAATGATCAGGAACATGAGGCCTGGTCTAATCGTCCCCAATTAGGCTCCAAGCACAGAAACCAACTGTAAGGCTCCAAATGTTGCCCCAGCTAAGATAAGACAATTCAGCTCGGACCAGAGATTGAATTTGGAACCTCCCTGGCCTGCACTGCTCGATATGATACCAGTCATTGCACTTATTCACTATGCCATTTGTTGAAGAACAACATGTATTTATATAGTGCCTTGAACACAGAACAACATGCTATTAGCGCTTTCCTTACAGAGGAGTGAGGAAAACAATAATCGACACTGAGCCACAGAGGGAGATGTTAGGAGGGTTTGATCAAAGAGGTTGATTTTAAGGAGGGGTCGAGGGAAGAGACGGAGGTGGAGAGGCAGAGGGGTTTAGCGAGTGAATTCCAGAATGTGGTACAGGCGGCTGAAGGCCTAACTGCCAATGGTGGGGCAAAGGGAAGGTGGGGTGGGTGGGGTGCTGCACAAGATGCTGGAGTCAGAGAAAGGGTGAATGGTCGGGGGGAGGGGTGGGTAGAATTGTAGAGCTGGAGAAATTTACAGAAATATGGAAGCGCGACACAATGAGGGATTTGAATCCAAGGATGAGAACTTTAAATTTAAGGTATTTGGGGACTGGGAGCCAATGTAGGTTAGTGAGGACAAGGGTGATTGGAGAGGGGCACTTGTTGCAGGATAGGATAGGGGCAACAGAGTTTTGCATGAGCCTAAATTTACACAGCATAGAGGATAGGACACTAACCAGTATAGCATTGAAATGTGGAGGTGAGGAAGGCATGGATGAAGATTTCAGCAGCAGATGGGCTGAGGTTGAGGCTGACGCTATTACGGAGGTGAAAATTGACAGACTTTGTGATGGAGGGTTGAATAGAGCTGCAAGGCCATAAACAGTCTGGTGCGGCCCGAGACTGTGGCAAGAGTACATAGTTTGTGCAGGGAAGGTCAAAGACAATGGCTCCAGTCTTCCAAATGCTCAATTGGAGGAAATCTCAGCTTATCAAAGATTGGATGCCAGATACCAAGTCGTAGTGCAGAGTTAGAAAGAGGTGGTGGAAAGGTAGAGCTGGGTGCCATCAGCTTACACCTGGAACCAGACCCCATGTCTACAGATGATGTTGCCAAGTGGTAGCATGTAGATGAGGAAGAGGAGGGTGCCAAGGATTAATCCTTGAAGGACACCTGCAATGACAGCATTTGAGTGGGAAGAGATCAGATGATTGTTAAAAGTAGAACCAAGGAAAGGCAGTCCCACCGAGCTGGTGTTGGGAGGAGGATGGTGTGGTTAGCTGCGTGACAGGTTGCAGAGATGGTTCAGGAGGACAAGGATGGATAATGCGTCATGACCACAGTTCAAGACCTTGGTTAGGGCCATTTCAATGCTATGGGAGGGGTAGAAACTGCAGGAATCAAATTTTGAGCTGCGAAAGAAATGGCCAGAGATATAGGAAGGTTCCTACTTCTGTTCACTATCCAGTAGCCCTGCTGGAAAGTCAGTGTATGTGTATGTCTGATGTAAAGAGGTTGGTAGAATCATCAGGTGAAGACAAGTACAGGCTCAGCTGTGATATTCCCCAGCCCGCAGATGAATAGGCTGCTGACAATCCTGGTGCAGGTTCATGCTTGAAGAATGCCCATTTGGGTGAAATACAAGATGGCAGATCTCACCGGCAGCACTGTATCCCAGCACAAGTCACTGCTTTCAAGAGAGAAAGGGAGAAAATTGCAAAAAAGCGAGTGCTTGCAAATTAGCAGCAATCAGTAAAATGATTACAAGCTCATTCACGGATTTCATGGCCGCCTGCTACAAAATTGCTATTCTTTCCAGAAAATAATTTAAGGTGCTTAGAACCTTTGAGGACTACAATATCATCTCACTAACATTTAAAAACAAAATTTTATTCATCGTCTATTATATACAAATCGATTTTGTACTGGAGTTTATTCTGGATATGATGAGCAGTAATTTCAGAAAATGAAATCATTAAAACAAATTGAAAAGGCTGCTTGGGTCTGACTGGGGGGGGGGGTTAGGGGGGGAGCCTTTCACGTTCAAAATGATCAAAACAGGGGTGGTACTGTATTGAATGAAAGGTCACTGTGGAGCTTAGAAGTTTCAGAAAGCAGCAGTTTTTGAACTATCAGAACGGCAGCCAAATCAAATACCACAGATACATCATTCCAAATTCTCGTTAACACCAATTATGCTATTCCACAGGAAAGTGTCAAGATGAGCCCATCTGCACCATTTAGAAATCTGAATGACGATTGTTGCCCAGAAGAGAAGACATCAATTTATCACAAGTTTCTTTTTAAATTATAAATTATTTAAACATCCCATTATAATATTGACATTATTTTTAATATCCAAACTGCTTAAACCAAACACTTATGACTTAAAATTATGAATATGTGCTGGAGGAAAATAAACAAAGAATTCATTTTAATTTTTAAAAAATCTTTAAACAAAGTGTATCACAGAGCAGTAATAAAGTAGTCTCTGTAATAAATATCTTAAGTGTATGTGATATACTGGAGTTACTCTTTCAGCTTCTAGGCTAGGCCAAGAGCAAACTGAAATAAGCCTTCATGACAAAGACTTTGAAGTCAACACACTGGACTAATTCCGCCTGACATTTGGAAGTTGGCCGAATGCCATAGGCACTCGAGGGGGTAAGAAAAATCGCACCACGTTCCAAACATATGAGACAGATGTCTGGGGAGGTCACATGCTGGCAAAAAATATTCTTTAGTTGCAAGCATTATCTGTTTAATATAAATGAGATATTTAATGAAGTTTCAAACTGTAGACTTTTCTGCTCTACTTCTATTTTTATTTATTCCAGTGAAGGGTCAACATAATTACAGGTTTACTATGAACTACTGGAATATTGTAGAACCTTGCAGTAAGTAAATTAAACTATAGGATTACATAGGATATACGCCACACAAACAGGCCATTCGGCCCAACCAGTCCATGTCGGCATTTATGCTCCACTCGAGCCTCCTCCTGTCTTTCCTCATCTAAATCTATCAGCATAATCCTCTATTCCCTTCTCCCTCATGTGCCTGTCTAGCCTCCCCTTAAATGCATCTATACTTTTCACTTTAACCACTCCCTGTGGTAGCGAGTTCCACATTCTCACCACTCTTTGGGTAAAGAAATTTCTTCTGACTTTAAATCATAAAGCAAGGATTTATTTTATTAGTTTTAATTGCAATCAAGAGGTGACAATTTTCTTTATACCTATTTTCAACAATTAACTTAAATGCTGCCTTGATGCAGATGACCTGAAAGTAGAATTTTCAAATGATAAATAACACAGCTCCTCATTTAAACTCATCCACAATATGCTTTTTCCTTCATCTACTGCCATCAGATGCAGACTACACTTGTCAATCAAAAGACGGCCAGAATCGCATTTACCTTTTTAGAATCAACTTTCACCCAATATTAGAATAGCTATTGAGCATCTAATTACAAATTGACAGGATCATTTCCAGCACAAATAGGGTTGTACGAAAAGCATATTTAAATTGGTCTTTTTCTAATCAATTGTTAAATTAGAGGCTCGTAATGACATTTCCCTGGGAAACAAGTCAAGTCAAAAGTATATTAATTTCCGTGTGCTCAAACCACATTGTGTGGGCAAGGATTCGTCCTTTTGTTACTCTATCTTTTGTATTGAAGATTTAGAGATGATTTGCTTTTAGCTCGATTTCCCACAGAAAAATCTTGACTCACAATATGAGTAATATACTGGTAATTAGTATTCTTTGTGCAAGAAAACCTACACATTTAAATATATTTTTAAAAAATAGTTTGTCATTAAACACATGAAGGAAAGGTCACGGTATGTTGATCATTATAACTGAGTGGATGGAAAAGTGGAGCCATCTCCCTCGTGTCTCCATCAATACTTATAAAACATAATTTAGTAGCCAGACCAATTGATAACTCCTTGCAGAAAAATCAATGAACAGTGCTTCTACAGGCAATCTTTGATATGGCCAACAGAATCAACTCATTTCCTTTAATCTGGCAGCCTACATTTCAGCTTCCCTCCTGCCACTTTAAAATTAGTTATAACTGACATGTCTGTATGGAAACCAAATGTAGCAGCTGAACGGAATTCCTTTTATATTCGGTACACACAGATTGTGGCAACCCTTTGCAACGAGGCAACGGTGTTTTGTCCTGGATGTGTCTTGCACAAGTGCCAGGAAAGCAAACATACAGGAAACAAAATTCAAAATGAGACACAATCATTCCTTTATTTTAGAAGCATCAAAAAACAACAACTTGCATTCATACAGCGCCTTTAACATCGGAAAACGTCCCAAGGGGAATCATAGGAGCGTAGTCAGACAAAAAAAAACCCGACACTGAGCCAAAGAAGGAAATATTAGTAGGGATGACTAAAAGCTTGGTGGGTTTTAATGAGGGTCTTAAAGGAAGAGAGAGAAGTGGAGAGGCTGAGGGAGGCAATTTCAGAGCTTAGGGCCTATACGGCTGAAGGCACAGCCACCAATGGTAGGTCATAAGGAAGTATAAATATGATTCTAGGATGCAGCAGCACACCACTGAAAGCAAGCATGACACTGAGGCATGCTACTTATACCCCGGTGACAATAACTCATGAAATAAAATGCGAGGGTGCACAGCTGGATAAAATGCCAGGCTCAATTCTCATCTGGCACTTGGGGAGTCAACATAAAATTCCATTCAGGGAGAACCAAAAATATAATTCCTCACAACCAATTAATAGGTCCTAATTGAGGTGAAGCATTTATTAGTTCCATGCAGACAACTCCACAGTCCAGACGGCCACCTTTTTGACTTTGTAGTTTTAGTTCTGATAAAATAAGTTCTATTTGGAAACTGCAACTCTGCATCACTGCAAGGACATGGCCAATCTCAAATGATGGTGAGAGCAGCATGCAAGGAGCCAAAGGACAAACTCTTGTCCATAAATCCAACAGCTATAGAGGTCCTGCACTGTTGTGTTGCTAAAATTAAGCATTCCACTCATGAACAACAAATGCCCTCTTAGCTTAAATGGAGTATCATATCATATAACCTTATATGTTAGAAAACAATATATCTGGACACTTCTCATGGGGAACTCAGGAACTGGTCACCAGCTTTATTGCTTTAAAATGCTGGTTCGAGGCAGCTTATAAACAGTCATTTTCTGCAAAAAGCACTCTGTGACTTCCTGAAGGGGGAGTGCTGCTCACACTCCAAATCATGAGGTCACATCAGGGTGAGTTCTATATGAAGAAAAATCTCTCTCTAGGCTGCCTCTAGCCATCACTTTTAAAAAAATAAAACAAGAACTTGGGTGGTGCCAAAGGAATGGAGGATTGCACTTTTTTGTTCAATAAAGGGGCGAAGGATAAACCTGGCAATTACAGGCTAGTCAGTTTAACATCCATGGTGGGGAAGCATTAGAAACAATACAGTAATTTGGAAGAAAATCAACAGCCACTTGGACAAGCATGGACGAATAACGGAGAGCCAGCACGGATTGTTAAGGGCAAATCGTGTTTCGCTAATTGATTGAGATTTTTGATGAGGTAACAGAGAGGATGGATGAGGGCAGTGCAGTTGAGGTTTTGAAGAGGGTACAGAAGGGATTTTACTAGAATGGTTCCAGGGATGAGGGAATATAGTTATGCGGGTAAACTAGAGAAGCTGGGGTTGTTCCCCTTGGAGCAGAGAAGGCTGAGAGGAGATTTGATAGAGGTTTTTAAAAGCATGAAGGATTTAGAGAGAGCAAATGAAGAGAAACGGTTTCCAATGTCGATAACGAGAGGGCACAGATTGAAGGTGATTGGCAAAAGAACCAGAGGCGACAGGAAGAAACACTTGTTTACGCAACGAGTGGTTAGGATTTGGAATGCGCTGCCTGATGGGGTGGTGGATACAGATTCAATAGTAGCCTTCAAAAGGGAATTGGATAAATACTTGAAAGAGAAAAAAATTCAAGGGATATGGGGAAAGAGCAGGAGACTGGGACTAACAGGATTGCTCTTCGAAAGAGCCGGCGCAGACTCGATGGGCCGAATGGCCTCCTTCTGTGCTGTACTATTGTATGATTTTAACTGACTGCAAGACACGAGTGAAAATATACTGCCTTTTACAAAACATAAATTTTTATGGCAATGTAGTGCAAGAAACTTTTCTTTTAAACAATATAACCGTTTTTAGAATTTCAAATGGAGTTTAAATAAAAAGATTTAAGTTCAATAATACTAAACATTCTGTCCACACAGATTGCGCTTCATAAAAAAAATAACACTGAAATTTGAGAGGAAATAGGAACTCAGAAGCTTAAATAGAAAACAGCAGCAACACAATTATGTTCTTTAGCCTTCTACAACAGGCAGTCAAAGCACCGCATTAAAACAAAGGTGGAAATTAAGAAATACGCCAACCCCTGGAGACCACATTTTTGTCTGACCCATATTTTAATGTATATTAGCATCTGCAATAAAGACAGAGCAGGCTTTATCTCTGAAATCATATTTTATTCATGATATAGCGTGAATTCTGTGCTTCTCGACCAATGTTCGTTTGGTGCTTCACTTGATTTTTTGCAGCAAACTCTAATGATGTATTTAATAGGCAAATGCATATTAACATTTTAGAATTAAAAGACATATGGAAATGGAAGTCTTAGAAATTGTGTGTATATATTTTTAAAATTTATTTCAAAAGGAAAAAAACTTATAGAAAAAATAATTGGCTACATCGGGGTTCATACTTTGTGGTCTTACTTATTATCAAATCCAACACTAATCATTACCTCATTGTGTTTTGTTATCCTCCTGGCAACAATCAACTGTATCATCCCCCTTTTATTTCCCTCTGTGGACATGGATCTCCTGAGCGTCTCCATGGCATCTTGGTTTGTCTTTCCCAACAACGATTCACTGTTCACTGCTATAAGCTGGTCATTCACATTAAGTCTACCATCCTGAAGTGAAGACAGAATAAAACTCTGCTGTCAAATCGGCTCTCAATCTGTAACCTTTTCATTCAAAATGCAGTGATCAAATTCACCCAGGAAATGTGCAAATTCTTCTGACAAGGCATTTCTTTGATACAAGTACTCTGGAGTTAAACTTGTCAGTTTGAAAAGTATGCTTACAAAACCAAAACAGCCTTCCCATAAATACAGGGAACATGCAGTTCTTTCAACAATATGAACATGAAAATAGAGAACCTGTTCTGTGCTGCCAATTTTCAAAATGGTCAATAAGAACATCTATTTCATCATCCTATGCTACTTCAACATCGTTCATGAAGTATATATCTCTGTTTTTCTCCTCTTATTCACAAAAAAATCATCTACCATTGTTCCACCCAATGACTTATTTTGGCAAACTCATTTTGTAGTTCCTGAGCCACTTCCTTGGATTTAAATATCCCTCCAAGTTTGGTATTGTCTACAAATTGGACCAGTTTACGTTAAGTTTCTGAATTAAAGTTGATAATGTTAATTTGAAAAGTAGAACTTCTAACATCACTCCTTAAAAGCACCTCACTAAGCATTTCCCTAATCCCAACATAACTCCTCTAACATGGACCCAACAGCTTCCTACCCTTGAACCAATTTCTTAGCCATTTCCAGGTTTTATCGCAGGATCCTGCAGCTTCAGGACACCTGAATCCATGTTAGCTGCCGTTTACTAAGTTATTCTTGTACAGGTAATCCTCAAGTTTACTCCTGATAATTGATTCCATGACTTTACATGGGATTGATACAAGGCCAACTGGTTTGTAGTTGCCTGGGTCTTTGTCACCAAGGCCTCACAACTCTAACAGAACTCTTGGATAAATATCATACATTCCTGGGGTTTTAATATGAGCCTTTTAGGCTGGCTAAGATTTTAATCTCTTTTCAAAAAGTTCTTAATTCTACTTGGAGTATCATTGTTTAGAGAGGCATCTTCCTCAGTGTCATCCCTGGTAAATGTTGGGATAAAGTGTTCTATTTCATGGACTTCTTTGTCTCCAAGATTGAGACCATCCGTTCAGCTGCCTCTGCCACTTCCCTTCCTTCCCCTAGCCCATTGGGCCAAACTTCCTCTAAGGTTCCCCCCTGGCCTAGCCCTGAGTTCACATCTTTCTCCAGTCTCTCTCTGATCTCCCCTCATGACCTCTCCACATTCATCTTGTCCATGAGACCCACTACCTGCTCCCTCGATCCTATTTCCACCAAAGTGCTGACCACCCAACTTTTTCTAGCTCCCATGTTAGCTGAAATTGTGAACGGTTCTCTCTCCTCAGGTATTTTCCCCTTTCCCTCAAATCTGCCATCATCACCCCTCTCATTAAAAAAAACCCTCGACCCCTCCGTCCTTGCAAACTACCGCCCCATCTCCAACTTTCCTTTCCTCTCCAAAGTCCTTGAATGTGTTATCACCTCCCAAATCCATGCCCATTTTTCCCGGAACTCCATGCTTGAATCCCTCCAATCAGGTTTCTGCCCCGCTACAGTACCGAAACGGCTCTCATCAACGTCACAATGACATCCTTTGTGACTGTGACAAAGGTAAACTATCCTTCCTCATCCTTCTTGACCTGTCTGCAGCCTTTGATATGGTTGACCACTCCATCCTTCTCCAACGCCTCTCCACCGTCGTCCAGCTGGGTGGGACTGCACTCGCCTGGTTCCATTCTTATCTATCTAATCATAGCCAGAGAATCACCTGCAATGGCTTTTCTTCCTGCTCCCTCATCGTTACCTCTGGTGTCCCCCAAGCATCTATCCTTGGCCCCCTCCTATTTGTCAACTATATGCTGCCCCTTGGCGACATCATCCGAAAACACAGCGTCAGTTTCCACATGTACGCTGATGACCCCCAGCTCTACCTCACTATCACTTCTCTTGACCCCTTTACAGTCTCTAAATTGTCAGACTGCTTCTACGACATACAGTTCTGGATGAGCAGAAAGCTTCTCCAATTAAATATTAGGAAGACCGAAGCCTTTGTTTTCGGTCCCTGCCACAAACTCCGTTCCCTAGCCACTGACTCCATCCCTCTCCCTAATATCTGTCTGAGGCTGAACCACACTGTTCGCAACCTTGGTGTCATATTTGACCCTGAAATGAGCTTCCGACCATATATCCGCAGCATAACTAAGACTGGCTATTTCTAACTCCATAACTATAACTAAGACCGGCTATTTCTAATTCCATAACTTTGCCCTTGCCTCAGCTCATCCGCTGCAGAAATCCTCATCCATGCCTTTATTACCTCTAGACTTGACTAGTCCAACGCACTCCTGGCTGGCCTCCCACATTCGATCCTATGTAAACTTGAGGTCATCCAAAATTCAGCTGCCCATGTCCTAACTCGCACCAAGTCCTGTTCACCCATCACCCCTGTGCTCGCTGACCTACATTGGCTCCCAGTTAAGCAACTCCTCGATTTCAAAATTCTCATCCATGTTTTCAAATCCCTCCATGGCCTCGCCCCTTCCCATCTTTGTAATCTCCTTGACCCCCACAACCCCGCCCTTCCCACGCCCCCCCCCTGCCCCCTCTTGAGCATCCCTGATTATAATCGCTCAACCATTGGTGGCTGTGCCTTCTGTTGCCTGGGCCCAAAGCTCTGGGATTCACTGCCTAAACCGCTCCGCCTCTCTACCTCTCTTTCCTTCTTTAAGACACTCCTCAAAACCTACCTCTTTCACCAAACCTTTGGTCACCTGCCCTAATTTCTCCTATGTGGCTAAGTGTCAAATTTTTTGTCTTATAACACTCCTGTGAAGCGCCTTGGGACATTTTACAATGTTAAAGTCGCTATATAAATACAAGTTGTTGTTGTAGCACTGTTATGGTACTGAAAGAATTTCTTACTGTTAAGTTTTTAATCACATTGCTCTTTTTCCCCCTCTGACCTCCCTTGTAACATGTTTCTGCATGTTTTTATACTTGTCCCAAGGAACCTCTTCACCTTTCTCCCTGCAGGAATTGGAAAGGTTGTTTTTTCTTCAAATTTCACATCTGATTAATTTGTTAATTCATTTGGAGTCCTGCTTGTTACTTGAATTCTGGGTATAAATTTAGGATGTTGCAGCATAAAACCTGCATAGATCAGTTACTTGCGAATTTCCTCAGGGAAAAAAAACGGCCCCTCTGCTGTAGCTAAGCCAAAACTTTCCATGAAATTCTGGGCCGATATCTTCAAATAAAATCAAAAATATTGAAGAACATATCATTAAGTAGGCCATTAACGACTGTCCCAACTTTCAAACCTTCACGAAGTTGAACCTCAATGGGTCAGTATGTTTATCCGGTGAATAGCTTGTCAAATTGAGAGGCTGAGCCATCTCAGGTTCAATTTTTGACCTGTGCTAAGTTAGCTGCTCTCAGCCCACTGTGGTGATAAAAGTGCTCCAATTGATCTCAGCAACCTTGGGCGAAGGGATGGGAAAGTCAGTCAGGGTCTTACTCCTAGCATTCTCCAGTGGCCTCGACTGGAACTGCACATGCATGGCTCTCTTGTGGGGATAGGACCAGCCTCACCTAATAACCCTTGCTGACACTATCAAGACTCACACATGAGCTAACAACCATGAGTGAGGTACCAGAGGCTGGCTGGAACCTGATGGAACTGTATCTCATCAGGGAATCAGCACGTTCTAAAATTTGCAAAAACAAAGATTTTGTTTTTAATTCCCTTCAAACAAACAATTGTCACACTTAATTAGCCCCTGGATAACAAACGGACTTACCTTAGATGCTGCTCCTCCATTGATGATGGACTTCACAAATATGCCCAGATCAGCGTGGTTCTCTTTCGATCTATTACCTTTGACACTAACCCCAAGGCCTGCAGATCCAGTGTCATTGAGAGGAATTTCAAAAGTCAGGAACTCCCTGGTACCATCGGGTGTAAGAACCAAGTCATCATCCTCTGCTTTCTAATAGAGAAAAATATAACAGTGTTACCTCAAACAGGTTAGATGAATAAAAACATTACTGTTTGTCACTATATCAGTTTTGAATCAAGCTGTATTGGATAAAGGTAGCTTCCTTCCTTATTTGTGCATTTCAAAAATCTCACTCTTTAATAAGCCACTCCTGTATTTTAGGACTTTACTGGGCTGCATATTCAGGACTGCTATTCATCCATTCCTAACATCAACGGTTACAGTTCTTCAATTAAAGTGAATATGCTTTCCATTTTATAAACTTATATGCTACAAAGTAGTCATAATGTGACTGAGTATAAATGGAGATTGTTACTACATTTATGACAAAAATAAAGATACTGTGTGTCTGACATTTCCACAAATTTATGTGCAACAGCTAGAATGGGATGCTCAGAACAGTGATTGAGGGTAACACACTTTTAAGAAACAGCTAAATGCTGTATTGTGGAAACAATAGGATTGGGATTCTAGAAAAATGAAATGGGCCAAAGGATCACCTTCGCCTGATCCTATTTTTGCAATCTTATGATGTAAGGGACTGAAGTATTAGTGAGTTAAAAAAAAAACTTTAGTCCTTCTTCTACTGAAAATTCTTAACACTTGCATCCTTTAAAGGGTTTTGAAATTTCCGGAGCTGTGTCAAGTTGCCCACTGCAATGCAAAAACAAATTCTTCAAAAGATTTTAACAGTGCCTGCAACAAAAACTACTCTACGACGACAGCAACTGCATGGAGGTGTGGCAAAGCTACCTCATCTGCAAATGAGGTGGCTGGTTTGGAAGAAGCTGGTTAGCAAAATGGTTTAAGATTAAATTTGAGAGCGCAAAAAATTGAATTTCTGATGTTAATAGTCAAAAATTCTCTATAAATATATTGTGACACACTAAAATAGATACACTATATAATAAAACACACAACATGAAAAATGCGCACACAATAATAATAATTCAACTTTATTGTCATTGCACAAGTACATGAACAACGAAATGTGATCTTGCAAGCTCCCATGACTGGGAGAAGCAAAGCCGCTGCGTCGGTGCACACCGCCATTCCATTTCCACCATTCCTCCTGTCCGACAATCTTCAGCCCAACGCCCGGGCCTGCTCACCAGCCGCTCCTCCTTCCGTGACCTTCTCACCAACCGCCCCTCCTCGGGGCTCCTTCCGTGACCACCTGCACCTGGTCTTCCCTGATGGTCACCCCTCCAGGTACTAACCAGGCCTGGCTCTGCTTAGCTTCCAAGCCTTGCCAGTTTGTATTAACATTAGTTATCCTTCTGAATCTGGACCCTCTGCATTCCTCCCCATTCCCTCCCTCGGATCACCGTTAGTGACAGAGCCTTCAACCATCATGGCCTTGCATTCTGAATTTGCCTGAGGTCCTATGCCTTAAGACATTTCTCCCCACCTCAAAACCTACCTCTTGGACCTTACCGTGGGTCACTTATCTTATATTTCCTCTCCCACTACTTGTTTGATCTCCATCACCCATCCCATTTTGTGAAGTGCCTCGAGATACTTCTCTGCATTACAGTCATTAGAGAAATGCAAGTTGTAGTAATGTAAAGAAAGAAGAAAAACTGGCATTTATATTATGCTACTGCCACATCCTCAGGACATCACAAAGTCCTAATTGTGATGTGTAATCATTACTGTTTCTGGGCATGTGTGGTGGCCAATGTGTGCACAGCAAAAAAAAGTTAACTTGTGCAGGCTAACCGGCATATGATTTAAAGTCTCATCTGAAGGATAGTACCTCTGTCAATGCAGCTCCCCCAGTAGTGGGAGGGTCTAATTACAAAATGGCAAGTTTTATGCGATAGATGTGGACATAAGAATTTATATTGGGAGGATAAAAATGAGCACCGAATATATGACTTTAAAGTGGGAACTGAATTACATTTGCATGTCCTGGTCCACTTATTCCCTGCCCTCTAATCACACGTCACCTGAAAACTACACTGATTTGACTCGCTGTGCAATACCACAGGAGATAGAATACACGCACACTCTCTTCTGGATTAACAATGGTTCTGGCAACGCGCTTTACCAGTCTACAACAACTATTTCAAGAGCTGTTGGAGAGAAATATCATACTTTGGTATTAGTTCATGGCCAACTGAAGCTTAAAATGAAAGGTTTCAAATCCTAACAACCAATAAAGCACCTATGATGTAAGTATGAAGAAACAGTTTATCATATTCAACAATCCCACTGTGTTTATGAAACAGGAACAAGTTACAGCTACAAGGGAAGCACAATTAACTAGAAGAGTCGTTTTCTGAGCTTTCTGTGAACAGTTCTGCTACATTTTATTTATTTTGTCAAAGACTAAGGCGTGCAATTCTCTCATACTCCAACCTAACACCTGAACCAACAAGATATCAAGTACTTTTTAAAAAATTCGCTTGACATTCAACAGCATTGCCATCGCCAAATCCCCCACCATGAACATCCTTGGGATGCGGGCGCCGCTGGCAAAGCCAGCATTTATTGCCCATCCCTAGTTGCCCTTGAGAAGGTGGTGGTGAGCTGCCTTTTTCAACCGCTGCAGTCCAGGTGGTGATGGTACTCCCACAGTGCTGTTAGGGAGGGAGTACCAGGATTTTGACCCAACGATGATGAAGGAACGGTGATATACTTCTAAGTCAGGATGGTGTGTGACTTGGAGGGGAGCTTGGAGGTGGTGGTGTTCCCATGTGCCTGCTGACCTTGTCCTTCTAGGTGGAAGAGGTCGCAGGTTTGGGAGGTGCTGCCAAAGAAGCCTTGGCAAGAAGCTGCAGTGCATCTTGTAGATGGTACGCACTGCAGCCATGGTACGCCAGTGGTGGAGGGAGTGAATGTTTAAGGTGGTGGATGGGGCACCAATCAAATGGGCTGCTTTGTCCTGGATGGTGTCGAGCTTGTTGGAGCTGCAATCATCCAGGCAAGTGGAGAGTATTCCATCACACTCCGTACTTGTGCCTTGTAGATGGTGGAAAGGCTTTAGGGAGTCAGGAGAGACACTTGCCGCAGAATACCTAGCCTCTGACCTGCTCTTGTTGCCACAGTATGTGTGTGGCTGGTCCAGTAAGTTTCTGGTCAATGGTGACCCCCAGGATGTTCATGGTGGGGGATTCGGCGATGGCAATGCCGTTGAAGGTCAAGGGGAGGTGGTTAGACTCTTGCTTGTTGGAGATAGTCATTGCCTGGCACTTCTGTGGCACGAATGTTACCTGCCACTTATCAGCCCAAGCCTGAACGTCGTCAAGGTCTTGTTGATGAAGAAGCTGAAGATGGTTGGACCTAGGACACTGCCCTGAGGAACTCCTGCAATGATGTCCTGGGGCTGTGATGATTGATCTTCAATCACCACAATCATCTTCCTTTGTGCTAGGTATGACTCCAGCCAGTGGAGCGTTTTCCCCCCGTTTCCCATTGACTTCAGTTTTACTAGGGCTCCTTGATGCCACACTTGGTCAAATGCTGCCTTGATGTCAAGGGCAGTCACTCTCACTTCACCTCAGGAATTCAGCTCCTTTGTCAATGTTTGGACAAAGGCTGTAATGAGGTCGGGAGCCGACTGGTCTTGGCGGAACCCAAACTTCCTACCAATTATTTAAAGGGTTAAAGGTACATTTACTGTAATTCCATGAGTGCATTTGCCCCATCAGTTTAGTCTTGGTGCAAAGCAATTCTGCCGCACGCCAATACTAAACTGACAATGTAAATCTAGAGTCAACGGTTGAACGGACTCCAAAGCGAAACGGAGCGACACTCTGGAGGTGGCAGTAAAACTCAGCGGTGTGGAGGGTACGGTGGGGATAGGAGGCTGGAGGAAGTTGACAAGATATGGTGCAAGATGTTGGAGAAGATTATAAATTTATTGTGTTGGGTGATTTGGTACAAAATGCAGGTTCAGGAGGATGGGGGGGTGCTAGGACTTAGTGTCTGGCTGGATCCAGGTGGCTGGGTTTTGCACAGTTAAGTGTTTATGGCAAGTGGAGCATGGGAGGTCAGTAAGAAGGGCAGCAGAGTAGTTGAGTCTAGTGGTGACAAAAAAATTGGATAAAGCTTCAGAGGGGTTGTAGGAGGAGTGGAGGCGGAAATAAGTGGTCATGTTGACAAATAAGATGCAGTGCTTGAATCGCAGCTGTGTCAAATAAAACATAAAGGTTTCACTCTGTCTGGCTCAGCCTGTGAAGAGCCAGCTAAGGGGATGGAGGTAGAAATTTGTCCACACCACGAGGCCATCGTGAACTGGGTGGAGGGAACGATTCCTCTAGGATGCCCGAACCAATATGGCATCGGACGTATTTCCGCGCTGTTGAGGCACGGGTGGTTGGCCCCATAAATTGGACCTCCTTGTCAGTTTTCCGCCCGGAAAACAGGTGAACAAGGTACAATCTCACCCCTGTGGAGTCAATAGCAAGGGAGAAGATTTCATTGTGGGTGTCAAAAATGATGGCTTTGGTCTTCCCAGTGATCAGCTGGAAGAAGTTGTGACTCATTCATGACCTGATGCAGGACTGGCACCTGGGGGAAGGATGTAGATGGGTAAGAGGAGGGGAGAAGGCTCGATCCTTAGGCGACGTTGGAGGTGACAGAAAGCAAAATGCTGCAGAGGATGGATATCTGAAACAAAAATAGAAAATGCAGAAAACACAGAGGTCAGGCAGCATATGTGGAGAGAACTGATGAGACATTTTGGTCAGGAGCCCTTCCTCAGAACAGTGTGGGTGTGGGATGAAAAAGAAGCCAAATCTTCTGGCTCCGTTCAGATATGGGAACCAGGCAAGGGCAGTCCTATAAAGCTGATCAACAGAGCAGAGGAGGATCAACTGTATTCAAACACTGCAATTGCTTGGAAGGATCCTGCAGCATGAAAGCTTAATGATGTGGTAACCCAGAGCTCATGGGGGTATAGAGTGTCTGCTTTGAGCGCAATCGGGAAATTGCGCTCGAGATTGCACTGGTTAGGTTAGGCTTCAAGGTTATGCTAAAAATCATTTGCATAATCACAAACTTAAAACCTTCCATGAACCAGTGCAATCGGGCAGCGTAATAGAATGTAATTATTCCTTTTTTTTGTCTTTCCATTAAAAAGTATTCCTTGATGTATGGTGCAGTTTCATTATTACAGCTGAAAATGGGTTCATCACCAAAAATAGGCATTTTTGATAAGGATGTCCAGCCCTCCAACCTGTGAGTAACCCGATTTAAAAATCACTGAAAATGACTTTAAAAATCTATACTGAACCATTCAATAGTTTCACTGGTGTACATTAGTCAATTTCTTAGTAAGTTAAAATATTCTTTGATAGGAAAAAAAACGTCTAAAACGTGCCTGCGCGCCTAAGAAAATGAGCGTAATTTGAAGAGCCAGCACAAACATCAGAATCTCGCAAGTTTAACCCGGGAGCGTGGGCAGTTTTGTGGGCAGGGCCTGATCCAGGCAAACTGAATCGTGACCCAACGTAAAGGATCGCGGAAACCCGAGCGTGAATGGTTTTGGGCGTAGCTCACTTACATTTAAAATTCCCCGATCTTTTGTGCTGGCTCGGCCGATTCCACCCAGATTGCACTTATGTAGCTAGTGGAAACGTGCCGCCAATAAAGTTTAAATCCCAACCCCGGCACGTTGTGAATTTGAATTCTATAAATTGGGTAAATACCAGGAAATCTGGTGTAAATTCAACTGGTTCATGAATGTCCATCAGGGATAGGAACCCGATGCCCCCTACTCACACTGGCCTACATGTGACTCCAGTCCCACACTGTGTGGTTGACTCGTAATGCCCGCAGAGCAACTTGGAATGAGCAATAAATACTGCTTTGGCATCCCAAGAATAAATTTAAAAAAAAACTAATGATAAAAAGATATTAAACAGGGACTCCCCTAGTGTTTGATCAGCATAAATGACGCATATACAAAAACCCAGAACTCTGGTGCAGTAACAAATAATCCACGACTACCCTGTACTTCTGCCCAAGTCCATACTAGTTGCTATTAAGATTACTTCCTTCGGGATTTTTACAAATATTTATCTGATGCAATAGGAAGAGAAAATTGGATGCATAAGTATCTTTGTTTCAACAGGACGAGAGTCACTGCTTCACCTATTATAGAATGACGAGCCTTTTCACCTTGGACTCCCTCTTTAGATATTTCAGCCAGTTTCCATAACAAGAAGTTAGGGCCCAGTGGACAACACCACTTGGGGACAGATACTGCAAAAACCTCTCGAAGTGACTATAACTGTGAAGCCAAAACTTGGAATAAATCCATTGGCTAAACAGATCAAGTCAGAACTTGAAACATGTTCAAACACAATAATGAACCCCCCAAGGCTGAACTTGGACATGGCACGGTGAAGAGAAAATATTTTCTCTTTCTCAAGTACAAATACAACTGGGATAGATGCAAAAGAAATGCAGATGGTCATGTACAACAAACGGGATAAGGGAAGAGTGAGTTGTATTGTTCCAGCTGGAAAAATCTTAAATGGGCAGGCATGAGAGATTTTTTGACCAAGACTGCTTTTGCTATTTGAAGCTTGGTTTAAAAAGAAAATTCTCAATGTTGCTGGTTATAATTGTCTATCTGCATCTCTCTTCAGTTACACACTCTGCAAGTATATGAATATATACATATAGATGGATATAATTATGCACAAAGCAAAGTCTCTCTTATTTCATGATGACTGAAAAAGATTCCGTACTTGACCTGCATTACATCATTTCCCAATAGTAAACTGATGGCAGCACTTTGACAACACAGGGGTAATTACAGCTTTGATTCAGTATGAAGAATGCTGCACTAGTGTCATGGTCACACATGACAGCAAAACAGACAGTGTAATCTGAGCTTTGCTTCTGCGTGGCGGAATCGATCTCACCAATTTTTTGTTGTTGCACCTTCTTAAATGGAATGTTCTGCTTTCACGCAGTGTTCCATCAAGCAGCTCAGCCAAGTACCAGCAAACCGCACTGAATGAGAGCAGCAGAGTTCTGATCGAGTCAGTCACAGCTAGAACTGGAATACACAATCTTCGGGTTGTGAGTCCAACCCTACCAACGAGAGCAAATGAACGGCTAGCTTCAGCCATCATACCAGACAGTAATGACTCTCAAGTTGCTGTAGGTTGCTGAATCGTTCACTGAAGGGAAACTAAATTGTCCACAAACACATTCCAAATTCCAGAATCCTTCCTTGGTATTAGGAAATTTCTTTCAGGCTTTGCCAATACAGAGCAAGAATATTTTTTAGTATAGTTCTTTCAACACAACTGAAGGTTGAAGGTTTTTTTTTTTAAAGTTAGCATTCATTTATAAAAGGGTCTTGTTTCACGTTGAGATGATAAATACAGCTGCCCAAAAAGCAGTGGCTAGCATTCAAAATCAAATAAAGCAGTCTTCTCCAAATATCTAGACTATTAAGGGGTTAAATATATCTTCATTGCTGGAAAAGTTAAAAGCTGTACCTAGAATTCCACAGGGTAATTGGAAATTTCAATTTACATGTGAACTTTTTGGGGCTTCTCAGTATAGGAACTGTTAAACCCAGATCGCTGAATCTTCAAACAGAATTACATACTGCACAAAAAAAACGTAACAAATATGTTCCTACAAGAACGTAATAAATTCAGGAATATCCAAGTCAGAGCACAAAGCTCGTCTTTTAAGATGCATTCTACTTTTCTTCCTAGAACCAAGAGGAGATTTTTTGAGAGGTTTTTAAAATTATAAAGGGTTTTGATAAGGTGAATAGGAAAAGACTGTTGCCTCTGGTTCGTCAGTCAATGATAAGGGGGTTCATCAATTTAAAATTGTCAATAAGAAAGTGAGGTAACAGGTTAGGAGAAATTTTTTAACACAGATGTCTGTTGGGGCATGGATTGCTTTGCATCAGGGAGAAGTAGACAGAGACCATTGCATCTTTTAAGGGAAAATGGTTAAAATATTTTAAGCAGAGGAATGTGCAGGGTTATGGGAAGAAAGCAGGGCAGTGGAATTAGCTTTAGTTGCTCCAGCAAAGAGCCAGCACAAACACAGACTCTCCTATGCTACAAACTTCTATGGTTCTAATTGTATTTTAAAATCTGGGACAAGAGTATTTGCTCACTTCTTAACAAAATCAAGTAATATGCATAAAATCAGACAGTGCAGCTTCACTCATTTCTGGTTACATTTTGACATTCCAGGTAAATTTTACAAATACGTATTACATTTAGGTAATGTTCTATTGTAG
This sequence comes from Somniosus microcephalus, assembly GCF_052327205.1. Lineage (NCBI taxonomy): Eukaryota > Metazoa > Chordata > Chondrichthyes > Squaliformes > Somniosidae > Somniosus > Somniosus microcephalus. The sequence goes on along the minus strand of NC_140991.1, from coordinate 55,670,919 downwards.
GAGTGTCTAGTTCCTATCCAAAAGACTGAGGTCCACTCAGGCGATCAAATAAACGAGGTTTAATGAAAAGTAAGAGTTTAACGGATAACTACAGGAGAACATCGAATATTGGTCTAGCCAGTTCGGAGGCTCCACGAGGACTGCTAGGGCGGTCCCGTGGCTGACGTCATGATGTCACCACGTTTTTCCCGCCGGTGGGGGATCACGTGATGAACGGCGTGACGTCATCACGTTTACCCACGCTATTAAAATGATCGCGCTCTGTACATGTAAACAGTGAAAACAAAGATACAGACTCAGGCTGTAGCCAACATATTATTAAAGGGAATTATATACAATTGATTGGAGTCCCTTAGTGGCTCTGCCACACTATTTAATTTACTAAAAATTGGAATCCATACTTAGATTAATGTAAAACAAGAGTGAGTAATAACATAGAATACAAGTTCATAAAATTATACTTGCAAAAGGATTTTTTTTTAACTGAAGTATCTTCAAAAAATGGTCCATTAACAACATACATGATCTAATTTGCTCAAGTATGCTTCTTTGTCAGTCAACCAAGAAATGGCATTGTTGAAATCTATTTAAATATCTATGAGTGGGATCATTCCATTGAGAACAGCATTGACGTAGTGCGCAAGTATAGGGGAGGAGAAAAGGAAGGCAATAAGGAGCTAAAAAAGTTATTGCCCCTATTCGAAAATGGAAATTATGGCTCGAGGGGAACACCAATGGAAAACACTAAAGCTTAATAACCTCTTCAGAATACTTGTATTATTTAAGAATTGTTTAGATTAGAGCTGCAAGAGATAATTCCTTGCAAAAGATCATCACTAGTCATGATGGCTTTCAGTTATCTCCAAAGGAGCCATTTGATTAAAACCATGGAAATTCATATTAACTCGACAAAGTGTTTCAGACTACTCACCTGGATAATTAGATCTCTCTCTCTCTCTCTCTCTATGATATTGGGCTAAATGGTACCTTCTTTACTGAATTTTCAATAGCTTCCTTACCCCTTTTCTAAGACCTACAGCTTTTTTTTATTAAAGGAGTTTTTCTGTGGTGATGAAGTGATTCCTGGTTAATTAAAACCGTTCTGGTTTATTCACCTACTCGAATGTTTAAAAACCCACAAATACTTATAAGAGAACTCATTTTTGTCTGGGCTATATTACAAATCTGTAACTTTTAATGTTAGTACAGTAGCACCTTCCAGACAATTTGATAGCTTTGCTTTCCTCTTCAGAGTTCTGTCTGTTTTTAATAAGTTGGTTAATTGTTTCATTAAATCAATTTGAAAATACACTGTACCTAACTTATTCAAACAAAAGATTCAATTCACCATAAATAAGATTAAAAATAAGTTTTATTCAGCTGATTTAACTGAAAGAACTTTATTTTATCAGTTTTTATCATTTCAAGAAGGAGTTAGATATATTTCTTAAGGCTAAAGGGATCAAGGGATATGGGGAGAAGGCAGGGACCGGGTACTGAATTTGGATGATGAGCCATGATCTCATTAAATGGTGGAGCAGGCTCGAGGGGCCAAATGGCCTACTCCTGCTCCTATCTTCTGTTTCTATGTTTTATAGCGCATACTTTTTTGAACATAGGTTTACGATTTCTTTTTAAATCAACAAAATTAAATTCCAAAGTTCATCCAGCTCTCTATTGAAGATTTCCAGAGAGTCACCGCACAACCTGGCAACTTGTTCTAAAGGTCTACTAAACCTCGGGGAAAAGAACAGCCTGACATCTAACCTATCCCTACTCCAGCATAACTTATACACGTGACCCCGGTCTTCCCCAATCTAGTGCATTGAAATAATCTATCAATAACAACATAATTTAGTCCTTCCACTATTCTATATAGCTGTCAACCGTGAGGGATTATGGAGTGTCCTCCTCAAATTCGGCTGCCCTCAAAACTTTGTCACCATCCTCCGCCTGCTTCACGATGACATGCAAGCCATGATCCTGACCAACGGTTCCACCATAGACCCAATTCACGTACGAACCGGGGTCAAACAAGGCTGTGTCATCGCACCAACGCTCTTCTCGATCTTCCTTGCTGCAATGCTCCATCTCACCTTCAGTAAGCTCCCCACTGGAGTGGAGCTAATTTACAGAACAAACGGGAAACTGTTCAACCTCCGTCGCCTCCAGTCCAGATCCAAGGTCGTCCCATCCTCTGTCGTCGAGTTACAGTTTGCAGACGACGCTTGCGTCTGCGCTCACTCGGAAGACAAAGGTCCTCTACCAACATGCCCCCGCCACACAGTACTGCCCTCCAATTATCAAAATCCACGACAAGGCCTTGGACAACATGGACCACTTTCCATACCTCGGGAGCCTACTGTCACAACAAGGGTAGACATCGACGACGAAGTCCAACACCGCCTTCAGTGTGCCAGTGCAGCCTTCGGTTGCCTGAGAAAGAGAGTGTTTGAAGACCAGGACCTCAAAACCGGCACTAAGCTCATGGTCTACAGAGCAGCAGTGATACCCGCCCTGCTGTATGCCTCAGAGACATGGACCATGTACAGCAGGCACCTCAAAGCACTGGAGAGGTACCACCAACGCTGCCTTCGCAAGATCCTGCAAATCCATTGGCAGGATAGGCGCACCAACGTCAGTGTTCTTGCTCAGGCCAACATCCCCAGCATCGAAGCTTTGACCATGCTCGATCAGCTCCGATGGACGGGTCACATTCTCCACATGCCCGATACGAGACTCCCAAAACAAGCATAGAAACATAGAAGATAGGAGCAGGAGTAGGCCATTCGGCCCCTCAAGCCTGCTCCACCATTTAATGCGATTTTGGCTGATCATCCAAATTCAGTACCCTGTCCCTGCTTTTTCCCCATATCCCTTGATCCTCTTATCCTTAAGAAATATATCTAACTCCTTCTTGAATATATTTAATGAATTGGCCTCAACTGTCTTCTGTGGTAGAGAATTCCACAGGTTCACAACTCTCTGGATGAAGAAATTCCTCCTCATCTCAGTCCTAAATGGCTTACCCCTTATCCTTAGACTGTGACCCGTGGTTCTGGACTCCCCCGCCATCGGGAACAGCCTTCCTGCATCTAGTCTGTCTAGTCCTGTTAGAATTTTATAAGTTTCAATGAGATCCCCTCTCATTCTTCTAAACTCTAGTGAATATAAGCCTAATCGACCCAATCTCTCTTCATACGTCATTCCTGCCATCCCAGGTATCAGTCTGGTGAATCTTCGCTGCACTCCCTCCTTGGCAAGAACATCCTTCCTCAGATAAGGCAACCAAAACTGCACACAATACTCAAGGCGTGGTCTCACCAAGGCCCTGTACAACCGCAGCAAGACATCCTTGCTCCTGTACTCGAATCCTCTTGCTATGAAGGCCAGCATACCATTTGCCTTCTTAACCGCCTGCTGCACCTGCATACTTACCTTCAGCGACTGGTGCACAAGGGCACCCAGGTCTCGTTGCACTTCCCCTTTTCCCAACCGCCTGCTGCACCTGCATGCTTACCTTCAGCAACTGGTGCACAAGGACACCCAGGTCTCGTTGCACTTCCCCTTTTCCCAATCTATTGCCATTCAGATAATAATCTGCGTTGCTGTTTTTGCCACCAAAGTGGATAACCTCGCATTTATCCACATTATACTGCATCTGCCCAATCACCCAACCTGTCCAAATCGTACTGGAGTTTCTCTGCATCCTCCTCACAGCACACACACCCACCCAGCTTTGTGTTGGCTTCAAATTTGGAGTTATTACATCTAGTTCCCTCGTCGAGATCATTAATATAGGTTGTGAATAACTGGGGTCCGAGCACCGATCCCTGCGGTATCCCACTAGTCACTGCCTTCCACTCGGACAAAGACCCGTTTATTCCAACTCTTTGCTTCCTGTCTGCCAACCAGTTTCCTATCCAAGTCAGTACCTTACCCCCAATCCCATGTGCTTTAACTTTGCACGCTAGTCTCTTATGCGGGACCTTATCAAAAGCCTTCTGAAAGTCCAAATACACCACATACACTGGTTCTCCCTTATCTATTCTACCAGTTACATCCTCAAAAAATTCCAGTAGATTAGTCAAGCATGATTTACCTTTTGTAAATCCATGTTGACTTTGTCCGATCCTGTCACTGTTTTCCAAGTGCTCTGCTATTACATCTTTTATAATGGACTCCAGCATTCTCTCTCTCTCACACACTCACTCACACTCTCTCTCTACTCGGAGCTCCGGCACGGCAAGAGAGCCCCAGGTGGGCAGAGGAAACGCTTCAAGGACACCCTCAAAGCCTCCTTGAAAAAGTGTAACATCCCCACCGACACCTGGGAGTCCCTGGCCCAAGACCGCACAAAGTGGAGGAGAAGCATCCGGGAAAGCGCCGAACACCTCGAGTCTCTTCGCCAGGAGCAAGTGGAAGCCAAGCGCACACACCGCAAGGAGCGTGCGTCAACCCAAGCACCCCACCCACCCACCCCTTCAACCACCGTCTGCCCCACCTGCGATAGAGGCTGTCGGTCCCGCATTGGGCTCATCAGTCACTTGCGAACTAATTTTTAATGTGGAAGCAAGTCATCCTCGGTTCCGAGGGACTGCCTAAGAGAATAGCTCGATCAAATCACCCCTAAGTCTACGTATCTCAAAAGTGAATAGGCCCAGCTTTGTAAGCCTTTCTGAGTAACTAAGGATTTTTTAAGCTGGGTATCATTCTTGTGGCTCTCCTCTGAACCTTTGCTAAAGCCTTTCTTTGTATTCTCCCATAATACGAGGGCGGCCAAAACTGGATGCAGTATTCTAAATGCTGTCTAACCAAAGTCTTGCACAAGGACAAAATGGTGCGCTTTATTTTATACTGAATAGTCCTATTAACACAATCTAGTTGCTTTGATCGTGGTTTCTCTGCATCAGCAATGAACCTTTAGAGAATTGTGAACTATAACACGAAGATCCTTTTCTTTCTCAACCAGTTTCAATTCTGTCCCATGTAAAGTGTAAGTCTACTTGGTGTTGCTCCTGCCCAAATGCATAACACTGCACTTATCTAGGTCAAAGGTAACTGGGTAACAAAATGTTTAAGATGTAATAACATTTTTGATTGGAACATTGGTTTAAAAAAAAAATGTATGGAAACTAATACTTCATGTCTGCCACATGCACTCTCTTGATTTTCTGCACACTGATGATTTCTTTCTACTCAGTTTATTTTGCATTTCTTTATTCCCCTCCTCCTGGTTTCTTGTATTTTTGCAGCTTCTCCAAGATTCTCCTGTTTTCTCTTCATCTTATCCATTGCTGCTCCTTTAAAGCTGTTTTTATTTCAATTTAACTTGCGCTAGAGAATGTACAGCATGCAAGTTCAAAGGAAAGAAAATCACCAAGGGAATTTCTGTTTCAAATTGCCCGAAGTTGTTGTACGAAACAGAGGCAAACCGAAAGAGAACTGGACAACAGTGAAAGCCCATTTTCTGCAGAAAGCAATACCCACCAGATTAGTGCAAAGCAGAAAACTGAAGTAATTAACAAACCAACATTTAAGATGGCAATAACGTACGGCACAACCACGTGTATAGAAGCCCCTCTCCTATCCCGGCATAAATACACTGCATCTTATTAAGTGGGTTCACATTTTCAACATATGTCCTGGTTTATGCTAATTAGTTGATGGTTTTCTTGGATTAGCCTACAGCTGGATTAGCCGATATCATCTGGGGCAGCAACAAAGGTGCTACAATTAATCTCAGCACGCAAGGATTTGAAAGCAAGGTGGGGGAATTAGGCATTCCTGATCACTATCTACTGCTGGAAGTGAACTTGTGTGGATGTCAGATGAGAACAGCACTGGGCTCGGTTGCGGTTTCCCTTTCTCCACCGGTGAGAAACAGCCTGCCAACACTCGCTGTCTACGGAGTCATAGAAACATAGAAGATAGGAGCAGGAGTAGGCCATTCGGCCCCTCGAGCCTGCTCCGCCATTCAATGCGATCATGGCTGATCATCCAAATTCAGTACCCTGTCCCTGCTTTCTCCCCATATCCCTTGATCCCTTTAGCCTTAAGAAATATATCCAACTCCTTCTTGAATATATTTAATGAATTGGCCTCTACTGCCTTCTGTGGTAGAGAATTCCACAGGTTCACCACTCTCTGGGTGAAGAAATTCCTCCTCATTTCTGTCCTAAATGGCTTACCCCTTATCCTTAGACTGTGACCCCTGGTCCTGGACGCCCCAACCATCGGGAGCATCCTTCCTGCATCTAGTCTGTCCAGTCCTGTCAGAATTTTATAGGTTTCAATGAGATCCCCTCTCATTCTTCTAAACTCCAGCAAGTATAAACCCAATCGACCCAATCTCTCCTCATAAGTCATTCCTGCCATCCCAGGTATCAGCTTGGTGAATCTTCGCTGAACTCCTTCCATGGCAAGAACATCCTTCCTCAGATAAGTCAAATAAAGAACGGTGACTTGCGGGAGGGCAAACCTTTCTGTGGCATCACACCTCTGCAGGGATTCAATACCTTCGAGAGAGAAGGGTGAGGGAGGGGTAAAAACTGGTGGGGAAAAAGGTGCAGTGCATGAGAGCAAATTGTGTGTGCTAGAATTTGCCTTAACCCTAATAACAAGGGACTTGGGAAACATACACTGACACATTTCTGCGCCTCTCCTAGATTTCTCAATTATAACAGTATCTGAGGTATTCAAGCATGCTTTGTGGTTGTTGGTGAATTTTGATTTGAACAGTTAAAGATCAAATACAAGGCGTACTTTGTCACCTTCCCACTTTTTACAATTTCATCTTTCAATGCTGCTCTGCAACCACAAACTGAGGAAATGTAATACTTGCAGGTACGAAAGTTAGATATCTCCCTCTCCATCTCTTGGATGGATGGGATGGGATGGGGGGAAGTTCCTCAACTTCATTCAGTGTCTCTCTGAAATCAGAAGTTCATTATTGAGAGGAACTGTGGCCATTAAACTAGGTCCCACCATTTCATGGCGAGATATTTGAATTGCATAAATAAACTTCAACAGAAGGCTACCTTTCCATGACAAACTTTTTGGGGTTCAAAAAAAACCTGGCAAGTGAAGTTGTCAGGTGAAGGAAGGATTAATACATAGGGCAGTGCCAGACCTTATACCAGCACTGTGGCATTCCAAGTCAATTTCAATCAGCTGTTCTGCACTTGCAAAGGTAGTTTTCACAGATGTGCTCTTTGTTATTTTAGTCTCTTTCTGGAACAGTTTAGAAGCGCAACAACTTTTCTACAAGGGAAATTGCATCAACAACTGCTGGTTACTATTGGAGCTATAGTGTTCACATAGGATATAAAACAAAAAAAAAAGGGGAAAATAATTTCCACATCAGCCAACCGCCTGAGCATATGATTTCCAGATTTTTTTTTCCCTCCGTACTTCAGTTTTAAACGTGGGAGTTTGAGTATTTCCACATGCTCCATCTCTCTTAGCCGGCATAATATATCATAATGTGTCTGGCTGAAAGTTCTTTTCAATACCACTACAATATGGTTAGAACATTTCGCTCCAAAATGCCTGGATTGTTACATTTTGATGGTATAGATCAGTGGCTATGGCCCCAAATTGCATGTTTTCATTGTCATGAATTTCTGGAGTAAGAGATTAGAGATCTCATTATAATGGCGCTGGCTGCATTCCACTCCCAGAAAAATTGCCTGTTCTCATGTATTTCGCTAATACATCCAAATACTAAAAGGTCATGAACAATATATATTTCTTTCAGAAAGGCTTTCTGAACCAGATGAGAAATGGAGCCGATTCGTCACCCCTGTGGTTTATGTCATCTGAAGTGAGATTATGTTACAACTTCCTAGCACTCCCAAGCCAAGCTATTTTTCTATTAGTATTCCAGCAGCATAGTTTGCATGTATACTTTACTTCAAAACTTCTGATCATTAGCCCTTTGAGAACTGCAGTAACATTTCTACACCATAATAAATCAAAACTCTAACAGCATTGACTGGCACTCCTGGAGAAATTGGTGCAGGAGCTTTCGAAGAAGGATTTTGGAACAATTATTGAAGGAACAAAGTGATATTCTTTAGTATGTTTAAATTGCAGCTGTGATATATTTAGGATGGTTTGGGAACATTTCTAAAGAATCGATAGTGGATTAGTTCAATATAAAATGCCTCACAGTGAATGGGAGCACCAATGTCAGGTGCCTCAGAGATGTGGGACAACTTTTATTTCCCCCTTCCACTCTGCTGTGGTACCAATCTCATGTGCTACTGTAGTAAGGTGGTACATGAAGCAGGTTTATTCAGTAGTGTTTGTTATGTAGTTAAGGTTACATTTTGTTATTGATGAATAGCGGTACCTCTTTCCATGTTATAAAGTCTTAATAGCAAGAGAGCTGTTGGCACATTGGAAATAAAATCACTATTTCAAGATATATTTTTTAAATTAGATTTTGTTAAATTTTCAGCAAATCCATCTGCCACATTCAACTTGGAAAAACTCACTGGAACTCCAACACTACAACCTGTGGCAATCAATTACCAGAACACTCTCTTTATCCATCTTCATCATACAAAATCCTGATGCATTCAGAGGGTATTACATTTTAGTACTTACAGGCTCGAAGCTCAAGCCTCAGCACCTTAAAACTGGAGAAGACACTGATTGTACTTGGACTTGACAGGAGTTTTTTCCCCCTCTGCTATCCCCTTAATCCCCATCAGTTTGTGCTACATCTTGCACTATATCCCCCAACATCTTGCACTGCACTTGGCTGTACCATGCCTACTTCTGACAGCACATGCACAAATGCCAACCATCTGTGTCGCTTGGTGACGGTCAGCATCTTTGGAGCACGATCCACATTTATACTCCTGGCTCCTCCCCTCTAGGGGATTTAAATCACACTGTACACTGTGGAGGAGAATTCTCACGAGATCAGGAATTCCTGCCCATAATGTGCAATGGTGTCCAATCCCTTTGATCAGCAGCAGCATCTGACACTGAGTGGGGAAGGGATGAGAGGGCCAACATGAACTAGGTGTGGGGGTGGAGAGGGAGACAAGGAAGAGTGTGTCAGCGTGAACTCGATGTGAGGGAGTGAAGAGTGACAGAATGAACTATATATTTCTGTGTATTTCGAAGGTACACCTGCTCAAAGATTGCCATCATTCTTCCATTGGTCACTGGGAGGTGCACAGATGACATGCCCAACAAATTTGCTATGCTTGGAGCTGACAAGCCAGGGTTCAGTCTGTGCCTTCCTGGAGTTGCATGAAGGAGATCAGGAAACTTGCCCAGCAAAGAATCTTGGCAGTGAACTTGATTCCCACCACCCCATAATACAGCTTGAATATTTTAAAACTAAGAGCTTTCAAAGCTGGCGGCACCACTTTCATTGCCACTGAATAGTGGGTTGTTGGTTCCCCCTCCCCAAACCTGCACGTCTGTGAACTCAGCTACCTGGACAGGGAAACGCTGAGCAGAGTGCAGGATAAGCAAAAAATTGAAGAGTTATCTCCAGGACATTCTTATGCACCTCCGACAGGCAGTGGTTTTTGAAGGAGGTCCTGTATCTATCCTTTATGGGCAAAGTTGATATGTGCCCTTGGTTTACCAAGGACAGGGGAGCGGTGTAGGGGAGGGAAAAATAGAGGGAGTTTTTTTTTTAAGTTGTAAAAGATTCCAGTAGTCACAGGGTTAAAGCTCGGCTTGCTAAGAGACAAATTCAAAAGAAAGAATTTGTTTCTAAGTCCCTCTATGAGGTGCAATATTTCAAGCATTTATGTTGCAGATAAGCCAACCAGATCAATGAATATGGAGGGGGAGTTGCTTCACACAGATGGTTGTAGGCTCGAGTCTTTTACACCAGTGAAAGAACGAAAAAAAATCTGAAAGGAATCTTTTATTCTATAGATTTTAAAAAACAGGTGTTCAGTATACTGCTGGGAAGTGAAATAACATTTTTCTATATTGTCTGCAGTTTGTGAATGGTGCTTAGAGCAAACCTTGACCTCATGTCCACAGAACAGGTTTATTATAAGAATTTGGTCTGATGGTTTCCACGGCCTTTGAAAGTGTCAGCATCGCAACAGCCTTCCTATAATGCTTAAAGCACAAGTCAAATCCAAGTCATCCCTGTACTCAGTCAAATTTTAAATGTTTAATGTAGTGTATTAATATGTAAAATAACAATTTAAACAGAGGCCTTAGGAGTGACTGGCAATATTATTGAAATGTAGTTAACAACCCACAGGAAGAAAGCGTGAAAAGGCTTTAAGTGTGCTAAGCATGATATGAAATTTTAATGCACAATATTGCATTGAACTATATTTATTGCAGTACTATGAATTGGGAAAGATGGTATTTACATTATAACGCGTGTACTAATTTTTCAGGATACGCTTAAAGCAGGGTTTTTACTGTTTCTTAGAGAAATAGCAGAGTGAGGAGATAGACGCACTGTTTATTCCTACATTACAACAGTGACTACACTTCAAAAGCACTTCATTGGCTGTAAAGCACTTTGAGACGTCCTGGGGTCGTGAAAGGCGCTGCATAAATGCAAGTCTTTCTTTGTTTCTGTTTTTAAACAGAGGCACAGTGAAGTAAGAGAAGCTTTTTATTGAGTGTTAAAAAGATTTCTACTTGATATCATACAAATTGCTCATCTGAGAACACGTGATTCACAACAGATTGTACAGGTAAACCTAAAAATAAATCTTGGCGCGTGAGTTTCCCTCCTTCCTGGTTTCTTCTGGTCAGTTAATAACATACGAACAATGACGGCCAGGTAAAGACTCACTGGTCCATTGAGCCTGTCCCACACAATGTCACAATATACACACTCTCCACTCAACCTGGAACCCCGTGATGTCCTGGGAGAGGCGAAAAACGTCTGAACATATTACATACTGCACTACGATTATCAGCACCTTGTTCATGCAAAGTAATCGATCTATACGAATGTTTTTGAGTGTGTCAATTACTTCACACATTATAGGTCACACATCAAAGTGTCAAAAATATATATATTTTTTTTAAAAAGCCAGTCATTTTATGCTGAGGTCAATCACATGTTAATTTCTGGTGGCGAGGGAAGTTTGCAGCTTGACTTCCAACCAAAAATGTGCAAACTTCCCTCATAAACAGCAATTAGCCTGTAATTACCCTCGGAATTTATTTAGACCACTTCCCCACATGGAGTAACATTTAGCAGCAGTTTTATCTGGACAGGCAGGTTAGGGGCTCAAAATCACAATTATGCTCCAGGCCACTGGTCAGCCATGCTACAGGAGAGTAACTTGTTTTACAAGAAACTTTTTTACTTCTCAATACCTTTTGAGGTTAATCGAGTAAGTCGTCACCTGTCCAATCCTTTATCCTAACTATCAAGTTCAACTGGGGCTTCCTGCAACCTTGAAATACTTATCAAAAGCACAGACAGACCTTTTGCATTTATGGCATCTCAGCACTAACGCCTAGTTTGGAGACCTGCACTGCTTTCCAGGAGGTGACTTTGGGCCAGCATTGCAGAAAACAACCACAACAAAAGCAACAACTGCAAAATAGCTAAAGTGACGTCACAACCAGGGAAGGAGCTGATTGGTGAGTAGGTGAGTAGCTGGTAAGTGTTTCTAATTGATAGCCTATTAAGTAAAGGCATGGCAGGGCAGCTCAGACCCGTGGGATGCACCTCCTGTGTCATGTGGGGACTCCAGCACGCTTCCCGTGGACAGCCACATGTGCAGCAAGTGTTGTCAGCTGGAGGAGCTCGAGCTCTGGGCTTTGGAGCTTGAGCAGCAGCTGGCGTCACTGTGGTGCATCAGTGAGACTGAGAGCATCGTGAATAGCACGTTTCAGGAGGTGGTCACCCCGCAGATAAAGTGTGCAGGCAGAAAGGGAATGGGTGACCACCAGACAGAAGAGGACCACCAGGCAGGTAGTGCAGGAATCCCCTGAGTGAATCTCACTCTCCAACCAGTATTCGGTTCTGAGTACTGATGAGGACAATGGTTCCTCTGCGGAGTATAGCCAGTGCCAAGCCTGCAGCACCACTGTATTTGGGGGGGGGGGAAAAAGAAGAGTGGGAAAGCAATAGTGGTAGGGGATTCAATAGTTATGGGAGCAGACAGGCATTTCTGCGGCTGCAGACGTGACTCCATGATGCCTCCCTGGTGCCAGGGTCAAGGATGTCACTGAGTGGCTGCAGAACATTCTGAGGGGGGAGGGTGAACAACCAGAGGTCGTGGTCTATATCGGTACCAACGACATAGGTAGAAAGAGGGATAAGATCCTGCAGGCAGATTTCAGGGAGCTAGGAAAGAGATTAAAAAGCAGGACCTCAAAGGTAGTAATCTCCGGATTACTCCCGGTGTCACGCGCCAGTGAGTATAGAAATAGGAGGATAGCGCAGATGAATGCTTGGCTGGAGAGGTGGTGCAGGAGGGAGGGCTTTAGATTCCTGGGGCATTGGGAACAGTTCTGGGGGAGGTGGGATCTGTAGAGGCCGGACAGGTTGCACCTCAACAGGGCCGGAACCAATATTCTTGCGGGAAGGTTTGCTGGTGCTGTTGGAGAGGGTTTAAACTAATTTGGCAGGGGGATGGGCCCCAGGATGTAACATTAGAAAGGGGAAATAAAGTGCTCAAGGGATTGGGAGAGACAGAGAGCACTAAAGTAAGGTACAGGTAGACTACCCTTTATCCAAACTTACGAAAACCGAAACCCTCTAAAAACCGAAGGTTTTTTCGTTCAGCGTAAGTCCAGCATAAGTCGTGCGCACGACCCCCCCCGGCCCCGACCCCCACCGACCCCCCTGGCGGACCCCTGCGGACCCCAACCCCCGCCGACCTCCCCGCGGACCCCCGCCGGCCCCGACCCCCCCGCTGAGCGTCAGCGTAAGTCGCGCGCACGACCCCCCGCGGACCCCCCCACGGAAAGTCGGCGGGGGTCGGGGCTGGGGGGGGGGGGGTCGGGGCCGGCGGGGGTCCGCGGGGGGGGGGGGGGGGGTCGGGCGCACGACTTACGCTGCGCGTCAGCGTAAGTCGTGGGCGCGACCCCCCGCCGACCCCTGCCGACCCACCTTCCGAAATTCTCCGAAAACCGAAACACGGCTGGTCCCAAGGTTTTCGGATAAAGGATAGTCTACCTGTATTAGGTGGGGTCCAACTAAGAGAGAATACAGGATGGTCTAAGATGGGTTTACAGTGTATGTATGTGAATGCACAAAGCGTAGTAAACAAGCTGAGTGAGCTGCAGGCACAAATAGCCACATGGGAATATGATGTTCTCAATAACTGAGACCAGGCTTAAAAAAAGGACAGGATTGGGTATTAAATATTCCTGGTTATAAAGTGTTCAGGAAGGATAGAGGGGGAAAGAGAGGAGGTGGTGTGACAGTATTGGTCAAGGAGAATGTTACAGTGCTGCAGAGGGAGGATGTCCTGGAGGGGTCAAGGAAAGAATCTATATGGCTAGAGTTAAGAAATAATATAGGTGCCATTACACTACTAGGAGTATTCTATAGACCACCAAATAGTGGGAAAGAAATGGAGGAGCAACTTTGCAGGGAAATTACAGAGGTGTGCAAGAACTATAGAGTAATAATAATGGGGGACTTCAACTATCCTAATATAGACTGGGTTCATAATAGTGTTAAGGGCAGAGAGGGGGAAGAATTCCTGAAGTGTGTTCAGGAGAACTTTCTTGATCAGTATGTTTCCGGCCCAACAAGTGAGGAGGCATTGCTGGATCTGGTCCTGGGGAATGAGGTAGGTCAAGTGGAGCAAGTGTCAGTAGGGGAACATTGATCATAAGGTTTGGATTAGCTCTGAAAAAGGAAAGGGAGCAATCTAGAGTAAAAATGTTTAACTGGGGGAAGGCCAATTTCAGTGGGATGAGAACGGATCTGGCCCGGGTAAACTGGAATCAAAGATTGGCAGGCAAAACTGTAATGGAACAATGGCAGCCTTTAAAGAGGAAATAGTTCAAGTACAGTTGAGGTACATTCCCACTAGGGGGGGAAAGGTAGGGCAACTAAAGTCAGGGCTCCCTGGATGATGAAAGAGATAGAGAATATGATGAAGCAGAAAAAGGGCGCGTATGACAGATGTCAGGTTGCAAATACATCTGAGAATCAGGCTATATATAGAAAGGTCAGAGGAGAAGTGAAAGAAAATAAGTGGGGCAAAGAGAGGGTATGAGAATAGAATGGCAGGCAACATAAAAGGTAATCCAAAAGTCTTCTATAGGCATATAAATAGTAAAAGGGTAGTAAGAGGAGGGGTGGGGCCGATTAGGGACCAAAAAGGAGACCTATGCATGGAGGCAGAGGGCATGGCTGAGGTACTAAACGAGTACTTTGCATGTCTTTACCAAGGAAGAGGATGCTGCCATAGGCATAGTGAAGGAGGAGGGAGTGGAGATACTTGATGGGATAAAAATTGATAGAGGAGGTATTAGAAAGGCTGGCTGTACTTAAAGTAGATAAATCACCAGGAGTGGATGGGATGCATCCTAGGATGCTGAGGGAATTGAGGGAGGAGATTGCAGAGGTACTGGCCATAATATTCCAATCCTCCTTAGATACAGGGGTGGTGCCAGAGGACTGGAGAATTGCAAATGTTACATCATTGTTCAAAAAAGGGTGTAAATATCAACCCAGCAACTATAGGCCAGTCAGTTTGACCTCGGTACTGGGGAAGCTTTGAGAAACAGTAATCAGGGACAAAATTAACAGTCACTTGGACAAGTTTGGATTAATTAAGGAAAGCCAGCACGGATTTATTAAAGGCAAATCATGTATAACTAACTTGATTGAGTTCTCTGATGAGGTAACGGAAAGGGTTGATGAGGGTCATGCAGTTGACATAGTGTACATGGATTTCCAAAAGGCGTTCGACAAAGTGCCACATAATAGGCTTGCCAGCAAAGTTGAAGCCCATGGAATAAAAGGGACAGTGGCAGCATGGATATGGAATTGGCCAAGTGATTGTAGTAGTGGTGAATGGTTGTTTTTCAGACTGGAGGAAGGTACACAGTGGTGTTCCCTAGGGGTTGGTTCTAGGACCACTGCTTTTCTTGACATATATTAATGACTTGGATTTGGGTGTACAGGGCACAATTTCAAAATTTGCAGATGACACAAAACTTGGAAGTATAGTGAACAGTGAGGAGGAAAATGATAGACTTCAGGAAGACATAAGACAAGCTGGTGAAATGGGCGGATACGTGGCAGATGAAATTTAACGCAGAAAAGTGTTAAGTGATACATTTTGGTAGAGAGAATGAGAGGACATATAAACGAAAGGGTACAATCCTGAAGGGGGTGCATGAACAGAGAGGCCTGGGGTATGTGTGCACAAATCGCTGAAGGTGGCACGGCAGGTTGAGAAAGCAGTTAAAAAGGCTTACGGGATCATAGGCTTCATAAATAGAGGTACAGAGTACAAAGTGTGGAAATTATGATGAACCTTTATAAAACACTGGTTTGGCTCCAACTGGAGTAGTGTCTCCAATTCTGGGCACCACACTTTAGGAAGGATGTGAAGGCCTTAGAGAAGGTGCAGAAAAAATTTACGAGAATGATTCCAGGAATGAGGAACTTCAGTTACGTTGATAGGCTGGAGAAACTGGGGTTGTTCTCCTTAGAGCAGAGAAGATTGAGAGGAGATTTGATCGAGGTGTTCAAAATCATGAGGGGTCTGGACAGAGTAGATAGAGAGAAACTGTCCTCATTGGTGGAAGGGCCGAGAACCAGAGGACACAGATTTAAAGTGACTGGCAAAAAAAACAAAGGCGACGTAAGAAAAAACTTTATTACCCAGCGAGCAGTTAGGATCTGGAATGCACTGCCTGAAAGGGTGGTGGGGGTAGATTCAATCACGGCTTTCAAAAAGGAGTTGGATAAGTATCTGAAGGAAAGAAATTTGCAGGACTATGGGGAAAGGGCAGGGGAGTAGGGCTAGCTGAAGTGCTCTTGCAGAGAGCCGGCACAGGCTCGACAGGCCGAATGGCCTCCTTCTGTGCTGTAACCATTCTATGATTCTATTCTATGAACACACAATTTCTCTCTGCTGCAGCAGTTTGAATCCTATTCAGTTTACATATTGCCAGGTGAAGAAACTGAACTCTGTGAGCAGGATGGGGGAATGATGAAAAAGGAAAGCTGGCAATTATTAAAAGTCAAGTAGTTCTTTCAATGAGATGAAGTAAATTGCTCATTTATATCCAACATAAAAAGGGACCATAGCAAAATACTGCAGATGCTGGAAATCCAAAATAACAGAAAATGCTGGAAAAACTCAGCAGGCCAGGCAACATCTGTGGAGAGAGAAAGAGTGTCAACATTTCGACCTGAAACGTTGACTCTATTTCTCTCTCCACGGATGTTGCCTGGCCTGCTGAGTTTTTCCAGCATATTCTGTTGTTATTATAAAAGGGATCACGTTCACTTTCCCTTAATAGCAAAGTGGGTTACCTGGTTTCTCATTTAAAAAAAATATTTTGAATTTTACATGGGAATAGAACCACAACTGAAAATACATTTTAATATGGCACACGCTGATTTTTTTTTTTTTTAAGGAAATTAAATTTAAAAGAATTGCAGCTAGATCAAACTTTAGAACCGTTGCATATATTTCCCAATTCAGCAAATAGTTCAGTGACAGTAAACAGAAATATTACCAGCAACTCCTCCAGAACTGGACATTTCTACCCATCAGTATGACTGAGCACCTAATGCAGCACATTTTTCACTCAGTTAATGGTCCATTGGCAGGGGGTGGGGGGGGGGGGCGGGGGGAGGGAGAGAGAGAGGGAAAGAAACACATGATGAACAAATAACTATCATCGCCATTCTTCACTTCCACGTGTACCATCTGGTCTACTGTACATAGGAAGAAAATAATTAAAGACACATTTGCAAACTAAGCACCTAAAGGTAATTAGCAAGCCATTTTCAAATAAAGATGCTATAATATATAATGACATTTACAGAGCAGACAGTTTTTAAGGCCTCTTAATTGAACCATTGCTGAACTATATGGATCTCACAGCTACCACTACTGCTGCATTGTGTTTTAGAGAGTCACTTCATATAGTCAGTGATATTACATTCCAGATGGTTTGAAAACTTTCAATATCAAAAGGACTTGAAAATAAAGTATGTCCTGTTCTGAAGATAGTCCAGTTGCTCCCTACAAACACATACAAAGTATTACAATAATTCCTAATTTAAGTTCAAGCATTGCAGTGGCTTGTAGCTGCTGTCATGCTTTTTTGTACTTTTGACCAATATACTCTCAAGCACATGCTACTTTTGCTAGTACAGTACATTTATTTTGATCTATGAGTGATTTGATAGAGATTCCGACAGCCAAATATTGTATGGATTAACAATTTGTAGCCAGGAAAGTTAAATTGAATGTGACAATTTAGTAAATAGTTCCATTTCAGTTGTGGTGCTAAGAACTGTGAGAAATCCAAACTGCTCATCGCAAAGTACATTCAGAACATGCATCTGCAAGACTACTTTTCTGATTCAGTGTCAGATGTACCAAAGCAGTTTGCATGGCTTAAAACACTGAACTCTTACCAAGTCACTTGGTGCCTGCATCTGACTGGATTCTTTCTTCTAGAAGTGGAGATAACAAAGAATAAGAACACATGGCGTAAGATGCACTGGCATGTGTGTTACACAGAGGAACACAGTGACAAAGGCAACCCATGTTTGAAAGTATTCACGGGCATCTTTCACATTATCTGTTTTACAGCTGAGACCAATTACTACGGTGGAGAGAAAAGCTCCAAAGCTCCAAGAGCCTCTTAAATTTCAAAATCCTTCTTTCCTTTTTTATCACACCAAGGGTAGTGGTCTCAAATGTGTCTCAAGTAGGCATCAAAACAGCTTTAAAGCTTTTCTTAGCTGCCTGCTATTTTTAAAAGGAGTCAGAGGACTATAATAAGAAGTTGCACGTACTTCTTTATTTTGAGTTTATTCGCATTAAAGAAAATAACATTCGAGATCCCGTCCTTTAATTATTAATGGCTTCAGTCAATTTGTGGTCATCCAGGTCAGGAATAGCATTTGGAATTTGGCTTTGGTTTCACTGAAATGCAAGTGGCTCAAAGTTGAAACCAAAACGCTAGTTTGCCAACTCGTCAAACTTGGCTTCAGGAGAAAAAGAAAAGTATATTCAAACTCTGGTCATCTGAAGCCAAAGGCTGCGAGACTGAATAGTGATCCTTGATCCATGACAACCTATCAAGCCGACACTGTGACCAACATTGCTGGGGGAAACTGCTTCAGGCTGCAGAATTGCTCAGAAGCAAATTCTACCCTCTTTCCCCAGCATCAAACCAAAACAGGAAGTCTGCGATAGGAGACGGCTTTCTCCTTCCCATTTATTTTAAAACGGGAAATTCAGGGATAATGTGCAACTTTTAGTGCTTGATTGATGAGTGACTTATACTTTAATGTTCAGAAGATCGTCACTTTGTATCTAAATTAGCATGAGTCACTTCATTTAACAGAAAAACCATGTTATGCATTAAGGATTTGTCAAAAGGCTATTAAGAATTTAATAAAAGTAACTTTTT
Organism: Somniosus microcephalus; assembly: GCF_052327205.1. Lineage (NCBI taxonomy): Eukaryota > Metazoa > Chordata > Chondrichthyes > Squaliformes > Somniosidae > Somniosus > Somniosus microcephalus. The sequence continues at coordinate 55,652,322 of NC_140991.1, read as the reverse complement.
CTTAAACTTTTAAAGAACAAAATTAAAAGTCATCAGTCATTCCCTCTTTAATCCAATTCCACCATGGTAGTAAAATGAACATGTAATAGGTTTAAAAAATATAAATGGAAACTGAGAAGGACTGTTAGAAAATTCTCAACCCCCCCTCCCCCACCGCAAAAAAAAAATTAAAAACCCGAGCACTGGACAAAAGAACTCAGTAAAATAAGTATATTGCTCAGTGGGACAGCTCTGGAATTCCAGTGCTGCAGACGCACATGGAAGAAACAGGTTCAAATCCCAGCTGTGATTGGGACTTGTGATTTGGGATCCCATGGGCAAGTTTCACTGGTTCTCAGCTGTGTTGTTGGATGGAGCGGCTCGTGGCACCAGAATACAGCATCTCAAGGGGAGGAATTATTGGCAGGGGGATATGCTGCTCTGAAAAAGCATATCTTTCATCCACTGGCACAGAAAAGTGGGAAGCACAAATCTTTGGCTCAGACTGTTCCGTCCTCTCGGCTGAAGGAGGACAACATCGAGAGATGGGAGGTGTAAAAGGATTTTTAAAAATTCACAGACTGCCAGCCCCGCAGTGCAATGAAACAAAGAATATTTCCTTCTAAATATGAAAAGACGACAATAGTAATCGGATCTTTTCTAATGAAATTGCTCCGGCATTTCTATTCATAAACATTAGCATTCAAGAATTGCAGTCTGGAAGCACATGGGGAATTAGGTTACTTAGCAGCCATACATTCTCGCATCACTTTTATAAAGCCTAGGAAACAAATATATTGACAATAATTTGAGAAGTTCACTTAAGAAAATATCTATGTGGGTTTGACTTGCGGTCTCAACTCAATGCATGGTTGTAGTTGTTCTTATGCCATTCATTTGACTACACAACACTAAGCATTTTTAGACCACCCTTTACTTTAATTAGCAAATCTAATGGAAAACTTATTGCTTGCCAAGAGGTTTACCACGGCAACAATTAGGGATTGCTGCAATATATATGTGGTTACTTGTACAGCTTATTGAATGCCACTGCACTGGCAAGATGTCAGCCATACAAATATAAATTTAACCTCATTATAACAAATTCTACAACAACTGAACAGTGTTAACCAGCATACGGATTTATGCTTGGTCACCTGAACACATCCTCAGTTATTTGCCATAAACACTGAATTAAACCCTCACAACATGCGAAGTTTATGAAAGCACAATGATCAAATATGATTAGTAACACCCACTCAGACATTATTGCTTTAACCTGGCTTCAAGAGCTGTGGTGAAGGAAAGATCCTGAAATCGTAACGTGGTAACAAAAAGAATGAGAGCCCCTAGTGGCCGGAGATGGATCCCATCAAACAGCAAACGCTCAAAAACACTAACAGCTCCCGGGGATTATTCTAGTATTTCTCCAATTTGCCAGGTGTTCTACGTACCAGCTCCCGGGGGAGGAAGGCTTCTTCTTGCCGGAGGACCAGCAGACTGACGCTACCACCCATCTTGGTATTCCTTAGCAGGGTCACCACTTCCTCTTGTATTTTTCCGGTCAGATCGACACCATTTACCTGAAATTACACCAGTGAGTCATCATTAACTTTGATCCCACATATTCAACAACAGTACGAAGACAAGATTTGGCCAGGACACTGAATGCAGCAGGCTAACAGTTTGACTGCGGAGTCCGTTTTATTAGGTTTTAAAATTGGCGCAGATCTTTTGCAAAGAAACTAGTGCTGACACACAAGTAGGACTAAAATGGAACGAGGACAATGCAGGAAGATTCAGATTCCCATTTCTTTGCTTCAATACGCAATTCATTAAGGCCCTGCTGGCTACAAATCGCACACCGATCAGCTGGAAACTCCACTGGCTCAGACGAGATCCTAACCTCCAGTATCTCTGAACTGCATTCCTTGCTAACTGCATCTCAACCTCTCGCCAACTGTGAATCAAAGTTCACCGCTGGCTACCGTGGCCATAAAATTATTTTAAAAATTGTATTCGTGCTAAGAGCACCTGCAGCGTGTCAAGTGGATTCATTACAGCCCTTCTTATAAGATTGAATTACCACAACGGGAAAATTAGATAGAACTACGTATTTCTTAATTTCCAATATCTCATGAGATGAACAGAAATACCACAATTTAATACCTTTATATTCTTAAGGAAAAAAAAATCTTGTCACAGTCCTCAAAGGAATCATTTACAAGTCTAGCACATTCTTCACACTGTGGCTTGAAAACTGTTGATAATTAAAATGAGCTGTTGCAGTTAAAGTGTCCACTATTTAAGTGCGAGTTTTCTTTTACAGCAGTGCCACTTAGCATTAGCTTTGATAAGATATCTTCTGTTTGATGTTGCATTATCTGCAATCTTTCAAAACAGTCGGTATCAAAAGAGAAGTTTGATTAGAATAACTAGGGTCCCTTTTCCAGTTGCACCACTTCAACGCGATTCGAACCACTACTTGATTTCAAGCCAAGTCCCGAAAAACTGACAAGATAACAAAACACATCTAAATAGCAGAAGTGCAATGCCAGCTGTGTGAGGCTCTGCAGGAACAAGAAGCTGGATTGGTAGCACAGAGCTCAACAAATTGAGCTTTGATTCCAAACATATGGGAGAACCTACCCCTAAAATTGCACAGGAGCTTTCCTTTATTAAAAAAAATTAAAATTACAACATTTTTCACTTTCCTTATGAGTGAAAGTTCAATGAGACTTCAAAAGTTTATTTTTATTTTCTTCAATTCCTCTATCTGTGTAATTGCTTGAGGGTATGTGCATGATCGATCTCAGACCTCCATCAGCTGAAGCAATATTCAATTGCGGAGTTGGATAGGAATCTCCTTGTACTTCAAATCTGTATTCTGCCAATTTTGAGTTAATCCCTTAATTGACAGGTGGAGGTGTTTGAAGTTTGCTTTGTTGTTCAATCTTTTGATGTATTCATCTGATTCCTGAACTCGACCAATTTGAGGTCATCAGAGTTCCTATTTTACAATATTGTGACCCCAGGATACAGGAGATGAGAAAGAATGTGAAAAAATATTAAAAAATTGAAGGATTGCAGCCCAAGATAGCTTCCCCGCCCCTCTCTCACCTAATCTGTTTCATCAATATCTACTGGCTCCTACTTTCACAACAAAAGTCGGGGAATACTACCGGAAAGAGGATTATCACGAGGAGACAATTTCATAATGCGGTGGAGGCTGGAACAATCCTCCCACCTCATAGCATTCCGTGACTCTTCGTGGGGGCAGGATTGGGCAGACAGTTGAACAGTTATGGAGGCAGACTGGACAGCAAAGGGACTGACACGCAGACGAGGTGAATAATCGGGCAAAGGGGAATTATGGTTTGCCTGGCATTGGGCACAATTAATGGAGAGGAGGGGGCAGCGACAGGAGAAAACAAAAGAAATCCAAACAGGAAGAAAAGAAGCTTAAATAGCAGGGGACAACACAGAAAATAAAAACAGCAAGCAGGAATTTGGGAAGCAAGAACAACATGAGGGCAAACAGTATGTTAGAAATATTAGAAAGTACATAAGATTGGGTTAAAAGAAAATCCAGTGTAGGCAAGAGCAAAACCACCAGGAAAAAGCATGGAAACGGTTTGAATGTTTCTATGCTTTTTATTCTTGGTTTCTCACTCGTGTTTATTTTGTAGCTTTATAAACCTACACACTGTAGTTCACTGTAGAACACGGGCTGCTTTGTAGGTTACACAGTATTTACAGATAGAGTTAGATGAAAAAAATGTAGGAACAGAAAAACAAGAGGTGTTATCAGCAGGAATAGGCTGCTCAAAACACAGGAGCACCAGGGTGTATGTTTGACTCTTATACATGTTTCCGATGAGTGATTCAGAATTTACTTTGCAGGCACAACACAATTTACAGCGCTATTCAGCTACAGGTACTGGTTTGAGATCAGTAAATACTTGGAATGGTGCAAAACATTTAATGGGGAGGTATACAGTGCTGGGGTGCACCTATATCATCCGAGTGTAGTGGTTATGTTAGTGGAATAGTAATCTAGAGGCCTGCACTAATAATCCAGAGAACCTGCGTTCAAATCCCACCGTTTGAGAAATGGAATTAAGTTTTAGAAAAAATGGAGATAAAAGCTGGTATCAGTAAAATGGTCAAAAAGCTGTCCGATTGTTGTCAAAACCTTTAGGGAAGGAAACCTGTTGTCCTTACCTGGTCTGGCCTATACGTGACTCCAGTTCCACACAATCGTGGTTGACTTTTAAATCTCCTCCGAAGTGGCCGAGCAAGACACTCAGTTGCATCAAACTGCTACAGTGGTTCGAGGAGACCACCCACCACCACCTTCTCAAGGTAACTCGGGAGGGGCAATAAATGCTCGCCTTGCCAGCGACGCCCGCATCCGGAGAATGAATATATTCAAAAAATACTGCTCGGGTAAGCAGAGCTCCACTGACCAGCACCTGAGTGCTGGTTTAAATTTAAACATCAGCAGAAAGGTGACAATCCAGTCAGCTCCTTTCTAACCTTAAACAGCTTTAAAACAAAAGTTCAATACAATTTTTTTTAAAGTTTGCTTTCATCAGATCTTCTTACACTGCAGCAGTGAGAGACTGCCGGTTCTATTCCATTGCAAACAACAAAAATTAAAAGTTTAATTACAGCAGAAGTAAGCAACAAAAATATCTTTTTTTTTAAAAAAGGAACTTCTGCTGGCACACAACTGCGCAAAAAACAGCCACCTACAATCAGAGAATACACAAGCTGCTGCTGCTAAATGTAAAGCTGGTTATATATGTGGCACGTATCCCAGAACAAACACACTTGAATTCGATAATCCACTCTGGACACACTCTTCCAGTGCTTTAGCTCCACCTACAGAATGATGAGCATGCTTGATGCTCTCCCAGTACACAGTCCTCTTTGAAGTAAAAAGCTGACAATCCCTGAATACACCTTGAAAACATGAAGTCGTTTTTGCATCCACCCACCTCCAGAAGGCGGTCTCCTGCTTTCAGCCTGCCATCTTGGATGGCCGCACCTTTTGGAAGGATGTTTTTCACATAGATCGGAGCTGAGCCACCGACAGGGACATCCCGTGAGGTGATGCTGAACCCGAGGCCTTCCGGACCTGAACACAGGAAGAGGGGAAAATGTCAATTTCATGTTTTAAAGGAGAGATGACCAAATGATCATTATCAATAAAATAAAGATATAAATACAGGATGGTGGAACATAACTTTCTTCCCTAAAAAAACCCCTGTGATTTCTTGCAGTGTGCGAAAGGCATGCATTTTTGCGGTACAATCTCTTTTACATGTTAAATGGCAGGAAAGTGCACAGTTAGCCTCAAAGCACAATTCAAATGAAAGTTTCTGAATAAATGGAAAAACATACATAAAAACAGTTGAATGTTGTAGGCTTATACTAGTGTTTGCTTTTGCTAAATGCCAAATGGTTGACTTTTACGCTCAGATTTCATAACATTACCATGGCACCTTGCTTGCATCCTAGCATCGTAACAAGTTGCCAGCCATCTTTTACGCTCTATACAAATGTCAACAAAGATGTAAAATATCAATACTCAATCATTATAATGCAGTTGGGTCACGAAGTCGCACAATTGCTTCACACATCTATGACCACAGGTTCAAGCCCCGACAGAGGTTGAAACGCCAATATTTGCTTTAAGTGTAATTACTTTATCCAGCAATCAGATGGATCACTAATGAAGCCAGAACAAACATGACTGGGGTTCCTTGTTACCCCAGCCACCACTGGTCAGATGTGTAACTTTTCAGGGTATACAACTAAGTTCAGATGAGATTCACAATAGTACTTTTCTTTTAAATGTAGATGAGGGGAAGAAGAGGCTAACAACTGAAGTTGCTTTTAAAAAACAAACTGAGAACCAAGAAAAAGGAGCTTGGACGTTGCAGGACACCATCATGGTTGTAAGGAGTAAGACAGAAGATTAGGTAGTGATTAAGTGATAATAAAGTTGTGTTTCAAAAACCTGTAGATTAGAGGAATGTTGAGGTAGGGAAGCAGTTAATTCGGGGGAGGGGGGTGAAGGGAAAATTAAATTCAAAATGATTGATTTTAACAATTAGACAAGCGATGGATGGGGGAAGGGGGAGAGTGAAAAAGGGTCTGGCAACCATTTCATGGCACTGGAAGTGGGAGGGGTACGACCCTAGGGAATCCAGTATCAGATAGGCTATAGGAGGGAATACAATCAACATTTTTGTCCCGTTTGAAAGTACGTTATGCAGCTTACATTATAAGCACAAATTCGAAAACAGCAAATGCTTCCGCACACCTCAAAAGATCTGCCAGCTAAAAAGTTCACAGAATGACCTTTCTGTAAGACAAATGAATGCCAATTACCTTCCATCATGGCAGGTAAACATCTCATGTTGACTGAAATGGATCAGTGACCTTATTCAATAATTAGAATAAATATACGAATTTCTGGAAAGATGATTGCTTGCATGAAATACCAATGAGAAACTCAAACACCAAGATTGAGCCTCTATAACAACAATTACAAACAGAACTCAGCATGCTTTAATCTACAACAAAATAAAGTCCCTATTATAATCTAACAAGCATCTTCATAGCGGATATGAGGTACATTAGCATGGCATCTGAACACGGATTGCTGTCCACCCAAGTAACAAACTATAAAGCCAATCGCCAGTTGGGGTGATTTCAGCCAGTTTGTATATTCTGTTAATACTGTTAATTTACTTTGGATTAAAAATATGGCCCTGGATTTCAATTCAGACCCAGTGGATGGGATGAAAGTTTCTTCCCCATCTGCTGGCTGCATGGCTCCTATGTGAAATTAATTTGGGTATTGTCAACCCAGGTTACAGTAATTTAGCACCAATTTCCTATTGCAGTCCAAGCAGCCACAGGAATTCTGGCATAGGGAAATGGAAAGATCACATTTGTACAGTGGGTGATGCAGTTCCGAGGTTAGAGGCAAGGCAAATTGTTGAGAGAAGAGGAGAGGACAAATGGAGAATAGTCGAGTACCACAGGTACTTGCATCATTGTTTCATTAACAACTTGCAATTCTATAACTACTTGCATTTATACAACAACAACTTGCATTTATATAGCACCTTTAACAAAGTAAAACCTTCCAAGGAGTTTCACAGGAGCGTTATCAAACAGAATTTGACACCGAGCCACATCATGAGCTATTATGACAGAAAGCTTGGTCAAAGTGGTAGGTTTTAAGGAGTGTCTCAAAGAGAGGGAGAGATGGCAAGGTGAAGAGGTTTAGGGAGGGAATTCCAGAGCCTAGGGCCGAGGCAGTTGAAGACATGGCCGCCAATGGTGGAGCGATTAAAATTGGGGACGCGCAAGAGGCCAGAATTGGAGGAGCCCAGAGATCTTGGAAGGTTGTAGGGCTGGAGGAGGTTATAAAGTTAGGGAGGGAGGAGTCCATGGAGGGATTTGAAATCAGGGCTAAGAATTTTAAAATTGAGGTCAGTAAGCACAGGTGAAGAAGGCTGAATGGGACTTGGTGTGCAAATGTACTAAAGAGGAGGACATTGGGGAGGAATGGTTAAATGTGAGATCTGCGATATTCTATCAGGAAAGTATAAGGGAAGTTAGTGAAGCCAAAGCAGGACAAAGTGCAATGATGTAACAGGACAGATCTAAGGGAAAGCTGGTAAGAAATAATGGAAGTCCTAGAAATTATATTTCAGGCTTCTCCAGAGAGCGGCACATGTAATGTTCATTTTCAAAAAGGGAGAGAAAACGAACCCAGATAATTACAGGACAATTAGTTCAATACATGTTGCAGGCAAAATGTTGCTATCTTGACTTAAAGATGGGGGTGACTAAATATCATAGAATGATACAGCACAGAAGACGACCATTCGGCCCATCGTGCCTGTGCCAGCTCTTCAGTAGAGCTATCCAATTAATCCCATTCCCCTGCTCTAAATATCTAGTTGAAGAGACAATAAATAGAACAGCCAACGTGAATTTCAGAAAGGAAGGGTATGCTTTGAGAAGGTGAAAGATATGGTGGATGGGGCAAATGCAATGGATGTGGTGGCAGCCAATCTACACACAGCAAGCTCCCACAAACAGCAATGAAATAAAAGACCAGACCATCTGTTTTAGGTGTTAGCCGAGGGATACATGTTTTGCTAGGACACTGGGAGAACTCCCCTGCTCTTATTTGAATAGTGCTGTGGGATCTTTTCCATCCACTTGAGGGGCCAGACGGGGCCTTGGTTTAACGTCTCATACGAAAGACGGCACTTCCAACAGTGCAGCACCCGATCAGTACTGTACATATGTGCTAACCTAGATTGTGCGCTTAAGTCTCTGATACGGGGCTTGCAGCCACAACTTTCTGACTCAGAGGTGAGAGTGTTATCACTGAACCAAGGCTGACACTGCATTAGTTCATATATTGGGCAGAGTGTCCAAAATTGCAGATGATACTAAAATAGGAGGTACAGTAAATAATTATGAGCACCAAAGGGGATATAGGTAATATGGGGAAAAGAAAGTGACAACTGAAATTCAATTCAATGAATTTCAAGCACGAGGTGATATTTTTATCAGCAAAATGTAATAATTATACTTGGGATTGGGGAAGGCGCGGTGATGTGGAAGAGCAGAGGTATTGGAGGTGCAAACATTAAAAGCAGCTCCTCGAGTGGATAATACCAGAAGAAAGCTGAGGAACACTGGGTTTTATGGCAAGAGGTATAAAATGTAAAAGTTGACATGTACTGGTGAATCTATATAAAAGCTTATTAAGATGGAAATTAGAGGACTGAGAGCAGTTTTGGGCTCCACACTAATAGGAAGATAGCTCAGGCAATAGAGTGGGTACAGCACAGATTCACTAGAATGTGGTCTGGTATGAAGAAATACAAATACAAAGAAACCCTTAAAAAAAATTGGGGCTGTTTTCATGAAAACAGAGGAGATTATGTGGTTATTTGATCGAGGGTGTTTAAAACTATGAAGGGCTGGTACAGGGTAGACCATTTCGAGTGGTTTAGGGATCTAGAACATGGGGACATAGATATAAAGGTTAAATCTATGAAATATTTAACACAGAGGGTTGTGAAGCCATGAACTGCATTCGCGGAGTTAATGATTGAAGCAGAGACCTTGTCAACATTTAAGAATAGGTTAGAGCGGTGTTTGAAGGAAAGAGGGATAAAGAAATATGGGGGCAGAGTAGGCATGAGGGAATCAGACGATTGCTCATGCGAAGGATAAACAGAAAAATGGACTGGTTGTGTCGAACGGCCTGTTTCCGTGTTATAATTTCTATGTGGTTCACAGTAGAAGGAGTTTTGCTTTGTATTTGCCTGTGCGAGCTCTGCGTGCTTGATGGCACTCGGAGCCAGGGTTAAAGTGGGCCAGAAAGAAAGAACAAACTTGCATTTATAGAACACCTTTCATGACCTCAGATCGTCCCAAAGAGCTTCACAGCCAATGAAGTACTTTTGAAGTGCAGTCACTTTTGTAATGTAGAGAAACGTGCCAGCCAATTTGTGCACAGCAAGATCTCACAAACAGCAATGAGATAAATGGCCAGAGAATCTGTTTTTAGTGATCTTGGTTGAGGCATAAATATTGGCCAGGACACCAGGGAGAACTCCCCTGGTCTTGTTCGAAATAGTGCTGAGGCATCTTTCACATCCACCCTTGGTTTAACAATGGCGACTGGTCCTTGCAATGCAGAAGAATAAGAGCCAGCTAGAGTTGGGCCTGTAAAGCAGAAAAATGATGCCTGCGCGTGCACAGAATTCGACTTGCACAGTTCAAAGTGTGCAGATTGTTCTATGTATAGTTGCTGTCTTCCAACTCTGCAGTGGTGCAGCAGGTAAGGTGCCAAGCATTTGGACTCAAGAAATTGAACATATGAATTCAGGAAGCTAAGTATAAATACAGTATATCTAATGTGTTCAATTTTACTTATTGTGATATAGGTGTAAAATTAACTTCTATCCAACTGTGTAGCATGTTTTCCCATCCTCTCTAATTATCCAGTCATCTTCCCCATGCTTGTTTGCTGATCTCAGCAATTGTCTTGCTGCTTTTGATCATTTTTTTGCTAGTCTTAGAAAGCATTTTTTTGGGCCATTCTCTCTCTGTTTTGCAAGTATCGCCTGTATCTTTGAATTCTATACAGTTCTGCATCCCCTTCTCAGGCAGTATGTTCAGCATTACCTCTACCTAAGTTCAGTGCACCAGAGACACATTTTGATTTGATTCGATTCTCATAACATTTACATCGAATTTACAGCACAGAAACAGGCTATTCGGCCTAACTGGTCTATGCTTCCCCTTAAATGCATCTATTCGCCTCCACTACTCCACATGACAGCAAGTTTCACATTCTAAGCACTATCTGGGTAAAGACATGAGGGGTTTCCCCCCCCCCCCATCAACTAGAAGAGGAGAAAATATTGTTTTATTTAGTTTTTATATATTTTAAAAATAACATTAAAATGTTCAAACTCCATGCTCCTACATGAACAGCATTTTAGGTCCCTGGTGTGGGTGCGTCAGGAAGAGGAGCTGGAGAAGGAATACAATTAGCAAAAGCAAACATTTAATTAAAAAAAATTAGGCTTCTTTGTGATTTTATTCCATGCTCATTACAGTAACTGATGTTAGTGTTGAGGAATGAAATGTTTTAACCACATTTCGCTGGTTAACCTCAAATATTCCCACGTCATGTATAAAACAGTTCTTTTTTGAAAAACAGGGGTGATAGCCCGAGGCTCAGTGTAGACACCACCAAGGTTCAAAATATTATGAGCGAAGTCAATGTAAATCAGTAAATAGAAATCTAATGACACCAAGCTTAGATTTTAAAAGCTTGAAGATTTTAGGAAGGAAGACTGAGGGAAGCAAGGATTTCCTCAGTGCTGATGCCCTAGGAAAGAATAACTTAGCGTAGGATACTGTGCAATGAGTCTTGATTCCAACACTGTGTGAATGTAGCAAGGAAAAAGAGCACAACAGGAGAGCAGGTTTCTTGGAGGCAGCTTCAGAGTCAAGGAGATGTAGAAATTACATCAGAGGAGATACGTTTACCTAAAAAAAACAGCAGTCACTCCATTCAAAAATAAAGTAATCTCACACTGTGAAGCACTTTGAGAGATTCTGATATGATAAGGTGCAATACAAAAGCATTGCTATTTATAAGATTGTTGATAATGAAGAAGGCCTAAAGGTGGAACCCATTACAGTTAAGAGATGCTCGTTGGTGGTTAGCTTTGCGAGACAAATGAAGATGTGTCTTTGGATAATTGAAAGAAGATTTTCACTGCCAAAGATCAAGATGTAGCAATTCAGCTATTGCATGCAAGAGGATTTTAGGTTGCGTACACTGATGGCATGTGATCATAGAACCATAGAAGTTTACGGCACAGAAGGAGACCATTCAGCCCATCGTGTCTGTGCTGGCCGAAAAAGAGCTATCCAGCCTAATCCCACTTTCCAACCTTTGGCCGGTAACCCTGTAGGTTATGGCACTTCAAGTGCATATCCAAGTACTTTTTAAATGCGATCAGGGTTTCTGCCTCTACCACCCTTCCAGGCAGTGAGTTCCAGACCCCCACCACCCTCTGGGTGAAAAAAATTCTCAACTCCCCTCTAAATCCATCTACCAATTACTTTAAATCTATGGCCCCTGGTTATTGACCTCTTTGCTAAGGGAAATAGGTCCTTCCTATCCACTCTATCTAGGCCCCTTGTGATTTTATACACCTCAAATAAATCTCCCCTTAGCCTCCTCTGTTTCAAAGAAAACAACCCCAGCCTATCCAATCGTTCCTCATAGATAAAAAATCTCCAAACTAGGCAACAGCCTTGTAAATCTCCTCTGTACTCTCTCAAATGCAATCACATCTTTCCTGTGGTGACCAGAACTGTAGGCAGTATTCCAGCTGTTGCCTAATTAGTGTTTTAAACAGTTCTGGCATAACCTCTGTGCTCTTATATTATATGCCTCGGCTAATAAAGAAAAGTATCCCGTATGCCTTCTGTAAGATTCGAAATTTTCAGCAATAATCACGCAAGAAAACCGGATAAAATAAGACTGTTTATTGACCAAAGTAAGCTTGCACAGAAAAACCTTTGATAAAAGGGCATACAAAATGGCCGCCGGGCCTCGTGATCAGTTTTCTGGACCATTTTATTTCTGTTACTGCAAGCCAGACAGGCTTGTGGATTGAAGACAGTAAGCCCGCGAAAGCCAGTATCTGGGAACCGAAACTCAGGGAAACAGCATACATATTCAATGGATTCTAAGTACAGGATGGGGCCCATCAAGATATGGGCGGACAATGCAAAAACACTTATACCCATTTATTGTACAAAGGAGAAACCGTTTAACAGCCATCAAGGAAAATCTCCGGACCGATCAATATGCGAACCGAGTCGCGATGACAATGTAAAAGACTTAAAAAGACATTATCGGCCAGGAAGGCCAGTTAAGTTATCACCGGCTCCCGTTACAAGACAAAGCGCCCCTGCAGAGATTTCTGCCCGCCAAAATTAATACAAAGACAGGACTATGATTTGGCAGGAGATAAGACTGTCCCAAAAGGGTATAACTATGGATTGAAAGTCCATCAAAAGTTACAAGGAACGATCGGAGGAAAATCGGAGGGCGATCAACATTCGGAGGAAACACGATCGACGTTATCGGAGTGATCGACGGAACGAACGGACGAACGAAGGACGGACGGTGCCAGGATCGGCGCCTCTTCTACCTCGGTAGCTTCGGAATCGATGAAGACGCTTCGTCTTTTTAAAGACGCTTCGGACAGACAATTTCGGTGAAAAGACAACGTGGTCGATGTTCAGCCAGACAAGGCTCGGCCACGACGAGAAGACGACGAGGGTGGCCCGGGTACTGGGGTCGGGAGATCATCGACTACCCAGGCCGAAGGAGAAGAAACCCTCTGGAAAACCGACGATCCAGGCCGGAGAAAAAGGACATTCCGGGCCTGACACTTCCGTGTCTCAACATCCCATCTGGTTGTTGGTCTGCTCCATGAACCAAAATCGACAACAGACTTAGGGATCTTCAACTTTGACGAGCGCTCATCGAGGCTGTGTCTACCCCGCCGCCTCGAGAGAGAGAGAGAGAGAGAATATCGACTGCGCCAGAAGTTTCCAAATCCACGTGACGACGGAAAGCGGTGCCAAAAGGCTGCGAACCCCCTTTTTTTTCGCGATTTTGAGAGTGGTGAGCATGATCCCAAGTTCCCCAGGTCGAAACTTAGTTTAGGTATGGGGAGGGAGTTAAGGGTAATCGTAATGTGTTTTCCCTTTTACGATGTGCCGTGTGTTCCCCATTTCCATAGAGTCAAGTTCATAAATTTGTGCATGATTGTAGTTACTTTAATCTGTGCCTATGACATGTATTTTGTAATGCTTCAAACTGTTTAAAAATAAAAGCATCCATTTCGTGCTATTCAACCTGGTCTATTGAGTCCTTTCTCTGCACTACTGTTCTCTGCATCTAAGTCCAAGGTCTAGAACCGTAGGGGGAGTGGGTCGAACCACTCAAGGGTAATTATTGCACGAAGCCTGGTAGGAGACCAGAACGAGCAAGAGAAACCCCCTACACTTCTTAACCATCTTATCTACAAGTTCTACTACTTTCAGGGATCTGTGGACATGCACTTCAGGTCTCCATGTTCCTCGACACTTCTCAGTATCCTACCATTTATTGTGTATTCCCTTGCCTTGTTAGCCCTCCCCAAATGCATTCCCTCACACTTGTCTGGGTTAAATTCCATTTGCCACTTTTCTGCCCACTTGACCAGTCCATTGATATCTTCCTGCAGTCTGCAGCTTTCTTCCTCACGTCACTGTCAACCATACCGTCCATTTCTGTATCATCTGCAAACTTCTTAATCATGCCCCCTACATTGAAGTCTAGATCTTTGATATATATCACAAAAAGCAAGGAAACTAGGACTGAACCCTGCGGAACCAGGACTGAACCCTGCGGAACCCCACTGGAAACAGCCTTTCAGTCACAAAAACACCAGTCAACCATTACCCTTTGCTTCCTGCCACTGAGCCAATTTTGGATCCAACTTGCCACTTTTCCTTGGATCCCACAGGCTTTTACTTTTACAGTCTCCCATGTGAGACCTTGTCAAAAGCCTTGTTAAAATTCATGTAGACTACATCAAATGTGCTACCCTCATCGACCCTCCTTGTTACCTCCTTAAATCTGAAGGAAATCGATCGATGTAGAGTAGAAGAAAATGGATAGCATTGTAACATGAATGGAAGAGATCAGTCAAATAATGAAGGGAACAGTAGGAGACAACACAGAACACTGGGAAGCTGAGTTAATGTAAAAGGAGTCAGAGGTTGACCCTTTAACTATAGGACAGAGAGAGTAATTTTACAGGAAAGTGGATCATCATGAACATAACTTTGATGAGAGATCATACGATGATGAATTAGAGAGGCATGTTTCCCTACTCTACCAAAGGCTTTGAAAGTATCCATGGCAATTACAGATGATACAATGAAGTGTTCAGGAGCAGAGGCACCATAATCATAATGAATCACCATGCCAAAAAAAACAAAATATATAGAGATCATCCATTAGCCCAAACCTGTTGACTTAATAGATAATTTGAGAGTTGACATCACCTTCCATAATTTTAGAAAGTACTGATGCAAAGGCAAAACAGTTCATATCCTATCCTGCACCAAGTCCCGTTCGCACATCACCAATGTTCCATTTAAGCTGCATGGGGTCCTGCGCAGCTGGTGAGCCAAATTTTAAATTGAAAAAAATGCGCATGCGCGGACTTTTGAATCGGCCATGCAGCCCCTTAAAGGGGCCGTGCAACGCAAAAAAAAAATGACGGGGAACGTTGCTCATCACCCCTATCCTTGCTGACGTATGTTAGCGCCTGGTCCCCCAAAGCTTTAAACATAAAATTCACATCTTGTGTTAAAATCCCTTCATAGCCTCACCCCATCTTATATCTGTAACCTCCTGCAGCCCTAGAAACTCTCCGTTCCTCTGATTCCAGCCTCTTCTGCATCCACTCCCTCCGCACCACCATCATTAGCCATGCCTTCAACAGCTTGATCCGCATACTCTGAAATTGTCTCCCTAAACATCTCCACTTCTTCAGCTCCCTCTCCTCCTTTCTGTAAAGCCAAGCTCTTTGACCAGGCTTTTGGGCAGCCACTTAATATTCTTTGGCTTAGCATCCATTATATCCTTATGCCTCTGTTAAGTGCCTTAGGAACATATGTAGGCCATTAAGCCCCTCGAGCCTGCTCCACTATTCAATTAAATCATAGCTGATCTGTACTTCAACTCCATGTATGGCTTTCTGATGTGATTTACAGCTATAGTTCATTATATCAGGACTACATAGAAACTCAAACATCTGCAAAACTAGAAACTGCTATGGTATAAATTGTTTATCACAATCTTGAGTATCAAGGTGATTCAAAGGGGTAGGAGATCTTACCAATCAAGGTACATCATACAATGTAGAGGTGTTACATTGCAAGCAGTACAAGGAGCACAGGAGGCCTGTATAAAATGCACAGAACCATTAAGTATTGCTTATTTTTGTGTTTTTTTTGTAACAAACATTAATTATTGCAAACAAGATCTGAAAACATCCTTATCCGACTGACATTTTCAGGTTTTAAAATCATACAGGAAGAGAAACTGTTGAATCGTCATGTTGTTAATGCAACATTTGGATTGATTCTTGACAGCCTTATTAACCGTGGATTTTGACTGCTTTCAGTTCCACAAAATTCCTTAAAACCTTTCAATGTATTCAATAAAAGCAGAATGTCTTCAATACTTTGGTGATTAGCAGTCCTACAATAATGCACATATCATTTTCTTACCTTTTTTCAGTTGAATATGGAGTTTCTTCCCTACTTTTTTGGTGTTGAAGCCTGTGGTAGGTGTAGAGCTCAATCTTTGGGGAGTTAGATGCTGGCCTGTTGGAGGTTTTGACACCGAGTTCTGATTGTGAGGTAGATGAGAGTAGGAAGCAGTCTGATCGGCCTCATTGCTTGTTCTGGACAACCTCTGTGGTGTTTCATCAAAGCTTGCATTTACAGCACTCTTTCGATCAGTGGGCTGAGTATCTGTGTTGATTCGATTGGAATAACAGGTATTTTTATCGCCAAAGGAGACTTGTTCGTACTGCTCTTTATTTGCTGCTGGGACCACGTGGAACCAAATAACATGTGAGCGCATGGCTTGGCGAAACATATGTTGTGCTCTAGATTTAGGAAGGAAGGGAAATTAACAAATTAAGACCGTCAGTCTTAACAGAGATTATTAACATAATTACTATCATTAATTACATAGCATGCAAGGTTTTTTTATGCAAATGCAGCAACTGCATCAATATTAACTGGATAGAAGTATTAATTACATCAGCGACTAACACTTATTATTGATGTGGGCTGAGAGATTAACAGTTATGCACCTGTTAATGTGAATGCAGAAAACAAAACTGCAAAGTGAAGTACATTTCAATAAGCAATTATATTACAAAGGAGAACAGGTTCATATACTTTTATTACTGAACTATAGACAAGGTACAGACACATCTTACTGTAGAATTTACACTTAGATGCACACCATGTAGACAAGATACGTACTGTTCAAATCGTGTATTTCGCAAATCACCACCATTTATTTTGACGATGCAATCATTCTCATGAAACAGTTTCTCCCGCTCTGCTTTACCACCTTTCTCCAGGCGCTTCACCAGTAACCCCAGGGTCCTACAAGAAAATGATCACAGCTCTTCATTTAACACTTCAAAGTACAGTGCATAAAACATAATGGAATGCAAAATCCTCTCCTTCAGTTATTATTGCAATGAATACATTTACATTGCAGTACTTTTAGAAAACTGTTAGCTTAATAAAGATTTATCACACTCCAGTGTGACACAAATCTTATCTCTTCATATAACATTACCACTAGGATTACCACTTTCCCAGCAACTATTATCAAAGAAACCCACATTTTTTCAAGTGCTTTAAGGTGCTAATGTTGCACCAAAGTGGCAAGATTACAGTTTATTCCTATACAGCGCCTGCTGTTGAACATAACAAGCTATTCTGTTTTTTCTGTGTATAAAACTGGAGATAATCAGCACAATTCTATGATTTTGGTGAAAACAGTATTTGTGAATTTTGGGTTTCATCCCCTAGCCGGCAAATAGAAACACATCAGCCCTTCCTGTTGTACAAATCTAAAAAGACAGGACAGTGGAATTTCCAGTTTATTCCCTACGTGAAGAACAGCTTCATAATAGACAAGTTAATCACTTAAGTCGTATTCCAGGACCTGAACACACAATCTCGGTTTATACCTCAGCGCAGTACTGAGGCAGTGCTGTGTTGTTGGAGGTGCTATCTTTAGGGAGAGACATTAATTAAACTGAGGCCCCGTCTGCTTGTTCAGGTGGGCATAAAAGATCCGACAGCACTGTTTGGAGATCAGGAGTTCTCCTGGTGTTCAAACAACATTCCTTCCTCAACCACCGTCAAAAACAGATCAACTAGATATGCATTTCATTTGCTGTTTGACTGCACTTCAAGAGTAATTCATTGGTTGGGAAGCACTTGGGAGACATCCTGAAGATGTAATAAGACACTATATAAATACAACTTCTTCCTCTCACAATAAATCTTTTGCCATTATTACTTTTTATATGCTGAGTTTAGATATCTGTACTGTGTTCATTTAAAAAAAAATGTCCTCTCCTTTATCCATACCAACTCAAATTTGGAGAGAGAAGCAAATAAGAGTTCAAAGTGAAGGTCTTAGTGAGTTAGAGCAGCATTTTTACATTAATATCTCTGCCCCTAAGATACATTCAACTACACCCATCTCCGGCAGAAAATGCTCGACAAGATGATGATTATCTGTTAATGGAGCCCGAATGCAAGTACAACTTAACTTTTGAATAGCTATGTATTTATTTCAGGCATCTTATTAATGAGTAATTTGCAGGGGGACTACTGAACATCTCAGTGAAGGTGCAAGACCTGGACCCTCAATTCAGGTAATATTTGCTATCTTGTAAATGTTATTTTAAATTAGTATCGCAGAACAGCTACTGTTACAGCTTAATTAGTGTAAACTACACCACGTCACTTTTAACAATTCACACAAATTATCCCTTCTGACGGGGCTTAGCAGCAGGAAATAGAAAGGATTTTTATAAGCACTTGGAACCGCCTGAGGTGGTTGAAGTTGGGGCTTAAAAATGAGAGACACATAAATTAACTGCCTATCCAAAGTAAAATGATTCCAGTTCATGTTCATAAATGATGACATGAGGTAAATAGTACTAAATGTGATAAGACCATTGTAGTGAATGATTGCAAGCTGAGATTGAAGCAATACTTGGGATGCTCCTCACAGCTGGACGCAACACAGCATTTGTACACATCACTACCAGTTTAATCCACCTCAACACCTTATGGCCATCAATTCAGGCTGTCAAGTGGAATTTAAAGCAAGGAGCTTCAGTGGAAAAGTAGGTGAGTCAGCTCCAGTCACGAACACATTGTTACAGGGGCTGGCGATGATGTCTATAGGCAGCAGATTAGCACATCTGCTAGAAACATGTGCATAAATTTAATTACTGGTCAGATTAAATTAAAAAGTTGCAATACTTAAACATAAGTAATTTATGCAAAATATCTTTGTCACGGTGCATGAAAAAAATAATCTGATCAATGTACAACTTTAATTTATATAGACTTCAGAGCTAATTAACTACTTATGAAGTGCAATCACTGTTGTTGTACAGGCAAAATGGTAGGTAATTTTTGCACAGTGGCAAATCAATAATCAAATAGTATTTTTTTTAATGTGTTGGTTAAGGGAAGAACGTTGGCTAGGAGACTGAGGGCACTCCATACTCTTCAAATAGTGCCATGGAAACGTGTATGCATACCTTAGCTTGGTTAAACACTTCACCTGAAAGATGGACTCCCTAACGCTGCAACTGAGCATTCCCTCAGTACTACACGGTCTACATTCTGTGCTGAGATCTGCAGCGGGGCCTAACCCACAATCTTCTAACTTGGGTGAAAGTGTGCTCAGCTGACACAAGCAGCAATCAGAAGACAGGGTGCAGACACCATTCAGGATAAAGCAGCCCGCTTGATTGGCACTCCATCCACCACCTTCAACATTCACTGCCTCCACCACCGGCGCACTGTGGCTGCAGTGTGTACCATCAACAAGATGCACCGCAGCAACTCGCCAAAGCTCCTTCAACAGCACCTTCCAAACCCGCGACCTCTACCACTTAGAAGGACAAGGGCAGCAGACGCATGGGAACATCACCACCTACAAGTTCCCCTCCAAGCCACACACCATCCTGACTTGGACCTGTATCGCCGATCCTTCACTGTCGCTGGGCCAAAATCCTGGAACTCCCTTCCTAACAGCATTGTGGGTGTACCTACACCATATGGACTGCAGCGGTTCAAGAAGGCGGCTCACCACCATCTTCTCAAGGGCAATTAGGGATGGGCACTAAATGCAGGCCTAGCCAGCCAGCGACGCCCACATCCCATCAATGAATAAAAAAAAGACAGGGACATAAATGTGGATAACATTACTCAGACATGAAGGGTGAGGTCAGAGAGAGATTTGAATGCAAGGAGTAGAGTTTTGGAAATCGGGATTCACAAGGGAAAAGGGAGCGTGCAAGAGTAGCATTGTGGGTGTGTGGGTGGTACTTTCATGGTGGCAGAGATGAGATTTTAATGTGGCCAACATGCATGTTGAAGCTGGCTCCATGTTTTCAAATAATGCTGCTGACACCTAGCATGTAAATGATAAAAAGGAAACCAAGGATGGAGCTCTAGGATATGTCAGTTCTGACAATGCATGCATAGGGAAAAAGCTAGTAGAAAAGATGTGATGACTTTGTTGGGACCAACAGGAGTACAACCATGAGAGAGCAAAGCCATATACTGTAAATGGATCACAGAAGAATGATGGGGAATAGCGTAAAAGACGATACAGAAATAAGGAACAGCGAGCTTTGGACTTGGTCACACAAGGCATTGTTAGTGACTTTGATCAGAAGGTCTTCGTGCTCCAACGCCTCTCCTCCATGTCTCTTTTTTACTTCTTTTGTCCGATCGCAGCCCTGCCTCCGATCCATCTTTTCTTTCCAGTTTTGAAGAAGGCTTCGACCCGAAACGTCAACTCAAATTTCTGTCCACGGATGTTGCCTGACCTGCTGAGTTTTTCCAGCATTTTCTGTTGTTATTTCCTCTCCTCCATTGTTCGGCTCGGTAGGACTGCCTTTACCACGTTCCACTCTTAGCTATCCGATTGTAGCCACAGTATCTCTTACCAACGACTTCTCTTTCCACTCCCACACCGCGACCTCGGGAGTTCCCCAAGGATCCATCCTTGGCCCCCCTCCTCTTCCGCATCTACATGTTGCCCATTGGTGATAACATCCAAAGACATGGAGTCAGGTTCAACACTCCGCTTTACCTTGTCGCCATCTCTCTCAAACCCACCACCACCTTGGTGTTCTCAGATGCTTGTCTGACATACAGACTTGGATAAGCTGCAATTTCCTCCAGTTTAACTTTGGGAAGACGGAAGCCAGTGGGCCAACATTTGCGATCGGAAGCTTCCGGCGGGCGGACGCCTCCCACCTGCAAAATGTCTACGAATTTACCTGATGGCCCAAGAATGGTGGCTTGCGCTCCTGGGCCTCTCCGGGTCTGCACGGGCAGAGCCCCACATATCCCAGGGGTGCAAGCGGTTCGTAGGTGCTTCTGGGATCACGTGGGCCGGCCATGCAGCCTTTTGACAGTTCCGTATGTACAGAACTGTCAAAGGTATGAATGGGGATCACCTAAAAAGTACGCCAACACATTAAATAAATTTTTTAAAAAATATTACGTATTTAAAACTAATGAAAATGTCATTTAATTAAATACTTTAAACAAAAATTTTAACTTTTTGGAATTTTTAAAAACAATGTTTTTACGGGGCTAAAAATAAAGTTACCTTTTTGAAGAGTATTTTTAATTTATAAATGAGTTATCAAATTTCATTTTTCTATTTTTTGAAACTCTTAAGCTGGTAAAAGCAGGCCTTACACCTGCTTTTACCAGGCGTAAGAATTTGACAGGCAGTCAGCAGGCGGAAGTTGTGCAAAAAGTGCAACTCTTCCCCCACAGAGGCACTTTTCCCGGGCAGGCGGATGACCTGTCAAGAGAATTCTTGACAGATTGCAAGTGCCGGTTTTCAGTGCATGCGCTTCGCATGCCTAAACCCGGCACTTGCGCGGCCCCTGCTGGTGCGTACGCACCCTAGGGGTCACAAAATCTGGCCTCGTATGTTTGGACCCCAACACAAATTCTGTACCCTCACCACCGATTCCATTCCTTCCCCGCCACTGTCTCAAGCTAAGCTAGACTGTTCGCAACATTGACATCCTATTCAATCCCAAGCTGAGCTTTCGACTCCATATCTTCTCCATCACAAAGACTGCCCACTTCCACCTTTGTTACAATGCCCGCCTCCACGCCTCCCTCAGTCCATCTGTTGCTGAAACCCTTAGTTACTATCAGACTCAGCTATTCCAGTGCTTGGCTAGCTGGCTTTGCATCCTCCATAAATTTCAGCTCATTCAAGCTCCACTGTACCAAATCCTGCTCGCCCATCATCCCTGTCCTTGTTGTCCTACAGTGGCCACCAGTTTCCCCAAGCTTCAAATGTCTCTCCCTAGCTCTCTAAACTTGTACAATTTCTCCATTATTCTGACTGACATTCTTGTGCATCCACCCCTTTTGTCTCAGAACTGGCAGCCGTGCCTTCAATGACTTGGGCTCCACCTCCTTTAAGATCCTCCTTAAAACCTACCTCTTTGACCAAGCTTTTGGTCAGCCCTGCTAATTTCTTCTTCTTTGGCTCAGCATCCATTTTTTCCCTTATGCCTCTGTGAAGCACCTTGGGACATTTTTCTACATTAAAGGTGCCATTAAAAAGGTGAATTGCTGTTGTGGATAAGTCGAAAACTGGATTAGATTGGCCTGAACAAGGACCAGAGACAGAGAGAGAGAGAGAGAGAGAGAGAGATAAGCACTTAATTGGGTATTAACTATGTATTCAAGCACTTGGGCCAGAAATACTTTTGAGTCAGAGGTCACTCCTCCCCTTTCTCTTCCACTCAATACATGATAATAGTCAACATTTATTGGAGCATTCAAGGTTACACAGAGTAAGGGAAAAGTATTTCCAAATACCCAAGTCTGAACACTACTATTTTGTTACTAACAGTCATTTTCATTCACTCTATTCCTGCCATTGAACAGCATTGACATTTAATGCAGACATCTGGAGTTTTAAAAATTTCACACAGCTTCTAATTTCAACAGAAGCTCAGAAGAACAGCTAACAATTTACTGTACTACAACTATTAAAATCAAATAACTCATAAGGAGCCAACCTATTTCTTAGCTTTTTATCAAAATTCATGCAGCAACACAATTATACAGACAAATGGCTTTTTAAGTGATCTTAACTTTCATTCTGCTCCGGCCCTGCAATTTGCTTGCTGTATTTTGTCAGCTGTTGGTGAAGATGCACTGAATGACTTTCCTGACCTTTCTAAGTTGCAAAACCAGTGATGTGGCACAACCGCTTTTGAATATTCAATACTTGTATTATGCTAGACGCAGGCTTTTGTTGAAGTGCACACATGCCTTCAGTTGTCAACAAAGCTGTGGTCTTTGGGCACTAAACATACATCTGCGCACAACCGGAAATGATTTATTTTGCAGCTGTCCACATTATTAGAATGCAAATAACATCTATTTTATTACTACTAAAAATGTACATTCGCTAAACCAGTTTTGCTCAGTCACACCAAGAAACAACCAGAGACAATTTCTTACAAATTGGAAAACCCATCAACCAAATCCACTTCATCTAAGTCAACCTGGCACAACAGATGAGATTTACTTGCTGCCTGAATATAGTATTTCAAGGTTTATTACCTAACAATTTTTCTTAGAATAGAATCTATTTCAAAATGAGATTATTCTGTTCAATATTATCTTCAGAAAGTTAAAGAAAAACATTTCATGATAAAAGTGATATTCCTAACTATAGTGCTCTATGCAACATTTTGTGTGTTTTGGGGAGTTGATAAGAGTTTGCTTGCATTGCAATTTTGATATTAAAGTTGTGTTTGATGTTCAAGAGCTGGGAAAGACCTGGCACCAGAATTGTTAAGAGACAAAAAAGGCCATTGAGCACAACAAGCCCTTTTAATAGATTTCAGTGCCACCCATCCATCTCATCATGGCATCCTTCAAACACATTTGGCATTATTCGCACCCACTTAAGTCCTGCAGGCAATATTTCTAATCCTACATTTTTACACTCAACATATATTATCAAATGCATCCTTCAGCATCAGATATGCCTTTAATGAATGCTTCTCTTATGATTACAAAGATAACACAGACTGCTGTTTAAAAGGAATCATGTGGGTTGAGTGGAAAAACGTTTTGCAATATCTGTGTTCTCATGCCAGTTCAGCTGCAGACAGTCGGTCACACAGCAGTTGGAACTGCAATAATGTGCAAGATCTCAAAAGCTCAAGACAAAGCAAAGATACGCTAAAACAAAATTATGAATTCATGAGGGTACTAAATTTAAAGCTGCAGTGCCCCGCCATTTATTTCAAGATATTATCTAAAACCAGAGCAAGAGACTATCATCCTACTGTCAGTGGAAACTGCATTATTCCTGTTTGTTTTATCCTATGCTCCCAATCGGTTAATGAGTCTGTTTACAAACCTTTACTAAAGCATCAAAAATTCAGCAAAAGGAAAGTGCCATAACTTCAAATAAAGCCACTGCACTAAAAAAAAAAGGAAAATTTCTGGAGTACGAGCACAGAACTTGCCAAACATTTAATTTTTAAAAATTGTACTATTTGTTCGAGACTGCAGATTTAAATAATATGAAATAAAATTATAAAAGAAAAACAAACATGCAGAACACATTACTTTACCTTCCACCTGTGGAACTGAAAGGCACTACATGGATTCCCAAAGGTCCTCCATCATTGGAGACTTCAACCAGCTTTAGCACGTCACTGTGAGACAATGGTGAATGGAGTAACATAAAAATGTGAAGTAAACTACCCAAAATGAAAACAAAATTTTCTAATATCTGGACCAATGAGTTGTGCAGCATATTCCTGAGTATTAGTCTGGGAGCATAAGAGGGTCAACCATCAAAAATAACAAAACTAATAAAATAACCAAGATGAAAACACAGTGCACGTTATCTGACAGCACTAAACTAATGCAAACTACTCAGAAAATCCCCTGTGATTTCCTTATTGCATTTAAACTGATCAGGAAAAACTGCATCGCCAGACAATTGGTCAATAACCAAGCTAATCTGTTAGCAGATAAATACAAAGATGATCTATCAACAAGTTACACACTGAAACAACTTTTAAAATGGATCAGGCACAGCTAATAAATATTATCCTTTGTTGGGGAAACTCGCTCAGGATCAAACTGATTTGCACTGTTTTCAAGTGAACAATGAAAGATTTTGCTGAGGTGGTGCTCTGATCAGCCACCATCTGTTAAGATGGGTTTGTTAACAAGCTTCCACTCAAATAATAACAGAAAAATGCTGCCCTCTACAGTGGAGCCATCAGTAAAGGATGAGCAGTTTAGGTTGAAGATCCTTCATCATCATTGTTCTGATGAAGGGTCCCCATCTTGAAAAATTAACAATGCTGCTGGACCTGCTGTGTTTTTTCAGCATTTTCGGGGGTTTTTGTTTTTAGCCTTTGGAGTTATGTTTTAAGTTTTATTTGAGCAGAACTCAATTCATTATAAGCTTTGAAAATACAGTACCCACCAATTAACAGTCATTCCAATAGGAACACTTACTTCCCGCTGTTTCCTACAGTATTTAATAATTATGATTTTGCATAAAGGGAATGTTTAGCCTGCCACATTGGAGGTTTCTCTTCAGCGGGTTCCACTGCCCAATAATGAACTTCACGTCGCAGTACAATAGCTGATCCTTTGTGGTCTGCCTATATCTAAACACAGCGTGCGATAATTAATATGTTACTGATGCAAGCTTACCCGAGCGAAAAATTCTGTCCATGCTCAAGGCAAGAATCAGCACGTCCAACTGGCTCGATCCTGTTGTTCGCCTCTTCTGTCCCATCATCCTCCTACAAGAGGGCAAACAAGATTCCAGTCACAAAAAAAACTCTAATCACAACTACATTGTACACCATACTCAGGTAACATATTGAGTCAGTAAATCAACTGTGTGGAAGTCCAGTGCTTACTGTATGAAAGAGATCACCACATTGTTTCCTATATAACGCTACATTATACACAATTTACAGTATCTCCACCTCTATGCCAATACAAGAATTGTACTGTACTATTTTTCTGATCTTTCCATTTGAAAACTCATACTGCAATAAACATTACTTCTATTTATGATAGATAGAAATCTCTGATGAAAACTTGCCAAGTGTAATAATACATTACTAGAAATAGGAAACTGTTAATATTTTATTGTTAATATTACCAACAACAAAAAAACACGAGTCCAACCTCTATGCTAAAATCAGTAAGGTTCTGACCGGAAAATTTCTAGGATGCCTTTTTGCCAGTATCTAATCATTAAGTTCAATATAAAAGATCATTGTTAATTCACAATCCCTTCTTTCATTTTATCATCTACAGCTCCATCTCAGTACAACTTTAATAACAGCAACATGAAGCTCTGGGTAGACATTTAAACAAGCAACTAGATTTCATCAACGAACTAACATCAACTAACTGACATATCACTACGAACATCTTAAGATGAACAACTCAAGACAGACGGGAACAATTCTGCCCTATTTAATCATAGGATGATTGACCAAACTGAGGCAGCGCAACAAGTTTGTATTAATTATTCCTGAAAAAAATCCAAAATTTGATAACTTTCCTTCGTCAATTACCATCCAAAAAAGCATATCACTTTTTTGCCAAGTGGCTGCGGGAGCTTCCGCTGTTTCTGTTCTTCACTTTCTTTTGGCCTGAGCTCTCCAAATTGGTTCAGGTCAGTTTGGAGCTTGGAAGTTCACATTGTTCAACTTACAAAAAAAATTAGTAAAATTTCAATTTATATATATCTGTGGTCCTATTTGTAAACTTAAAGAATTATAAAGGAGGACTGTATATGTCAATGTTGTGAGACGCACTGCAGATTAAATTAATGAAACACAAAGAAGAGTTTTAACACAAAGCCTAGATTACAAGGCACTTAACCCTATACTCGATTCGTCAGATGGAGCGTTAGGCCACCGGAAACAGTACAATGCTCAGGTGGCAGCCTTTATCTTGGGGGAATGGATAGGAAAAACCAACAGCCAAACTGAACAAGTATAAACATGGTCAGTTGACCATGGAGTGGTTATGGACATCAATCACAAAAATGCCTGTAGACCAAGACTTGCCACTCCTCTGGATTAATGGAACTTTGAAGGGCTGGTGAATACAGCCTTGGTAACGAGAAGGATGGAAGATCAAATTATAATTTAAAAAAGAGAACTGTATTTTTCAACATTTCATACGTGCATTCTGGTTTTATATTTTAAAGGAATCATTCAGTTCTCTAACTTTGTCCACTGTATCATCTACCCTGGATTTTTTTTTTAATAAATCTCATTTCTTGCCATTCTTTTAAAAACTGAGATGCAATATCTTTCAGCAAATTTTAGAGCGGATCAGCAGAGCTTAAAACTTCACGTTACCCAAGGGCTTGGGCATCACTCAGCACAATGATGAAAAGTGAAGGGTTATGAGCTTGGCACACATCAACAGACAATGTATTTAATAATTGAGAGGATATTAAAGCTTAGCATAAGCTAGCTATAACTTCTAATGCAAATTTCCTCAGAACCTCGAAGCACAAAACCTTGACTGTATGTCTGCACTCTGGCTCTGAACTAAACAGCTACCGTTTTTCTGTCAGTGTTACACATCAGAACAGTGAATGGAAAAAGAAAAAAAAAAAATCACCAAAGCGCTATTACTTCAGAGTGATGATATTTTCTTTCATGAATACCAGCATTCATTTCTATTCCATCTGTCAAGCATAAAGAATCAAGCTACTTGGAATTTCTGGAGGTCAAGCAGCATCTTTTACGGCGCACATATGTAAATTTGAAATAAAATGGCCCAAATAAAATGCTGATGTGAATATTATCGAGGCTTTTCCAACAAATATTACAAAAATAATGTCGTTTGCCGTGCACCTAGTTAAAAATCAGGGTTTTAAACAAATGTCTTCACTCAATGTCTGAAAGATAAGGCTGCCTGCAAGCGAGTCACTCATTCGTGCCAGACATACTTTGATAATGCGTTTGTCCTGATACTTAAATATTTATGTGCTGACACATACTATGTCGCTGACAGTATTTCACAGATTGACATAAAGGTTAGTGCTAATGTAGGAACTCCGATGAAGCTTCAGTCCAAGTAGTTCATGTCACTACTTTTCATGCTCGTAAAGCTGACCATATTGGAAAGCTTTGAACTCCCAAACTTTTTAAACAATAACCATTAAAAAAAAAAATCTATCTCCCTTTAGCACGCTCATCACCCTGCTCAGCACACACACTTGGAATACCACCCCTCCTACCACTTAGACAGTAATAAAATGCTATAATTTTACAAAGTGAATTTACTGTATATTTTATAAGTGAAGCCCGAACCATACCTGCAAAATGCTTTTTTTAAAGAATGTAGCTAAAGTCTGTTGTGCGGATCAAAATGTTGGTAATTTGAAGAGTATGCATTATTCTTCTGAGCACAATGAGCAGCCTCTGACTTACAGCGGATACTGCTGGAGTATGATTGGAATTTTTACTTGAAAATTGCTGGGCCATGAAGGATGGCACTATACCTATGATACCAAGCTCAGATCTGCAGAATACAATATGCAGACCAAAGTTACATTGCTAACTGAACCTCAACGTGCATTGCACTCTACCCACTAAAGACAGCTCAATGCACACCTGTTTTCTCATCCCTCCATGGCCTTGCCCCTCTTTATCTCTGTAATCTCCTCCAGCCCTGTAATCCCCCTAGACCTCTGCACTCTGCCTATTCTGGCCTTTTGAACATCCCTGATTTTAAATGCTCCACCGCTGGCAGTTAATGCCTTCAGCTACCTAGGCACTAAGCTCTGGAATTCCCTCACTAAATCTCTCTGCATCTCTTTCCTCTAAGACGCTCCTTAAAACCCACCTTTTCAACCAAGATTTTGGTCATCTGCCCTAACGTCTCTTTATATGGCTCAGTGTCAAATTTTTTTTGTGCTAACACTCCTGTGAGGCGCCTTGGGACATTTTATTACAATAAAGGTGCTTTATAAATATATAAGTTGCTGTTGTTGTTTACACCGACACGAAGTATTCTACTTCCAGTCAGTTCACATTTTTTATATTAGGAGAGCACGGGCAGGAATGTCCACCTTACAACAACAACCAACAAGTATTTATATAGCACCTTTAATGTAGTAAAACATCCCAAGGCGCTTCACAGGAGTGTAAGCAAACAAAATTTGGCACCAACCCACATAAGGAGATATTCGGACAGGTGACCAAAAGGTTGCTCAAAGCGGTACTTATTAAGGAGTGTCTTAAAGGAGGAGAGTGAAGTGGAGAGGCAGAGGGGTTTAGGGAAGGAATTCCAGAGCTTAGAGCCTTGGCAGCTGAAGGCACGGCCGTCAATGGTGGAGCAATAAAAATCGGGGATGTGTAAAAGGCCAGAATTAGAGGAGCTATCTGAATACTAAAATGATTTGAAATTAGGGGCCCCTGGGGACTTTCAAAACATGACTTCATACGAAGCTTATATTATACTACACCCAGTGTGAACCCCAAGAGGTGAGAGTGATCCCAGGGGAACCCTGGTCCCAAATGATTCGATGTTGACCCGTATGGGGGGCAGTGATTTAACTTTATTCAGCACAAGCAGGACTTAATACGTTACAGTGTTCGAGCAGCAGTTTACAGAGTATAACTGAGACTTATATTACCACTTATACTCTGGGTAGAAGCCGCAACCGTAAGTAAGCTGCACCGTGTCTCTTGTCGCTCATCTCTCTTCGTCTCCTGGGTGTCTCTTTGATTCTTCCTGAAATCTTCTACTCCTGAAATTTTCTACTCCTGAAATCTTCGACAATTTGTGGCTGTTAAGACCCCCTTCTTATACACTTACTCTAATTCAAAACCTATAGAGTCCTCCTGAACCAATCACTGGCTTACATCCCAAACCTAAAATCCAATCATAAGGATGCCACAGCAGCAGCACCTTAGTTTACGCAGGTTCTAGTTTTGTGACACACTTGCGTCATCTGTTTTTGACCATCAAGGCTCATATCTGGGGTAGTTATGGCAACACAAGCGGAACATGTCCCCATAATGTCCTTGTTGTTCATTGTGAGAGGCCTATGTTTTTAATTCACCGCAGATATAACATTCCAACACAGTGGCAGCTGCACCTGACATTGGTTCCCAGTCTAGCTGACTCTGTTCGACCATGGCAGTCTCTTTTCTCACCCTAGGCTGTCTGGTTACTCACAGACTTTTAATTACAAGCAGAGTTACATGTCATATATAATTCAGGTTATCATTGCATACGGTTGATGATTACAGACTTCTACATTTAATTCTTACACACGATTATAAATCCATTACTGATGGTTGTAAGATACTGATAAGATATTAATGATTATAATATATTAAAACAAGTACTCTAAAAAACCAACAAATCCATGATAATCTTACAGTCTACCTTCCAGAGGTGGTCTTACACCTTTCCCCCACCGCCGCGCCTCCAAGCCCCCACCCCCCTCACCATTGGACAAACGAAAAGGCTACTAAAGGCAAGGCTGCATGAACATAAAGAGGAAGAGGGCAAATGAATAAATCAGCTCAGTCGGAGAACACTGTCAAAACAAATCACATTTGGGACAAGATGGGGCCATGGGCTAAAACAATGCTCGTTCAGTACTGGGATCTTGGTTCAAATACAGCCAAACTGACAGGATGGAAGTCTCAATCCAGTTCCAAGTGGGCATGGTTCCACAGCATAAAAACTTCCCATAACCAGCATTATTTGGCACTAAATTTCCAATCTCACTCCGGTACCATAAGGGTAGCTGTTGTGAAAAATGCAAATTTCAAACTGATGCATTAACGGGTGTTTTCCTGAGGACTTATTGAAGTTTGTGTAGCGGAGGAAGTTTTACTCTGAATCTACGCAGTACTACATGATGTGTGCAAAAGAAAAATGTTCATTTCTATATTCACCGACTTGCATCTCAAATTGATGAGCATAAAAATTGACACATAAGAGACGAAAAATTGAACAACAACAGAATTAAGGCAGAAATCAGAACTAGTTTTCTGAATTGAGCTCATTAAAATTAGAATTTTAGCTCAATCCAGAAGAACTGCCAGTTTACACAGCAGGCAACAATTTTCTGGTCACATCTGTGAGACAGAACAGAAAGAACAAGGAAGTGTGATTATAGAAGATAGCTCTGATATGGATCTTGCACTGGCACAAGTTCTTATGGGCGAAATGGCCTCCGATTGCGCTGACATCGGCATGATCCTATGATTCAGCTCCTTTCATGTGTGATAGCAGTTTAGAGGTCACAGCCAATGCCTGTATGCCTCGATATTTTGAGTGTTGCTGGAACAGTATAACCAATATAAAAACAAAAATAAATTTCAGTGGTCTGTCAACATGGTAGGGTCTGTCTTATTGTGGCAGTTTTACAACTGTTATTTCAGTGGTGTTGAGCTGCCCACTGCCGAATGGACTACCCTTCTGCAGCAGCCGCTTTATATAGACTCCTCTCGGGAGGAGGTTCTACTCACCAACCAGTCATGCATCTGCAATAAGTTTCAATTTACAGACGCACTGAATTTCAGAGACTCTGAAACGGAAGTTCATCTTGATCCAAATACTTACCCCAACTATGAAAAATTCTTGCCCATTTTACCTCGCAGCACAAACATTGACTTCAGCTCCAAATTGGCAGTAGTGCTGCAAAGTAAATGAAGCAGAGCTGCTGTCAACTGAGGTGCCAAAATCCACCTAAAGAGGCAGTCTTTGCCAATACCTCCAGGGGTTGGAACACCTCAGCAACCTGCCTCCAGAAGCAGATGTTGCGGTTTTTTTCCGGTCAACGGACAGGGTGAAGATTCAGCCCTCCAGTGATGTAGTTTACCAACTGCTGCCTTATATTGCTCTACCCAGCCATTGGAGAAGGTACGGCTTAATAAAATTGCAACTTTCAAACATCCGCTTATACTACATTAAAGGTGC
Organism: Somniosus microcephalus; assembly: GCF_052327205.1. Classification (NCBI taxonomy): domain Eukaryota; kingdom Metazoa; phylum Chordata; class Chondrichthyes; order Squaliformes; family Somniosidae; genus Somniosus; species Somniosus microcephalus. Next base: position 55,620,840 of record NC_140991.1, on the reverse strand, counting down.
TATACAGTTACTGTTTGATGCTGTGGAGTCCATCCACCCCCCCCCCCGCAATATAAACAAGGTGTATTCCACAGCAACAAGAACTTGGATATATTGCACAACAACAACTTGCATTTATATAGCGCCTTTAATGCAGTAAAACGTCCCAAGGTGCTTCACAGGAACGTTATCAAACAGAATTTGACACCTAGCCACAAGAGATATTAGGACAGACATCTTGGTCAAAGAGATAGGTTTTAAGGAGCATCGTAAAGAGAGGCGGAGAGGCTTAGGGAGGGAATTCCAGAGATTAGGGCCCAGGTAGCTGAAGGCACGGCCACCAATGAGAAAGCGCTTAAAGTCAGGGATGCGCAAGAGGCCAGAATTACTTCTTCTGGAAGCAGCTAACTGGAGCGCAGTATTGGCAAACTTTAAAAGTGAACCATGAGGCCAATCACTACGTGCCATCCTTGGTGCCAGTATACTTAATGCTGAAGTTATCTACAAATACATTTACGTTACTATTCTGCTGTTGCCTCCTGGCATGCAAGACTTGCAGTCAGTGGCACACCCCAATAGAGACCCATTTGTTTCATGGATTTCCAACTCTACTGTCAGAGCTGCCTTCCTTGTAGATCCAATTGGCCATCACGAGACCAGTGACAGACTTGGAATATTAAAACAGCGGAGAGGAGATTTTGGCATCATTCTCCCAAAGCCAATACTGCAGCAGGTCACAATATAAAAGCACCTGATATTTCAACCGCACTTCCTCAGAGGTGCAATAGCTGCTCACTCTTCCATCACAGCTCTACTTATATTTACACTCTATAAAAAAATTAACTCATGTGAGAGATTTATTAGTAGATGATGAATTTCAAAGCCTTCTCCAGAAACATTTCTGTTTGGCATTTCTTGATTAAGAGGATATATTAGGAGGGGTGACTAAAAGCTTGATCAAAGAGGTAGGTTTTAAGGAAGGTCAAAGGAGGAGAGGTGGAGAGATTTAGGGAGGGAATTTCAGAGTTTAGGGCCTAGGTGGCTGAAGACATGGCTTCCAATAATGGACTGGTAGATGTGTAAGAGGCCAAAGTTGGAGGAACACAGATAAGGAAAACATAGGTCAAGAGAAACAGAACACATGCTATACAAACTTCTATATTATTAGAAAAAAAATAGAGAACTTGCATTTCCTCAGCACCATCCTAAATCATTTTTACAACCAATGAATTACTTTTGAAGTGCAATAGCTATTGTTATGTAGATAAACACTGCAACCAATTGTACATAATAAAGTGCCAAGAAAAGCACAGGAGATGAATGACCAAATAATCTATTTTTGGTGGTGCTGGGAGAAAGAAGAATGTTGGCCAGGTTTTTCTACAAAAGTATCATGGAATATTTTACATCTCCTCAGCAGGCAGACTGGACCTTGATTTAACATCTCATCTGAAAGGCGGCTACTCTCAACTACGCTGTGGAACAATTCGGGAACTGAATGGGCTTTTTCTTAATTCATTCACGTGATGTGGGCGTCGCTGGCAAGGTCAGCATTTATTGCCCATCCCTAATTGCCTTCGAGAAGGTGGTGGTGAACCGCAGTGCTCAACCGTGTAGGTGGTGGTGGTGTGACTTGGAGGGGAACTTGGAGGCACCTGCTGCCCTTGACCTTCTAGGTGGTAGAGGTCGTGGGTTTGGGAGGTGCTGCCGAAGAAGCCTTGGCGAGTTGCTGCAGTGCATCTTGTAGTTGGTACACACTGCAGCCACATTGCGCCAGTGGTGGAGGGAGTGAATGTTTAAAGTGGTGGATGGGGTGCTGATCAAGCGGGATGCTTGGTCCTGAATGGTATCGAGCTTCTTGAGTGTTGTTGGAGCTACATTCATCCAGGAAAGTGGAGAGTATTCCATCACACTCCTGACTTGTGCATTTTAGATGGTGGCAAGGCTTTGGGGGGTCAGGAGGTGGGTTACTTGCCACAGAATACCCAGCCTCTGATCTGCTCTTGTAGCCACAGTATTTATGTGGCTGATCCAGTTAAGTTTCTTGTCAATGGTGACCCCCAGGATGTTGATGGTGGTGGATTTGACGATGGTAATACCATTAAATGTCATGGGGAGCTGGTTAGAATCTCTCTTGTTGGAGATAGTCATTGCCTGGCACTTCTGTGGCATGAATGTTACTTGCCACTTATCTGCCCAAGCCTGAATGTTGTCCAAGTCTTGCTGCATGCTGTTTCAGTCGTGGGTTTGGGAGGTGCTGCCCGGTCACGGGCTGTTTCATTATCTGAGGTGTTGCGGCTGGAATTGAATACTGCATAATCATCAGCGAACATCTCCACTTCTGACCTTATGATGGAAGGAAGGTCATTGATGAAGCAGCTGAAGATGGTTGAGCCGAGGACACTGCCCTGAAAAACTTTTCCTTTGTGCTAGATATGACTCCAGCCAGTGGAGAGTTTTCCCCCTGATTCACATGGGAGTTTGATTTTACTAGGGCTCCTTGATGCCACACTCAGTCAAATGCTGCCCTGATGTCAAGGGCAGTCATTCGCACCTCACTTCTGGAATTCGGCTCCTTTGTCCATGTTTGGACCAAGGCGGCAATGAGATCTGGAGCCAAGTGGCCCTGGTGGAACCCAAACTGAGCATCAGTGCACAGGTTATTGGTGAGTAAGTGCTGCTTGATAGCACTGTCGACGACACCTTTCATCACTTTGCTGATGATTGAGAGTAGGCTGATGGGGCGGTAATTGGCCGGATTGGATTTGTCCTGCCTTTTGTGGACAGGACATACCTGGCTAATTTTGCACTTTATTGGGTAGATGCCAGTGTTGTCGCTGTACTGGAACAGCTTGGCTCGATGCGTGGCTAGTTCTGGAGCACAAGTTCTCGCATTGCAGCCGGGATGTTGTCGGGGCCCATAGCCTTGTGCACGAATGAACCAATTGGAAAGGCTTAGAGGGTGCAGAATTCTTAAAGTGCATCCAGGAGAGCTTTTTGAGCCAACATGTAGAAAGCCCTACAAGAGAGGGGGCGGTACTGGACCTAATTCTGGGGAATGTAGCCGGGCAAGTGGTGGAAGTATCAGTAGGAGAGCATTTTGGCGACAGTGACCATAATTCGGTGAGATTTAAGGTGGTCATGGAAAAAGACAAAGACGGCCCGGAAATAAGGGTTCTAAATTGGGGGAAGGCCGATTTTAATATGATAAGGCAGGATCTGGCCAAAGTGGACTGGGAGCAGCTACTTATAGGAAAATCCACATCAAAACAGTGGGAGACTTTCAGAAGGGAAATAGAGAGAGTACAACGCCAACATGTTCCTGTAAAGGTCAAGGGTGGGACCAACAAGCAAAGGGAACCTTGGATGACAAGGGATATACAAAAATGCATTAGAAATAAAAGGGGGGCTTTTGGCAGTTACAAAAGACTAAAGACGGAAGAAGCCCTAGAGGAGTATAAAAAGTGCAGGGGCATACTTAAAAAAGAAATTAGGAGGGCGAGGAGGGGCCATGAAATAACACTGGCGAGCAAAATAAAGGAAAATCCTAAGATGTTTTATAAGTATATTAAGGGCAAGAGGATAACCAGGGAAAGGGTAGGGCCCATTAGGGACCAAAGTGGCAATCTGTGTGTAGAGCCAGATGATGTAGGCGGGGTTTTAAATGAATTTTTTGCATCTGTGTTCACTATGGAGAAAGACGATGCGGACATAGAAATCGGGCAAGGGGACTGTGACATACTTGAACATATTAGCATCGAGAGGGAGGAGGTGCTAGCGGTTTTAGCAGGCCAAAAAGTGGATAAATCCCCAGGCCCGGACGAGATGTATCCCAGGCTGCTGTGGGAGGCAAAGGAGGAGATTGCAGGGGCTCTGACACAAATTTTCAGAACCTCTCTGGCCACAGGGGATGTACCAGAGGACTGGAGAACAGCTAATGTAGTACCATTATACAAGAAGGGTAGCAGGGATAAACCAGGGAATTACAGGCCAGTGAGCCTAACATCTGTGGTAGGGAAATTATTGGAAAAAATTCTGAGGGACAAAATTAGTCTCCACTTGGAGAGGCAAGGATTAATCGGGGATAGTCAGCATGGCTTTGTCAAGGGTAAATCATGTCTGACAAATCTGATTGAATTTTTCGAGGGGGTGACTAGGGGGGTGGATGAGGGAAGTGCTGTGGATGTGGTTTACATGGACTTCAGTAAAGCTTTTGACAAAGTCCCGCATAGGAGACTGGTCAAGAAGGTAAGAGCCCATGGGATCCAGGGTGCCTTGGCGCGTTGGATCCTAAACTGGCTGAGTGGCAGGAGGCAGAGGGTGATGGTCGAAGGTTGCTTTTGTGACTGGAAGCCTGTGTCCAGTGGGGTACCTCAGGGATCGGTGCTGGGTCCCTTGTTGTTTGTGATCTACATAAATGATTTGGATGAGAATGTAAAAGGTATGATCAGTAAGTTCGCAGATGACACGAAAATTGGTGGGGTGGTAAATTGTGAGGAGGAAAGCCTCAGGCTACAGGACGATATAAACGGGTTGGTCAGATGGGCGGAAAAGTGGCAAATGGAATTTAACCCTGAAAAGTGCGAGGTGATGCATTTTGGACGGACAAATAAGGCAAGGGAATACACAATGAGTGGTAGGACCCTAGGAAGTACAGAGGGTCAGAGGGACCTTGGTGTACATGTACATAGATCCCTGAAGGCAGCGGAACAGGTAGATAAGGTGGTTAAAAAGGCATATGGGATACTTGCCTTCATTAGCCGAGGCATAGAATATAAGAGCAGGGAGGTTATGATGGAGCTGTACAAAACGCTGGTGAGGCCACAGCTGGAGTACTGTGTGCAGTTCTGGTCACCTCACTATAGGAAGGATGTGATTGCTTTGGAGAGGGTGCAGAGAAGATTCACCAGGATGTTACCTGGGATGGAGCGCCTCAGCTATGAAGAAAGACTAAACAGGCTGGGGTTGTTTTCCTTGGAGCAAAGAAGGCTGAGGGGGGACCTGATTGAGGTGTACAAAATGATGAGGGGCATAGATAGGGTAGACAAAGAGGAACTTTTCCCCTTAGTAGGGGGGTCAATAACAAGGGGGCATAGATTCAGGGTAAGGGGCAGGAGATTTAGAGGGGATTTGAGGAGGAACTTTTTCACCCAGAGGGTGGTTGGAATGTGGAACTCAATGCCTAAAAGGGTGGTAGAGGCAGGAACCCTCACAACATTCAAGAAGCATTTGGATGAGCACTTGAAATGTCATTGCATACAAGGCTATGGACCAAATGCTGGAAAATGGGATTAGACTGGACAGGGATGGATGGGCGGCGCAGACACGATGGGCCGAAGGGCCTCTTTCTGTGCTGTAAAACTCTATGACTCTATGAATCATTCATATGGCAAATTCCCAATCTTGCCAGGTTATTGGCGAGGTTGAAAACTTGTGAGTGAAACTATCCCATAGAGTGTGCTAAAATAGCTTCCAGTGGTCAGCTACAGGGAGCACTGGCAGACCCTGGGCACAGATCACTTGCTTCTACCCTCAGCTAAGAAATGGTTGTGCCACCAAGTGCACCTTAAAGTGAAGAAGAAAAATGAAGTTTAATTGTACAGCATACAGCTGCTTTTACACGGCAGGTCTTCCAGGGCATTGGTTATTGCAAATCCCAGCATCTTCACATTTGGTTTGGTTACAGGAGACCACTGCCAGCATGAACTTGGGTCGCACACAGTATTAAAACAGCTCAAGCAAGTAGATGGTGCTTTGACCACAGAGCAAGATCATAGAATCATACAGCACAGAAGGAAGCCATTCAGCCCATTGTGCCTGTGCCGGCTCTTTAAAAGAGCTACCCAATTAGTTCCATACCCCTGCTCTTTCCCCATTGCCCTGCAATTTGTTTCCCTTCAAATATTTATCCAATTTGCCACTGAAAGTTACGATTGAATCGGTTTCCACCACCCTTTCAGGCAGTGCATTCCAGATCATAACAACACATTGCGTAAAAATAAATCTCTTCATCACTCCTCTGGTTCTCAGATAGACGAGAAACTTACAGCAAATAAAGAGATAGTGAAATCAATGGAATGAATATATTGCCAGTGTTTAGGTAGCAGTTCATACTGCCTAAAGTCATCTGCCTACTCAAGAAATTATTGAAACTGAAGAGACACAAAATGCTTTGCCTCTGCTACCAATGTATATTAAAGTGCCAAATGTCAGCGTCCTTAGAATATTTAGCGATAAGTTAAAGCTGGTTAAACTCTGAAAATGCATCCGTATCATCATAAGCTATAAAAGCTAATTCATTGTGATTAACTGCTAAGTTAAAACCGTGATAGATCAAAAAGCAATCATCTGTAAATAATAGCATTTACTGATGGTGATGTTGTTTACTGGCTATGCAAGTTTTGCAATACAAGCTAAATCAAAGCATGAAAGCTAATGAACTGGAATGTATAGTCTCTGCAAGATAATTAAAAAACAAAGTGAAATATTTGAAGACGTTTACTCTCCTCACAGTGCAAACATTCTTCCTTTAGTCATATCGTAAATGATTATTCAGGAGAAAAAGGAATTACAGCACAGTAAAGTTGGAACAAATTAAAACTATGTTCTTTTAAAGGCTCAACTGCTGTCTCCAGTCAATATACTTCCTCAGTTGCTGGGAAGACAACTTCACGGCATTGTCATCCCCACACCATGGTTCAGCCAACAGGAAATATATTTCCGTACAGGGGAACTGGTCTTTGCTGCTTTGCTCTTTCCTTGAGATGGCGTGATCTAACAAACAGTACTGCAGTGGTACAATACAGCAAGCTGCTCAGCTGAAAACTCAAATGACAAATAACAAGTGCTTGAATGTCAAAGCCTAGAATTTGGATGAGTATTTAGGTTGGAAACTAGGTACTTCACTATGCAGCAACCTTGAAGTTCAAATAACTCCTCAAAGTACATTGCTAATGTGGCACTTTTAAAAGTCTGACAACTATATAAAAAAAAATACAATGCAAAACATCAATTCAAGGATATATTTCCTTTTATTTTGTTTCTTTCTCAGAGGCTGCCACAGAATGAATCTCAGCCACACTTCTCACAGTATCTACTTGACCCCTGTCACCATCCAATAGAATGGGTCACATGAAGATAGAGCAACTAGATCACAGCACAGGTTATGATTTTGAACAACAGAATTTAGCTTTTAAATTGCTGATATTCTGGTCTGGATTCTCCTCTCATTGCCAAGGCAGGCCTTCCATCTGACAGCCGAACGTCAGTGTAGCCCTGGCCCATTTTCCTGGGACAGGTTTATTAAGAATGCTGGACAGGCTCCTGGAGCCATCTCCACCACCGAGGTGGAGACAATTGTCGCAATGCTGCGGTCTGAAAAGGCAGAAGTGGTTTAAAAGGGATACAAGAGCCTTGAAGATGAAGAATGTAATTTTTTAAAAAGATATCCGGCTTGACAGAGGCCCACTACAAGGCCCTCTACCTCCAACCAGTGACTTTGGAGCCTTACCGCCACGACCCAGGCCTCACCATCACCTTACTTGTGGTGATCCCTGGGGTCGGCGAAGATGTAGTAAGTGGCAGTAAGCAGGGAAATGGGGCAGTTGCCAAGCCCACCACCGTTAGCATTTACACAAAACAGTGTTCGGTGGCCATCCTCCTTGGCTTTCTCAAACACATGCGCCTCTGGTCTCATCTCCATCTGCCGCTGCCATCCTAAGCTTCAATCAGAGTTGCAGAAGCTTGATCTCAAGTTCAGCTCCACATCCCACTTCCAATCCATGAACTAGATCACTTTCATTCACCTCCACAATATCTCCACCCTGACCTCTTCTCTCTGCTGCCAAAACTGTAATTTATGCCTTTGTCATCTCACCATTGGACCTCGGCAGTGCTCTCATTGCTGGCATCCCCTCTGAAATAAGTGAGAGCAATTACTGGAAGGAAATAACAACAGAAAATGCTGGAAAAACTCAGCAGGCCAGGCAACATCCGTGGAGAGAGAAATAGAGTCAACGTTTCGAGTCAAACTCTTTGTCAAGAACTTTGACTCGAAACGTTGACTCTATTTCTCTCTCCACGGATGTTGCCTGGCCTGCTGAGTTTTTCCAGCATTTTCTGTTGTTATTTCGGATTTCCAGCATCCGCAGTATTTTGCTATCGCATTACTGGAAGGAAACTGAAGAGTTAATCTGTCGTCAGATCAGAGAGATGAGGGAATATGGAGCCTGTAGGCATGACAAAAATGAGAGAGAATAAAAGGAAGTAAGGAAAGAAAATGATGAGGAAGTGTTTGGCAAATACATCAGTGAAGAGAGAATTGTTAAATACGAGGGAGGACCCCCGGAGAGGAAAGGAAAGTTAATTAGTAGAGGATAAGCAGAAATTGGCGAGGACACTTACAAGTACTTTGCATCACTGTTTACAAAAGAGGGTGAGGTAAATCTGAAAAGGTTAAAAGTGACAACAAACGGAACGTAAAGGAGGACAAAGTGCCAGGATACATGCAAAGATCCTGCGGGAAATTGGGGAAGAAATAATGGAAGCCCTAGAAAATATATTTCAGGATTCTATCGCATGGATGTGTGCTGGAGGACAAAAAGCTAATCTCGATAATTCCAGGCCAGTTAATTTATTATCTGTGGTAGGGAAAATATTGGAATCTTTAATCTATATATATATAAATCGGTACTTCTGTCATTCTGTCTATCTGTCTGTCTGTGTCATCGCGTGTGCGTTGCGGGTATGCACTCGAAAGTTACAGGGCGTACCTACGCGCGCGTTACCTCCAAAGAAAGCTTACGCTTCCGAGACGGTTTTAAGCGTATTTACGTTTCGGCCGGGCTAAAATTGCGCCCGCGGTATCCCAAAAACCTTCAACATTCCGCTCATTAGCATCTCATTATCCGCTCATTAGCGACAGAGTGACCTCGAGCTCGACCAATCGTACGCCGGGTTGCTGGCGTGTGCCGCCGGGCCAATCGGTGCGCGTGTGGCCGGGCTTTATCGTTCTGAACTGAGGTGAGTCGCCGCCATCTTGATTCCAAACTTTTCCTTTCTTTTTCCCGCTTTCTGCGTCTTAAAAAAAAACGTTGCTTTTAAAACACATATTGTTTTTAAAAAAAATGATTTAGAAAGTAATTAACTTATCTAATCTCATTAATTTTCCTACCTTTCCCCGTTTTTCCAGGTAGGCCTAGAAGCCTCGGCGTCTCCTCCGCACCCACGCCCGAGCTAGGCACCTCCCGGCCCCACTCGAAGGCTGGAGGGCCGAGCCTCAGCCCAGCGCCGCTTGGGTGCGCGCGCAGCAGGAGCTGAGACATCTCTCTCTGCCGGGACTTGCTGAGCGTCCAACGTTACCCTGGCAACGGGCGCAATCGACGGTCTTCACCTCGGGGGGAGGGGGGGGCGGCCGCGACCCTCGGGGGGGGGGGGGGGGGGGGGGCCGCGACCCTCGGGGGGGGGGGGGGGCCGCGACCCTCGGGGGGGGGGGGGGCCGCGCGCGCAGCAGGAGCAGCTGAGATGCGGCGTCTCTCTCTCTGGCTTGGTCAGCGTCACGGTTGCCCTGGCAACCGGGCCCGCCGGCCGAGAGAGACGCCGCGTCTCAGCTCCTGCTGCGCGCGCAATCGGCGGTCTTCACCTCCGGGGGGGGGGGGGGGCGCGACCCTCGGCGGGGGGGGGGGTCGCGACCCTCGGGGGGGGGGGGGCGCCCGCCGCCCTCCCTCCCCCCCGCCCTCCATCCCCCCTCCCCTCCCCCGCCCTTCCCCCCTTCCTCCCCCCCGCCCTCCCTCCCCCTCCTCCCTCCCTTCCCCTCCCCCCCACCCTCCCTTCCCCTCCCCTGCCCTCCCTCCCTTCCCCCCCTCCCTCCCTTCCTTCCCCCCTCCCCTCCCCCCGCCCTCCCTTCCCCGCCCTCCCGCTCCCCCTCCCCTCCCTCTCTTCCCCCCACCCCTCCCCTCCCTCTCTTCCCCCCACCCCTCCCCTCCCTCTCTTCCCCCCAGTCGCTCTCTCTCTTCCCCCCAGTCGCTCTCTCTCTCTCTCTTCCAACAACAACATGCCCTCGAAAAAGCCTCGGCACCGCCGGGCACTTCAGCTAGTTAAAGATAAAATTGCTAAATATCTGGATGGAGGGAAAAAATTAAATGCAGCCAACATGGGTTTCAGAAAGGAAGGTCGTGCTTGACAAACCTGACAAGAGTTCTTTGAGGAGCTAAAAGATATGGTGGTGGGGCAAATTCAGTGGATGTAGTATACATGGATTTTTAGAAAGCCTTTGACAAGGTATCACACAGGGGACTTCTGAAGATGATTGAGGGGCATGGAATTAGGGAGAGGGTAATAACTTGGATTAAATCTGGTTAGAAGGGAGAAAACAGAGTCGAAGTCAGAGGCAATTTCTCGGAGTGGTTGGAGGTGGGTAGCAGTATATTTTTTTATTTGTTCTGGGGATGTGGGTGTTGTTGTTATTGCCCATCCCTAATTGCCCTTGAGAAGGGCTCTGTTCTGGGACCACTCTGTTCACTGTGTACAGGGGAAGCTAGATAAGTACATGCGGGAGAAAGGAATAGAAGGTTAGTGTTAAGTCTGTGTGTTCCAGTTATATTTAAGGTCAATTACTGACACAGACTACAAGAATAACTTTTCAATAGGTCTTTACTATTCGGAGGTTAGGGCTGTACTACCCAGCAAATTACTACACAGCACTTATATACCGGTGTGGTCACCACCGGTATTACCGTATACAGCAGCCAGAGAAAGTAGTACATCTCTTAAGGTGGAACAGGTTTAAGTTCTCTTAAGGTGGAACAAGTTACATACACCACAGTTAGGCTGATAAGGTTAGATGAAGTAGGCTGGGAGAAAGATCACGTAGAGTATAAACATTGGCATAGACCAGTTGGGCTAAGTGGCCTGTTTCTGTGCTGTAATTTCTATGTAATTCTATGCACATCCATGATTTGGATATAGGGCTAAAGGGGAGTGGTGTCCAAATTTGTGGACAAAACTAGGAAGCACAGTAAATGTCTGAGGATGAGAGGAAGCTGCAGGGGATATTGATAAGTGCAGCCACTTGTGCACTGTGCCTCTAACGGTACTGATATCTGTACATTCAGCAGAGCTTTATGCAAACGGATTCAACAACCACATTGTGACCCACACATTATTTTGTGCAGGGCGTCTCATAATTTTCAAAATATCTCTTCAGTGAACATCGCCCGTGGATTTTTACTGAGCAGAAAGCAAGAAATGAACAAAGCCATAAAACATTCACTGTACCATTGGAACCAAAGATGGCAAGCCAGCTAGGTTTTCATTTGTGCAGTATTTCGACTGCAGTGCTCCGAGAGTTAATTCGCCATCCCAAAATGTAATGCAAGGGAAAGACAGGACAGAATTACCCTGGAGAGCTGTAAAGAACATTTCCAAAAATGGTTCATCCCAGCAGCAATTCAGTTGGTAATTTTAATACTGTGAAAATTGACAAAATATCTCTTAAATCGAAACAATCAACCAATTCTGTCTAAACCTGCTTGTTCCTCTGTCAAGTGGCTCAGTTGGTAGCACACTCGCTTCTGAGTCAGAAGGTTGTGGGTTCAAGTCCCACTCCAGGGACTTGAACACAAAGCTAGGCTGACACTCCAGTGCAGCACTGAGGCAGTATCGGAGGTGAGATGAGACGTTAAACCAAGGCCCCGTCTGCTCTCTCAGGTGGACGTAAAAGATCCCATGGCACTATTTCGAAGAAGAGCAGGGGAGTTATCCCCAGTGTCCTGGCCAATATTCATCCCTCAACCAACATAACAAAAACAGATTATCTGGTCATTATCACATTGCTGAGTGTGGGAGCTTGCGGTGCGTTTCCCATATTACAACAGTGATTCCACTTCAAAGGTACTCCATTGGCTGTAAAGTGCTTTGAGACGTCCGGTGGTTGTGAAAGATGCTATATAAATGCAAGTCTTTCTTTTTTACCGGCAGCCATACTATCTCCTCCCTAAAGTTGTAAGTCTTGGCCTTCTGCAAGTCCCATTAGTTATTCATAGGCATGGTGGGGGTACAGCAACGCATGCACTGACTAGGAATGGGAGAATTTCTTCTGATTTGGCTAGCTGATGCCCAAGTCAAATAACTAGCAGCAGCCTGGCAGCACAGAATACTTATACACATGAAACATGGCAACTTAGGAAAGGTATTGGAGTGTGGTACCATTCTAAAGCAAGGAATTAATAATACCTTCAGGAGGAAAGGAGGGAAGACCATTTGTGGGAGACAAGAAAAAGGAGAATAGTCGATACTGAGGCACTAAGATGCTGTGCCACAGATGGTGGGATGCAGGTTTTATTTCTCCACACTGTTGTGTGCTCAACGTGAGTCATGTCCCTTCACACCGGAGAGACAGAAAATCAGCAGGGATTTAGAACAGCACAGAGACCCAGGAAAGGAAATAAGTAAAAACTTGGGAGGGAGAAGAGAATAGCCATTTTTTAATTCAGGTTCTGTAACCTTTTAGCGTTATTTGTCCTCTAACTGAAGAGAACATAATAAACACACTCAGCTGGGATACAGTCATAAAATGATTAATGGTTTAAAAAATAAATTTACCAGTCTTACATCTCTGTTGTTGTTGTTGTTGCAAAAATCATGTTCTTTTAGCAGTCACTATTCTTCAATGCTTTGAAGAAGCAGCACTCAAATCTATATAAATTTTATAGCAAATGAATCAGATGTCTATTTTTGGGTTTACATCACACTTTACTGTATGCAGCAAGTTCATGCTTTTGACACAGAGTTATCACCTTGTACAGTATCGAGAGTCAGATTAACAGCTAACTGGAATAATTAAAGAAAGAAAGAACTCATATTTATATAGTGCCTTGCACAACCTCAGGGTCCCAAAGTGCTTCACAGCCAATGAAGTATTTCCGAAGTGCAGGGAAGTGCAATGTAGGGAAACTTGAAATTAGGGCTGATTTCTAGTTGCTAGCAGGGAGCGCAAAGCAGGAATTGATGAACTAAATTAATAGCTGCACCCCCATGATATCCCACCATGCTCCCTACTGGGAGTGCAGAGCCCTGTTCAGGAACGAGGGTGTGTAACTTATGATTCTGCTGGCCTGTATGGAATTATCCTGCACATTGGGAAAACAAAAGATGTGATGATGGCATTTAAAGATCTGCACATGATATAGAATATGCCATCCCAGAAATAAAAAGGGCAAAGGGCTCCACAGCACCCGGGACCCCAGCACATAGCTGAAGCATTCAGTGGTTCTGAAATACACAAGGGCATACGTTTGAGGGAAATCATTCAAGCTTTGGCTGTGAGACAATGTGGTTTCCACTAGAAGTGTATTAGTCTCCCCATTCATTCATTCATTAATTCATTCAATGGGCGGCACAATAGACAATGGACTATAAATCAGTACCTTAACAAAGCTAAGAACTTATGTAAACAAATCTGAAAATAGCACCACACTAGGAAATGGCTAGGAATTGTTCTCCTCACTGGGCAACAAGCCTACTTTGATAAATGTCACACTGGGGCGTACAGGTCTGTACTCTAGTGCTTTATGCACAAGCCTGCACAATACAGTGGTAACTCGAAACTTTAACTCATACACACAAACAATTTCATCAAATGATTTCAAATTATATACCGCCATGTGGATAAAACTTCCATCAGGGATCCCAAACAGCCGAAAGAAAGGCCAAAGAAAAGCAATAACAAGCTCCCGCTACAAATAATTGATTCCTTACTCAGCAGTGTCCACTCTGAAAGCCCAGATATAGGAATGCATGGAATAAAACACAAATCAACAAATAAGGGGGAAAAAACTAGAAAAGGGTAGTTTCCCCTCCCACTTTTTAGCTATTAAATTATTTTCATTCATTGTTTATTTTCTCCATTTTACCTTTCCAGTGGAAAAGTTATTGCTGAACAAAGATCTAACAAGAAAAATCGTAGCAGCCAGGACCTGGGATTCTTATCAAGAGAAGGGCTCGATTGCTGCTGTTTTTTGGTAATGGATGCTGACATTCAAAAAATCCATTGCGATTCTTTTTCGAAAGAAGATACACACATAGAAATGTCAGGTGAATAGTTCAAAGTGTCCTAAAAGATGGATTTTTGAGAGTCCAACCAGATCAGATCGGTTCACTGACTCCATAATTCAGTATTAAGAGATTTACTTCTACACCCAACAATCTGCTGTGCAAGAATATAATAAAACTGAAAGAGACCTGTAGCAGCTTGTGTATCCAGTCAAGGCCTTCCACTCCCAGGTGACCTACTGCATTTTTAGGCATGTAGTATTTCTTTGAAAAGCAGCCACCACAAGCAACTCATTAGTTTCAATAAAAAATGCACAGATACAATTAAGTTATTTAGTTGATAATTTTATACTTTCAGACTCATGTACTAATAAGTTCATTTTGAAGAAACACATGCCAAAGCTTTCAGTGTCTGATAACAAGTATTCATTTTGACATTCGGTTTTAAATTGTTTAAGTCAGAGACCATCGACAATCAGCTCTGAAACACTCTGGGCTGGACTTTCTCAATGGAGACGTACTGGAGGCGGGACTTCTGGTTTCCGGGATTCAGTCCTGCCCCCAGCGATGTCTGACCAACCCACTCTATTTTCCCTTGATTGGCATTGTTAAGCCCGCCCACCGCCAATTAAGGGAAAGCCGGTTACAGATGACGTCAGCATTTGACAGCTTTGAGAAGCTGTCAAACACTGACAATCTCTGTTCTAAGGTGAGCCCTTGCACAGAAGGCTCACCAAGACCTCTCTCCTAAGCAGAAAGCAGATGGATGATGCATCTGAGAATGCAGCAGCCATTCTGTCATCGAGATGAGGCACCTCCGTATCCTCAAAGGTTGAAGCCTGCAGAAAGAAGCAAAGGTAAGGAAACATTTTCCAACACTTTACATTCACCTCTCATATTTACCTGTCCACACTTGCACCCATCACTCACCTCTACAGCTGACATTTCGACCCCTCTCACCCCTGCAGACCCACTGCTCACCTCGCTGACCCTGGTGTGGTTTGCAGCCGTCAGGAAGCCCGCAACTGCAGGCATAAAATGGGGAAAAGCCTCAAAACTGCCTGTTAACTGCCTATTAACAGGCAGTTAATTGGCTCTAATCCCCTTCCCACCTCGAGGAGACGGGTCCCTGCACGACTTGGGGACCAGCCTCCCGGGAAGATGGCATGGAGGCGGGTTGGAAGCGGGGCTGGTACCCGCTCCCAGTTTCTGCCATTTTCCCGGCAGTCCCGCTTCCATACCTGCCTCCCCAGGGCTGGGAAAATTCCCCCCTCTGTTTCCATTTATATATCCAAAACCCTGCTGCCTGTATCCTAACTCGCACCAAGTCCCATTCACACATCACACCTACATTGGCTCCCGGTCCAGCAATGCCTCAATTTTAAAATTCTCATCCTTGTTTTCAAATCCCTCCATGGCCTCACCCCTCCCTATCTCTGTAACCTCCTCCAGCCCTACAAGCCTTCGAGATCTCTGCGCTCCTCCAATTCTGGCCACTTGCGCATCCTCGTTTTTCAATCGCTCCATCATTGGCGGCCTTGCCTTCAGCTACTGAAACCCTAAGCTCTGGAATTTCCTCCCCAAGCCTCTCCACCTCTCTCTCCTCCTTTAAGGCGCTCCATAAGACCTACCTCTTTAACCAAGAACATAAGAATTAGGAGCAGGAGTAGGCCATACAACCCCTCAAGCCTGCTCTGCCATTCAATAAGATCATGGCTGATCTTCGACCTCAACTCCAGTTTCCCGCACAATCACCATATCCCTTGATTTCCCTAGAGTCCAAAAATCTAGTGATCTCAGCCTTGAATATACTCAACGACTCAGCATCCACAGCCCTTTGGGGTAGAGAATTCCAAAGATTCACAATCTTCTGAGTGAAGAAATTCCTCCTCATCTCAGTCTTAAATGGCCGACCCCTTATCCTGAGACAACGCTCCCAAGCTTTTGATCATCTGTCCTAATGTCTCCTTATGTGGCTGTGTGTCAAGTTTTGTTAGATAACGCTCCTGTGAAGCGCCTTGGGGCGTTTTACTATGTTACAGACGCTATATAAATCTAAGTAGTTGCTGTTGTTTACAATAGATGGAGGTGGGCACTGAACAGCAAATGAAGGAATCCGGGGGCGTGGGGAGAGAGAAGTGAAGGGAAAGAAACTGAAGGCATGGCTGAAGAAAAGTGTTTTTTAGGTGGGAAACAAAAAATCAGTTAGAATTCCCACCAGTCAGCCAAATATCAACAGTGGGCAAACCTATAAGATAAAATTAATAGTCATCGGGAAAGACATGGCTTAAAAAGGATAGCCAACGCAGATTTGTAAAAGGTGGGCTGCGTCTGTCAAATTAACAGAGTTCTTTAAGGAAATAATAGGGCATTGATAATGAAAATACAGGGGATGCTCTGCATATGTATTTTCAGAAGGCATTTGATAAAGTGCCACATAGAATGCGTCTTGATGAAAATATTATTTATTTGTATTAAACAGAATATGGCAATATGGAAAGGAAGTTGGCTATAGGACAGAAAACAGAGTAGTGATTAAGGCATGTTTGGACTGGACAGATTTGAACAGTGGTGTCCCACAACAGTCAGGTTTAGGACCGCTATCTTGAGTGTGATTAACCGTGAAGAGGACAATAAGTGACTTCAGGAGGATACAGACAGCTTTGTAGAATGGTCAAGTAATGTCAGATGAAATGCAATGTGGAGAAGCGTGAGGTGACACATGTTGGGAGGATGAATATGGAGAGGAAATACACAACAAATGATAAAACTTTAAAAGAACTAGAAGAGCAGAGACACTTAGAGGCTCAGTTAGAAAGATCTTTAAAAGTGGCACGGCAAGTTTGTAGAGCTGCAACAAATGCATATAGGAGCCTAGGTTTCACAAATAGGGATATGGAGTTCAAAAGCAAAGAGGTCAAGCTAAACTTGTACAAATCAGTGATTAGGTTGCTGTCAGAATACTGTGTCCAGTTTTGGTTGCCCTACTTCAATAAAAAATGTCAACTACATAGAGAAGATGCAGAAGAGTTTCATTAAGGCGATACCAGGGATGAAAGGCTTTAGTTATGAGGACTTGCAAAACTGTGGCACTTTTCACTTGAACAGAAAAGGTTGAGAGGATGTCACAGAGCTGTTCAAAATTGAGGGGTTTTGCTTTACTAATTCTATGATTTTAACTCTGTACAACATATTGCCTTGGGCAAATGTGGATTACGACGTGTCATTTAGGGTGCCTTAATGCCACAATGAAGAAGGCTCTGAGAAAAGCAAGCATCATTCTAAGCCCTAGGAGCTCCAAGTTATCAGGAAAGGCTCGCAGAATTCAATTTATCCTTTAACCCCCATTTAAAGAATATTCTTCTCCCTTGCAATACTAAATATGAATTGCACCCTACTGAAACATGACAGCAACACCAGGAGGAGTTTATATTGAAAAGCAAAATAGTTTATATTCTATTGCACTCCCACATCAACAGGATTTAGAAAGAAAAAACACGTTCAGTTGTAGAACACGTTTAAGATGACTTCTCATTCCACTGCAATAGTTTGCATTCAAGACGAGAGAAAACTGAAGGAAAAATATATAATCCAAATGAAGGTTGAATGTGGGTTAAATACAATTTAACAATGATATTAACTTGGCTGTGAGCTGGCAAAATTCATTACATTTTCTATTCTAAGCCTTACTGTCTGATAAGAATTGATAGGATAATACCTAATCCTCTGGGCATCTATGGCTGCTCAAGCTGCCAAGGCAAATATTAGGACATACATTTGTCCCTTTTCAAGATTCAGTATTAATCCATAATTGAACAGATGATGTGAAGGTAGAATACCGTGCAAGGCTACTTTCTTTGATGTGTCAAACTTGGAAAATCTCAGGTCAATGCCTCCATTAGTCGGAGAAGCTCCTTAGACAGAAAATCAGGACTATTTTATTGTAATCAGCCAAGGTTAATTTATGTATCATGATTTATTAAACATAACTGGTAACATTCTCTTCATTTCAACTCCATTCTGTCAGGGAAGTTGTTATGTAATGGGACATGTCACAGATCACTTTAATTTACCTTCATCTGCTCTACTGTCATGCATTTAAATAAAACTTTTTGAAGTATACTTGGTGGCACATGCACTGCCCTGTATTACTGAGCCATAAAAATATCGAAGATTTCATCCCATAACGTGCCGAGTTAAATCTCAGGACAGTGATTAAAAGAAAAGAAAGACTTGCATTTATATAGCAGTTTTTAGGACCCAAAGCACTTTACAGCCAATTAAGTACTTTTTGAAGTGTAGTCACTGTTGTAATGTAGGATACATGGCAGCCAATTTGCAAACAGCAAGTTCCCACAAACAGCAATGTGATAATTACCAGATCATCTGTTTTAGTGATGTTGGTTGAGGGATAAACATTGGCCAGGACACCGGTGGGAATGCTCCTGCTCTTCCTTGAAATAGTGCCATGGGATCTTTTACGTCCAGGCTAGAGGGCAGATGAGGCCTTGGTTTAACGTCTCATCCAAAAGATGGCACCACCGACAGTGCAGCACTCCCTCAGTAACTACACTGGAGTGTCAGCCTGGATTTTGCGCTTGGGAGTTGGACTTGAATCCAAAACCTTCTGGCTGAGGCGAAACTGCTACCACTGAGCCTGTCATGACACATCATTAAGGCGGGACAACTTGCTTCAGGAAAACTGGGCTTGGGAGCAAGGAAAAAAGATTCCAGGGTACTTGTCTCTTAAATTACCCAGTGAACATTAACTGGAAAGTGTGTGTGTGAACATCAGGTGAAGGTAGTGATGTCCTTCACAATCCAGCATCCACTCTCTGGACTCTCATGAAAAATGGCCATTTGACCGAGATGGCAGAGGGCATTTGTGGAACTGTGCTTCACTAAGTGACCACACCTTTTGGAAAGAAAAGAGGGGTGGAAACATGAAAATATTTTTTTTTAAATATCCGCTTTGCTTTATGAAACGGAGCTCAGAAAATTATTAAAATGAGTGCTGATTACTGTGTCACATGATCCAAAACACAAGTAACCAACTAGCACATGATCAGCTTCAATATAATCCATCATTAACCTTGGGTCTGCATTTCTACCTGTAAGTTTTTCTTCCCCCTCCCCATAAAAATTAAGTCAATCAATTCAGTACTTGAACCTTAAGTGCACTGCAGTGCATCAGGTGATGGAGAGTGACTGTCACAAAAAAAATCAGTAAGTGGTTTGAAAATCAATTGTTACCAGTGTGTTTGGCCAGAAGGATTTACAACGAATCGTTACTTTAATTTTATAAATCCTTCAGTTGTACAAACTGATTATATTTAGCATATTGTTTTGATTACTCACGCACTACATTTACTGCAATGGATGATCTCTGTCTTAGATTAGATAGCTTTTGTCTTTCAAAATTATTACCTCAATAACTCTGGGCAAATCTTTCTTCCTCAGTCTCAGGAACTACTTTCCCCATAATCATAATGTTGTAACAGACAATATCTGTAACACTTAGCAGTGGGCTTCACATCACCAACATTACATCAACAACATGCATTTACATGGCACCTTTAAACATGGAGAAATGTCCCAACAACACTGAGCCAAAGGAGGGGTTATTAGGAGGGATTAGAAAGCTTGGTCAAAGAGGTGGGTTTTAAGGTCTTAAAGGAGGGGGAGAGGGAGATGAACAGTGGAAGGATTTTTGATGGGAATTCCAGAGCTGAAGGCATATCTACCAATGGTAAGACAAAGGAGGGTGGATATACAGGAAGTCAGAGTCAGAGGAACGGAGACTTCAATTCCATTGAAGTCGGGAAGTGTGAGGCCATGGAAGGATTTAAAACAGGGAAAAGAATGTTCACTTTGATGAATGATGTAGGTCAGTGAGGACGTGGGTGATGCGTAACTGGGATATGCTGTAGTATCGAATCTTTGAATAACCATTTCAAGATGGCTACAGGACACTTTTTTGTCCAACTTAGCCCTTCGCCTGACAATAGATGTGCCCAGAAATACATCCCCGTTGCCAAGACATGAGCCTGCTGGCAAACTTCCACCAATGTCACCTTTCGCCAGTTAGAGGCCAGATCAAGAAGTCAAGTCCTGCCCGTGATTCACAAGTTTGGAGGCAGATCAACAGAAATGGAAGCTGTGGACTTCCCTCAGATGGCCCTCTTTCTTCTGGTATGTTTTGGTACCATTGTCTAAGCTCAATTTGGATTCACAGGCTAGAGTGTGGTGCACTCCATAAATCAGGAACTTCTGCTCCCTCAATACCTGTTCAACAGATGAGGTGATCATGGTGCCCCTCAGGACCTTGCTAGAATTTCAAAAATACACAAGTTATTACAAAAGGCCCCATTATCCAAGCAGTCAATTTCAGCAATGAGCATTTTTTCCACTTGTGCATGTGCTGCCATTCAGAGAGGCCTCAATAGCATCAAAACAATCCCCAATGATCTATGCGACATTTTGAAGGTAGTGTAATTGCTACTCTTCCTTTGGCTCCCTTATTAAAAAAAAAACTCCTTCACACGTTTTGCTCAATTTCTCACTTTCCTTTACGCACCCAGCAATCTGCTGCAAAAGGGCGAAAACACATCAGGGAGGAACCAAGGAGTGGGTAATGCAGCACCTCATGCAGGGAAGGGGGGAGTGCAGCATTGATGGAGGTAAAGTTGGGAAGCAAGGAGAGTACATTTCTTTTTAAAAACACCATGGCACAAATTAATTACATATACAGAATTACATAGAATTTACAGCACAGAAATAAGCCATTCAACCTAACTAGTCCACACACCACACAAGCCTCCTTCCACCATACTTCATCTGACCCTATCAGCATATCCTGCAATTCCTTTCTCCCTCATGTACCTATCCAGCTTCCCCTTCAATGCATTTCTGCTGTTCACCTCAACTACTGCACGTGGTAGCACATTCCAGATTCTAACCACTCTCTGGGTAAAGAAGTTTCTCCTGAATTACTTATTGGATTTATTAACGACGATCTTATATTTATGACCCCTAGTTTTGGAATATTTATTTAAAATAAGCGGCCCCGAGCACTGGCCAGAAAAGTCAGAGGTCACTTCTAGTGATGTCACTTAAGTGCCTTCAGCTGCCTTGGCCCGAAGCTCTGGAATTCCCTCCCTAAACCTCTCCGCCTCTCATTTCTCCTTTAAGATGCTCCTTGAAAACCTACACCTCTTTGACCAAGCAGTCCTAATATCTCCTTACGTGGCCTGGTGTCAAATTTTGTTTGGTAACGTTCATGTGAAGCGCCTTGGGATGTTTTACAACGTTAAAGGCATGACCAAGTTGTTGTTGTCTTCCCTTGTTTGTATTGCCTATGGGCAAACAGAATTCAACACTCCACCTGGAGTGGGGAGGTGCTTCGACATGGTGGAGGAAAGAGCAAGCTCTCGTGGTCAATGTTCTGAACTCATGGCAGTCAGAATTTTACAGGAGCACTGCCAGTAATAGCCTCAGTTCACAGCTGCAGTATGTGGAGGATGCAAATCAACCATCTTTCTATTATTGTCTATTGAATTATTTTAGGTGGGGTTGTCTCTAAGTTGGAAATTTTGCAAACTATAGTTTTACACAAAGTTACACTTTGGAGGAGTTTTTTTAAAAAAAAATAAAAAAGGTTGCATTTATTCATTCCTACCTATATAATAAACATTTTGAGTATATGCCTGGTGTAACTTTTCTAATTGGTTGTGTTTCCAGTCTCTATTTTCTGCACTGTTAAAAGGATCAAGCACTATACAGTTTTTAAAAAATCCAGGTGCCAGAGGAAAGCTGTTGACAATAAGGTGGCTCTGATGTGAGTGCATTATGACAGGCTCCAAGGACTAAAATAGCAGAGCAGGTACCGAGACAAGCCTGGAACTCAACTAATGGGGAAGCCGATACAGAAAAGCCAGGTCCTCCACAAACCCCGGGTTCCATTTACAAGCAAGCCGATATATAGAAGCACTTCAATGATGCCAATTAAACAGAAAATATTCTACTTATCCGTGAACTCCTGATCACATGCAGCACATCCTGCCTACCAGAAAGTTTTAACTGAACAAAATGAAGTAGAAATGGCTGCGGCCTCCTTCTGCATATACAAGATAGATGCAAGACACCAAAAGAAAACAAGAAAAACGGCTACCTCAGTTAACCGCACTTTAAATATCATTATTCTACATATTCTTCTCAAGGACTCACAATATATAAAGAGAAGGCTGCTAAAACTGAGAATTAAATAATGCATTTGTCATGTGTGAATACATAATACCTTTAAAGCATTCCGTATGTGTCCAGTGATGCAGTTATTTAATTAGCAATTTTCTGGAAAAAGCAGAACTTGTTCCAAGGCGCAAGTGTTAACCTTGGCTTGGTGGCAGCACTCTCCCCTCCAAATCAGAAGGTCATGGGTTCCAGCCCCAATCCAGAGACTTGCACATATGCCCTATGCTGGCACTTCAGTGCAATACTGAGGGAGTGATGCGCTGTCGGAGCTGCCATTTTTTCAGATGCGATTTTAAACCAAGGGTTTTGGACGAGAGGTTAAGCATCTGCCCTCTCAAGTGAACATTAAAAAAAAAAAAAAATCCCATGGTGCTATTCGAAGCAGAACAGATCCAAATCAATCCTCTCTGGCAGCATCAGCAATCCGATAGCTGAGCCAGACAGGTCTGCAGCAGTCCAAGGCCCCCGGCTCATTAATGGGACATCGAGGAGTAGATGTCACTGGGAGCTGCGATTCTTCCCACTCGGCTCTAGCTAAGCCTGCAAATTAATAACCTAACAGATGAACTTAGCAGCAGCAATTATACTCTGAAAGGAAGTCGGCTCCGCGTTGTGGAAGAGCAGAGGAATTTGAGGGTATGGGTTTGCAGGACATTAAAGGCACCACCTGAGGTTGATAAGGCTGTTAAAAATGAAAGCTAATGGAATTCTAGGCTTTATCACAAGAGTTCTGGAATATATATGCCAAGAGGTAATGATGAGCCTATATAAAACCTTTAAAAGACCTCAGTTAGAGCACTATGTATTATTGGACTCTGCACTATCGGAAGGAAATCGAGGCTTTAGAGAAGGTCGCACACAGATTCACTGGGATGCGGCCCTGGTATGAGGAAATACAAATACGAGGATAGACTTGAAAAACAAGTGTTTTTTGGTACAACAATGCTGATTATGGGGCAATATTTAAAATTATGAAAGGCTGATACAGGATAGATAGAAGCAGGCTGTTTCAGTAGTTATGGCGTCAAGAACAAGGGCCATTGATAGTAGATTAAACATGAGATATTTAGAACAGAGGACAGGAGAAGCTTCTTTACACAGAGTTGTAAGGCTGTGGTATTCACTTCTAGGGTTAGTGGTTGAGATGGAAGCTGTGTCAGCATCCAAAATTAGAATGGGTAGGCAGATGAAGGAATATGAAAGCAGTGTGGGTAAATGTGATTTGAACTATTTGCTCATGGAGGGTCAACACCACATCAGACTGGTTGGACTGAATAGCCTGTTTCTGTGTTGAAACTTCCATGTCTTTCGAGGTACGATGGTCGTGGTTTACAAGCAGCTGGTAGACGGAGTGACTTTAATTGGTTAAACTCAGAAGCACTTTTATGCATACTCTGAGGTCCCTCGGCCTTCGCTCTCGACAGCCCCCACGTTAGCTCTCTGTGCTTAGGCAAGTGGGGTATGTTCATGCAGAGAGACAAGGTGCATTCCACAGCAGCCAAACAGATACTCTACCTGAGTTTGTGCTCAGCAGCTTTGTTTGAAGACTCAAACACGGTGATGGGTTTCTGCACGTATCAGATATCCAGCAAATCAGAACAAAACATTCGGATTCGATTATCCAGGACATCATCCCCTTCTTTTATGTAAAAGACAAGAGCCCTGCCAACATGAACCGGTAGCTAGATGATTGCCCAAACTTTGAAGTTCAGCAGTGGAGTGAGACAGGCAATAATGGATTGGCAGGAAGTTATACAAACCCGACAAATTTCAATGGAAAGGGAAGTCGGGCAAGGTGTATAATGTGCGGCTGATCCGATATTGCCCATTTTATGCCTCCGCGAAGTTGAAAGTCCCACCCAATGTCTGGTACGTCGCCCTAATGGGAAAGCTGAAGTCAAGAGGACTGCAAGAAGGCACTGTATCACCATATGATCAATACATTTTAAATACTGAAGACACCAATTCAGACACACAAATGCAAAACAGGTTAATGACTGAATGATACGAAGGCTTGCAGCAGAAAATTCATGCATGCATGCATATTCGAGACAGGTAACTTCACTCACGAGAAAATTAAATGAAAGGTGATGGCTTTTTAAATATTTCAAAGCGCACTTCAAGGCGCTGTGGAACTGTGGGGAAAACAAGAACAAGAATGCAATTTTAATGATCTCAAACTGCTGATGCTGGTGAAATTCGCCACAGCACACATCGCAGCAGTTTTCCTTTAAAACTTTGGTTTTTACCAGGTGGATGGACATGGATCAGGACACGGTTTTGCTGAGCTTCAGAAACCAGCAGCCAACATGCTGATTGCATCAACCTACGCCTGTCCATCATAGCATCAACAAAAAAACCCTATTTGTTTTCATAGCCTTGATTCAAGGACACCTTGAGTTATTACCAAATATATACAGATGTCCATGATAATCTGAACCAATATAAAAAGGTTTTTAAAATAGATAAGGTTAGGGATTTATAATCTTGTGACCAGAAGTGCCACAATGCAATACTATGAAATACAACAAACATTCCACATCATTTTAGGTCTAACGTGATAAGAGCAATAGATTTACACAATGGCCGATGCCAAGAAACATAGAGCTCGTAAGGCATTGTAAACATTCTTATCTCTTCAGTGAACCCATATGCTTCCCTTTGCAAAACAAGAACATTTGTTGAAACTATTTGACATGCAAGGATGATCATATTCATGAAGTAGAAGAATGTCGGATTAGCGAGGTCATATGCTAATGCACGTAACATTGCGATAGCTCTCCCAACTTCAAAATCCTTGCCAATTTTCTTATATTCTTAGCATAAGATTAGCAGGAATTAACCAACACCTGTTAAAGATTATACAGTAAAGGTGGCTTTCAATTTCACAGAAACTCACTGAGAATGAACAGGCTTTCTTTCTTTCAACATTGTAAAGTTACATAAAAATAAACTTCAAATCATAAACTAAACACTTTCAGTAAATTGGATGTCAGCTTCCTTTCCGTGATCGCACTCTCACCTCTGAGTCAGTGGGTCATGGGTCAAAGCCCCACTCCAAAGAATCGAGCACATAAGCAAACTGACACTTCAGTGCAGTGCAGTTGGAAATGCCGACTTTCGGACGAGACGTTAAACTGAGATCCCGTCTATCCTCTCAGATGGACATAAATGATCTCATGGCATTATTGAAAGAAGGGAAGACAGTGTTCTAGAATCACAGAATCTTACAGCACCAATTACAGATAAAGGCCATTCGGCCCGTTGTGTCTGTTCCAGCTCTTTGAAAGAGCTGTCCAATTCAACACCCCAGCTTTTTCCCCACAAACCAGTAAGTTAATCCTCTTCAAGTGCATGTCCAATTGGCTTTTGAAAGTTCCTATGGAATCGGATTCCACCTTACTTTCAGGTAGTGCATTCTAGATCTTGTCCTGGCCAACATTTCTCCTCAACCAACATCACGAAAACAGATTATCTGGCCATTTAGGTCATTGCTGTTTGTGGGACCTTGCTGTGCACAAATTGGCTGCCACATTTTCCGACATTGCAACAGTGACTACACTTCAAAATACTGTACTTCATTGGCTGTGAAGCCCTTTATGATGTCCTGAGATCGTGAAAGGCACTATATAAATGCAAGTTCTTTATTCTGCCATTTTTGTTTGCACTTAAACAGCAACTTGTATTTATATAGCATCTTTAAAGTAGTAAACGTCCTACTGCGCTTCACAGGAGCGGCATCAGACAAAATCTGACACTGAGCCATGTAAAGAGATATTAGGACAGGTTCTAAGGGTAGGTCAGAGTGGTAGGTTTTGAGAGAGTGGCTTGAAGTAGGAGCAGAGAGGCAGAATTCCAACGGCTCGGGCCAAGACAGCTGATGGCACGGGCGCCAATGATGGAAATTAGGGATGCGAAAGAGGCTAGAATTTGAGGGGCGCAGAGATCTGAGGGTTATAGGACTGGAGGAGGTTCCAGAAATAGATGTGGTTATGTTATGGAGGGATTTGAAAACAAGGATGAAAATTTTAAAATCGAGAGCCAACGTAGGCCAGCGAGCTCAGGGGTGATGGGTGAACGGGACTGGGTACTGGTTAGGATAGAGGCAGCAGAATTTTGGTCAAGCTAAAAGTTTAGAGGGTGGAAAGTGGGAGGCCGGCTAGGAAAGCATTGGAAATGGCGGGTCTGGAGGGAACAAAAGCATGGATGAGGGTTTTAGCAGATGGCTGAGGTAGTGATGGAGATGGGCGTTATAATGAAAGTGGAAGTAGGCAGTCTTAGTGATAGAGAAGCTATCATTGAGCGTTTAGGCAAGAGCCACGAAAAACATTTCACGAGCCAACCCTTGCACTGGAGTCAGTCCACAAAATTAAGCTGCAGCTCTTGACTCGTTACCTAAACTTTTCAGTGTAATGGAGTTGCAGTTAAAGTGTTTACACCCCACTCTATGATGGAATGGGTGAGAAGCCACTGAAAAGCATCTAGAAATAGGAACAGGAGTAGGTCCTTCAGCCCCAACAACCTGTTCCGCCATTCAATCAGATCATGGCTGATCGGTATCTTAACTCCATTTTACCTGCCTTGGTTCCATGTCCCTCAATTCCCTTGCCTAACAAAAATCTATCAATCTCAGTTTTGAAGTTTCCAATTGACCTGGCCTCAACAGCATTTGGGCGGGGGGGGGGGGGGGGGGGGGGGGAGAGAAAGAGTTCCAGATTTCCACGAGCTTTTATCTGAAGAAGTGCTTCCTGACATCACGGCGACCCCCCGCCCCTCCCCCAAAAGCCCTAAACAGCGTAGCTCTATTATTAAGGTTACGTCCCCTTGTTCTGGACACTCCAGAGGAAAGAGTTTCTCTCTATCTACCCAATCAAATCCTCGAAGATGGTATAAAGTAGAGAGGTTGATAACATAATTCAAGCCTCTATTTCATATATATATTGCTTTAACTACTTTAATTATTTCAACTGGCAGTATTTCACTACCGACCAAAAGGTATGGAAGACAACAGATGATTTCGGTTATAGATCTGACATCCTAACAGGGAGCATTAATGATAAACAGTGAAAGCACATTTCTACTCGTTACTTTCACACTTCAAGATTGCTGTGCAATTTTACGAAAATATACTTCTGAAAAGTGACCGAGTCACGAAGCTGCCACAATGGCACTCACTAATCCAAACAATTTGCACCATAATCCAATTATCGAGACAACTTCAAAAAGATGAAAGTCATTTCTTACTAATTTCTGTATGATTTATTCAGCTTAATTTTATGAGTCTGTTTAATTTCATAATTGTTTTGAGGTTAGAGTATTAGAGCTAGCCGTGTTTAACTTGAATAACATGCTCACACACATAACTAATTCTTTTCAGAGCTGGCCTCGAAAGGGATGTCCCTATGATAATATTTATGAATAGCCACTTATATTAGTATGTTCACAGCCTTGGATTTTGAGAGTTAATCCCGGCAATCCAATTTTACCTGTTCTTGCAACATCTTCACAACCGTATCCAATTTATTTCACTTCTTTACACTACATCTCTTCTAATTTTCTATGATTGCTTTTCTCATTAACACGCTGCTCATAAGGTTACTGCATTTGCCTGACTACATTCTTTTGTCATTATACACATTAGTATTTCCTAGCTATTGGTTGACAGCTCTTACGACTGAACTCACTTGCTCTAATCCATCATTTGGCTCAGTTTTCAAATCCACATGGCAGGATCGAGCAAAGCCACAACTGCAGTTTTCCCTTCATTTGCCTTTGCTGCTCTGTCATGATTAAAAGTGAGCCTGATTTTTTTTTCAAAAAAAGGACCAGAAAATCATCCAGAATGAAACAGAATGAGGCCCACTGAACTGACTTCTGAGACTCCATTAGGTACAGATTCCTGGTCTAAAGCTGTCCTTATATTGGGTTTATAATCGAGTGCTTGCACTGGCAGTTCCCAACACATGGGTCTTGTGCAGCTGGTAACAACACCACAATAAACTTGAGGTCTTTGATTTTTTTTTTAATGGTCTTGCCCAGTATTGGACCTTACTGAAACTGGCAGGTTTACACTGAGGTTGCCATCAGCTACACAAGAACCATGTGTTCAGAACTGACCACATTAGAATCTCCACTAAGACTGGTGTGGGAGAAATGGGTTTTGCTTCTTGGGACACTGGCACCAGTACTGGGACAGGAGGGAGCTGTTCCGTTGGGACGGACTCCACTTGGCCAGTGCTGGGACTAGAGTCCTGGCGAATCATATAACTAGGGCTGTAGAGAGGGCTTTAAACTAATTAGTGGGGGGGAGGTTTCTAGAGAGCAAATAACAGAAATGACAATGGAGAAGGTCATAGACTTAGGTAGCAGTGGGGAAATTAAAAAACAGAACGTGTCAGGAAGGGACAGAAGGTATGGAGTAAAAGGTAAAGCAGTAAAAGGGGAAAAAACAGGAACTAAGTGTCACAAAACATATTTGAAAGTTCTTTATCTGAATGCACGTAGCATTCGTAACAAAATGAATTGAGTTAACGGCACAAATAACTACATATGGGTATGATCTTGTGGCCATTACAGAAACATGGCTGCAGGGTGACCATGACTGGGAATTAAACATACCAGGTTATTTAACAATCAGGAAGGACAGGCAGGAAGGGAGGGGAGGTGGGGTGGCTATGTTAATAAAGGAAGGAATCACTATAATACAGAGAAATGATATTCGGTCAATGGAGCAGGATAGTGAAACAGTTTGGGTAGAGATAAGGAATAATAAGGGGAAAAAAACACGAGTGGGCATAGTCTATTGGCCTCCGAACAGTTGCAACTCTGTTGGACGGAGTATTAATTAGGAAATAGTTGAGGCTTGTAATAAGGGAACAGCTATAATTATGGGGGATTTTAACTATCATATTAACTGGACAAATCAAACTGGGCAGAGCAGCCTTGAGGAGGAGTTCATTGAGTGTATTAGGGATGGGGTTCTTGAGCAGTATGTAATTGAATCGACCAGGGGGCAAGCAACCTTAGATTTGGTCCTGTGTAATGAGACAGGATTAATTAAAAATGTCCTAGTAAAGGATCCCCTTGGAATGAGTGACCATAACATGGTTGAATTCCATATTCAAGTAGAGGGTGAGAAGGTTGGATCTCAAACAAGCGTGCTGAGCTTGAATAAAGGAGACTATGAAGGTATGAGAGCAGAATTGATTAGAGTGGACTGGGAAAATAGATTAAAGGGTAAGACGGTACATGATCAGTGGTGTATATTTAAGGAGTTATTTTACAACTTCCAAAAAAAAAATATTCCACTGAGGAAAAAAGGGTGTAAAAGAAAAGATAGCCATCCGTGGCTAAGTAAAGTAATTAAGGATAGTATCTGACTAAAAACAAGGGCATATAAGGTAGCCAAATCTAGTGGGAAGATAGAAGATTGGGAAGTCTTTAGAAGACAGCAAAAAATAACAAAGATTGATTAAGAAAGGGAAGATAGATTATGAAAGTAAATTAGCAAAAAATATAAAAACGGATAGCAAAAGTTTCTATAGTTATATAAAAAGAAAAAGGGTAGCTAAAGTAAATGTTGGTCCCTTAGAGGATGAGACTGGGAAATTAATGGTGGGAAACATGGAGATGGCAATAACGCTGAACAAATATTTTGTATCAGTCTTTACGGTAGAGGACACTAAGAATATCCCAACACTGGACAAACAGGGGGCTCTAGGGGCAGAGGAGCTAAATACGATTAAAATCACTAAGGGAGTGGTACTTGGTAAAATAATGGGACTCAAGCCGGATAAATCCCCTGGACCTGATGGCTTACATCCTAGGGTCTTGAGGGAAGTGGCGGTAGGGATTGTGGATGCATTGGTAATAATTTTCCAAAACTCCCTGGACTCAGCAAAGGTCCCGATAGATTGGAAAACTGCTAATGTAACACCCTTATTTAAAAAGGGTAGTAGGCAGAAGGCTGAAAACTATAGACCTGTTAGCCTAACATCTGTGGTTGGTAAAATGTTAAGAGTCCATTATTAAGGAGACAGTAACGGGACATTTGGATAAACATAATTTAATAGGACAAACTCAGCATGGTTTCATGAAGGGGAAGTCATGTTTGACAAATTTGCTTGAGTTCTTTGAGGAAGTAACATACAGGGTGGATAAAGGAGAACCAGTGGACGTAGTGTATTTAGACTTCCAAAAGGCATTTGACAAGGTGCCACACAAAAGATTATTGCTCAAGATAAAAAATCACGGGATTGGGGGTAATATTCTGGCGTGGGTGGAGGATTGGCTCTCTAACAGAAAGCAGAGAGTTGGGATAAATGGTTCATTCTCAGACTGGCAATCAGTAACTAGTGGTGTTCCGCAGGGGTCAGTGCTGGGTCCCCAACTCTTTACAATCTATATTAACGATTTGGAGGAGGGGACCGAGTGTAACATATCAAAGTTTGCAGATGATACAAAGATGGGAGGGAAAGTAGTGAGTGAGGAGGACATAAAAAAACCTGCAAAGTGACATAGACAGGCTAAGTAAGTGGGCAGAGATTTGGCAGATGGAATACAATACTGGAAAGTGTGAGGTTATGCACTTTGGCAGGAAAAATCATAGAGCAAGTTATTATCTTAATGGCAAGAAACTGGAAAGTACTGTAGTACAAAGGGATCTGGGGGTCCTGGTGCACGAAACTCAAAAAGTTAGTATGCAGGTGCAGCAAGTGATCAAGAATGTTGGCTTTTATTGCTAGGGGGATAGAATATAAAAACAGGGAGGTATTGCTGCAGTTATACAAGGTATTGGTGAGACCGCACCTGGAATACTGCATACAGTTTTGGTGTCCATACTTAAGAAAAGACATACTTGCTCTCGAGTCAGTACAAAGAAGGTTCACTCGGTTAATCCCGGGGATGAGGGGATGGACATATGAGGAGAGGTTGAGTAGATTGGGACTCTACTCATTGGAGTTCAGAAGAATGAGAGGCGATCTTATTGAAACATATAAGATTGTGAAGGGGCTTGATCGGGTGGATGCGGTGAGGATGTTCCCAATGATGGGTGAAACTAGAACTAGGGGGCATAATAATCTTAGAATAAGGGGCTGCTCCTTCAAAACTGAGATGAGGAGAAACTTCTTCACTCGGAGGGTGGTAGGTTTGTGGAATGTGCTGCCCCAGAAAGCTGTGGAAGCTACACCATTAAATAAATTTAAAACAGAAATAGATAGTTTCCTAGAAGTAAAGGGAATTAAGGGTTACGGGGAGCGGGCAGGAAATTGGACATGAGTCTAGGTTCGGAATGGTCATGGCCCTGTGGGTAGTGGAGCGGGCCCAGGGGCCGTGTAGTCTGGTTCTGCTCCTACTTCTTGTGTTCTAATTCTGTGTTAGATTTCAGGAGATGGTTTTATTCCTGTTCCTGGCTGGGATGGAGATCGCCTTTACAGAAGGTAAGTACTGTAGAAAATATAGGGACAGAGTGATCTCCTGGAAGAGTTTCGATCGCCTAGATGGGTCGGAGAGGAATTTCCCAGATTTTTTCTCCCAAATTGGCCATTGGGTTTTTTAAAAATCTGGTTTCTCGCCTCTCCCGGGAGATCACATGGGTTCGGGTGGGATGGAGAGTGATAGAAGATTTGAGGTTAGGATCAGATCAGCCATAATCTTATTGAATGGCGGAGCAGGCTCGGGGGGCCGATTGGCCTACTCCTGCTCCTATTTCTTATGTTCTTATTATCAATGTAAAAGCCTTTAGAGAAAGTTCAAGAAGGAAAGGTTATACTCTCACTGTAATAACTGTAGACAATGGCCCGGATTTTGCTGTAATAATAATGGTGAGGCTACCAACCTCACCGGACATGCGCGACTAAATGCGGAACTCCAGAAGTTGCTGTCAGAGATATTCTGTTCCTCCACAGGGTGCACTGTTGCAGTCCTCGCCGATAGACTCGGCACTGAAATCGCTGTAATGGCATGAACTTGGGATACTTACCCATTAGTTCTGCACTAAAGCTGGCTGAAAAAGTTAGGGCTGGTGCATTTAGAAGTAAATGAGTTTTTAACGGTGTAACAAGTGATAATTACTGCTGAACAACCTCTCTGGCCGTGAAAAATTAATTTTACAAGTGTTGAGACTCATTCCCTCAGAAGAAAATTAACATTGCAATTTTTTTTTTAAAGTTTCTGTTTGTCTCTTTTATCCCTCTCCCTTAATCCCATCTGTATTTCCCAATCTTTATTTTTCTTCCTGTACATGATTTAAATGTACGTGTTATATACTTCCTGGTTTGAACTCTGCGGGTCTCACTGAGGATACTTCAATTTGATTGGCTGAAGATTCTTGCTGTTACTTGATCTGCTCACAGACGCCACAGATCCCCTGTAGAGGGCAACGCACTAAAATATACGGCGGATTAGTGGAAATCTCCACCGACAAGCCTGCGAAAAGTCTGTGGGCAGTTGTTGGCGAGGTGAACAGTAAAAGCCATTCCTTTGCCACAGAGAGCAAAATTTGGGGCAATATATTTCTTATAACTGTATTGAAATCTTGTGTCGATTGGCTGGAAGGAGCAAGAAAAAAGGTTTGCATTCACAGAGCTATTATAAAGGATGCAATAACTGGGCACTTAGAAATTAATACTAAGATTGGGCAGAGTCAACATGGATTTATGAAAAGGAAATCCTGTTTGACAAACCTATTGGCGTTCTTTGAGGGTGTAACTAGTGGAATAGACAAAGGGGAACCGGTAGATGCGGTGTATCTGAATTTTCAGAAGGCCTTCGATAAGGTCCCACACAAGAGGTTGGTGAACAAAATTAGGGCACATGGAATTGGAGGTAATATGCTAGCATGGACTGAGAATTGGTTAACAGACAGAAAACAAACAGTAGGGATAAACGGGTCTTTTTCAAGATGGCAGGCTGTGACTAGTGGGGTGCCGCAAGGATCGGTGCTTGGGCCCCAGCTATTCACAATCTATATCAATCATTTGGATGAGGGGACTAAATGTAACATTTCCAAATTTGCTGATGATACAAAGCTAGGTGGCAGTGTCAGTTGCGAAGAGGATGTGAAGAGGCTTTAAGGGGATCTCGACAGGCTCAGTGAGTGGGCGAGAACATGGCAGATGGAATATAATGTGGATAAATGTGAAGTTATCCACTTCGGTAGAAAAAACAGAAAGGCAGAGTATTTCCTAAATGGTGAAAGATTGGGGAATGCAGATGCTCAAAGGGACCTGGGTGTCCTTGTACATGAGTCACTGAAAGTGAATGTGCAGGTGCAGCAAGCCATTAGGAAGGCAAATGGTATACTGGCCTTCATTACAAGAGGATTTGAGTACAGGAGTAAAGAAGTCTTACTCCAATTATGTAGGGCCTTGGTGAGACCACACCTGGAGTACTGGTACAATTTTGGTCTCCTTACCTAAGGAAGATATACTTGCCATAGAGGGAGTGCAACGAAGGTTCACGAGATGGCGGGACTGTCGCATGAGAAGAGATTGAGTAAACTAGGCCTGTATTCTCTTGGATTCAGAAGGATGAGAGGGGATCTCATTGAAGCACACAAAATTATTACAGGGCTTGATAGGGTGGATGCTGGGAGAATGCTTCCCTTGGCTGGGGAGTCTAGAACCAGGGGCCACAGCCTCAGGATAAAGGGTAGGCCATTCAGGACTGAGATGAGAAGAAATTTCTTCACACGAAGGGTGGTGAATCTTTGGAATTCTCTACCCCAGAGGGCTGTGGAGGCTCAGTCATTGGGTATATTCAAAACAGAAGTCGATAGATTGCTGGCTAGTAAGGGCATCAAGTGATATAGCGATAGGGCCGGTGAATGGAGTTGAGGCAGAAGATCAGCCATGATCTCATTGAATGGTGGAGCAGGCTCGAAGGGCCAAATGGCCTACTCCTGCTCCTATTTCTTATGTTCGTATGTTCATTACATCTTTGAGATACATCTGAAAACACGTCCCATACGTAAGTAGTCAATTTGCGCACAGCAAGAGTCCACAAACTGTAATAGGAGGAATGACCAAATAATTTGCTTTTTCAAGGTTGTTGTTAGTTGAGGAGGAATGTTAGGAGAACTTCATGCTCATCTTGAAATAATGCCATGAGATCTTTAACATTCAACTGAACAGGTAGACTGAGTATCGCAACTACAAAAGCAAAATACTGCGGATGCTGAAAATCTGAAATAAAAATAGAAAATGCTGGAAATACTCAGCAGCACAGGCAGCATCTGTGAAGAGAGAAACAGAGTTAACGTTTCAGGTCAATGACCTTTCGTCATAACTGGAAAAAAAGAGATGTAACAGATTTTAAGCAAGTGCAGGGGCAGGAAAAGGGGGGAGGGGAGGAAAGAACAAAAGGGAAGGTCTGTGATAGGGTGGAAGGCAGGAGAGATTAAATGACAAAAGCTATGAGTTGTTCTTTCCTCCCCTCCCCCCACACTTGCTTAAAATCTGTTACGTCTCTAACCTTTTCCAGTTCTGACAAAAAGCCATCGACCTGAAATATTCACTCTGTTTCTCTCTCCACAGATGCTGCCTAACCTGAGTATTTCCAGCATTCTATGTTTTTATTTCAGACTGGGCATCAGTTTGACATCTCATCAGAACAGCACCTCTGACAATGCAGCATCCCCTCAGTACTGCACCTGGAAGTATTGGAATGAGATTTGAACCTACAATCTTCAGTACTATTAACTGAGCTAAGCTGACACTTTGAATAATGAACTGTGACAAAAATGTACTTTTTGTCTGTATTCAAGTTTAACCTGTATAATTTTAATATGCTGGAATTCCCTCCCTGAACTCTTGTAACTCTCTGCTCACTCTCCCCCATTAAGGCTCTCCTTGCAACTCACCTCATTACCCAAGCTATTGATCCCATTCCACTTTGGAACATGTTGTATCTATGCTTTAATGCGTTCAATCAAGCATGTAGAAACGTCAAATTAAATCAGAGTCAGGCAGACAGGCTTCTAACTGTGATCTTTACTTTATTCCTAAAATGGTTGACTGCAGCTTTCCCGGGGTAATACCCATAATGCATTGCACATTACATTACCATATTAACTGGTGTCAAACTCGCACATTACATTACCGTATTGACTGGTGTCAAACTCTCAATCAATACACGACATCCCCCTTTTCCTTGGAAACAAACTTACAGTTTACAAACAGTTGCTTACAATAACACTGCATAACTTATTTGGTTTATAAACTTTTTACAAACTTGTGTCTTACCACACAACTAAATAATTCCCAGGTTTAAACATTTAACACCACCCATGCAGTTCTCGCACAGTTTATGTTGTGACATAATCAGACAGTCTTTGGGGTTTTCTTTTAACCCTTTGAGGTCTGGCTGTGTTGGGTATGTCTGACATGTTGGTGTCAGTGGGTATTGCCTGTGTCACAGTCTACTACACTGTCCTCAATCCCTTGTGTTTCCTCCTGCTCATGGAGTGTCTCCTTTGGTCCATTGGTTCTGTATTTCTTCACAAACGTAGTGTTTCTTGAGTAGCGTGCTCCTTCTGGAGATTCCACTACTACTTGACTCCCTGTTTTACTCAAAACTTTGTGTGGTGTGGCATTAAAAGGAGTGGTGAACTTGTCCACTTTGTCCTGCCGTACCAGCACCGTGTCGCCAACTTCCACCTCTGAGTATGGTGTTCTCCGCTGTTCATCTGCGTACAGTTTGGACTTGCCTTTTTGTTCTGCGTCCCGGTCACGTACTTCCATGTCTGCGCGCGACTCTGATGTCTGGCAGCTTTCCTCTCATTTTCCGTTTAAAGAGCAGCTCTGCCAGGCTCTTTCCTGTTGCGGCATGGTCAATGCTCCTGTACACAGTCACATATTTTCTAAGTTCACGTTTCCAATCTAGTCCTTCTGACTGAGCAATTCTGATTCTCTTCATCAGCGATGCATTCTGGCGTTCGACTTCTCCGTTAGCCTGAGCCCATTTTGCTGTCGTTTTCAGGTGTTTGATCCCGTTGTTTTCACAATATTCTTTGAATAATTCAGATCTGAATTGGGGACAATTATCAGATTTGCAGGTGATTGGCAAACCATGACGGCTGAAGATTGACTCTAAACTATCAATAACCTTCTCTGTTGCTGTGGAGGTCATGATGTCGTATTCATAGTAGCGACTATAATAATCAACTACCACAAGAATGGAGTGGTTGGATGGCAAGGGTCCCAGTAAGTCTATAGCTACATCCTGCCAGGGGCCCTCCGGTAATGGTGTTGGTCTCATCGGTTCAGGTGGGTCGGGTCTGGCTACTATCTGACAGCCGTGGCACGCTTTACAGTGTTTTTCAGCTGCCTTGTCCATGGCAGGCCACCAAACCTTGGTTCTGAGATGTTGCTTTGTTCCAACTACTCCCAAGTGTCCTTCATGTGCTAATACCAGGGCTCGTGCGTGTAACATTGTGGGTAGCACGATGCGTGTTCCCCGAAGAACTAGGTACCCCACAGCTCATTTGCAATTGCTGCATAAGCTTTACAGTTCTCAAAACGTCTGTTTGTGATTGCCTTCCTTACCTCAATCAGCTCTGGGTCGGTAGCAGAGGCTTCCTCCACCTCTCTAGTAGTGAGTGCTTTTGGTGTCGCACTCACAGCTACAAATCTCACGTATTCATCTGAGCCATGAGAATGTCTCTCCTGTTTTGCTGTCTCCCCCAGCAATCGTGACAATGGGTCTACAATGTTTTGCTTGCCTGGAATGTGTATCACCTTGAAATCGTACGGCTGTAATCTAAGTACCCATCTCTCTATACGGGCACAGGGTTTAGAGTGTGGGCCATATATCACTTGTAATGGCTTATGGTCAGTTACCAAGTTAAATTTTCGGCCATACACATATGGATGCAGCCTCTCAAGCCCATACAAGAGCTAAGGCCTCCCTCTCTGTTTGAGAGTATTTCCTCTCACAGTCTGTTAAACTACGACTTACATAGCATATTGGCACCTCTTGTCCCTGTTGGTCCTGAACTAGTACTGCTCCTATACCTACAGGACTGGCATCTGCTATCACCTTGGTTGGTGCGTCCTTATCAAAATATGCTAAAGTGCCGGCTCTGGCCAACTCTTCCTTGAGTGCACTGAATGACTGTCTCTGTTGTGATCCAAATTTAAATGGTGTGTCTTTTCTCGTCAGGCGTCGCAGTGGCTCTGATAGCATTGCAAACTGCGGGATGAATCTGCTACTGTACCCAACGAGTCCCAAGAAACTCCTCACCTCTGTAGCATTCTCTGGTTCCCGAGCTTCTGCCACCGCTCGCACTCTCTCTGCTGTTGGTCCGATGCCCTTTTCAGACAACAGGATTCCCATGAAAATCAATCGGTCCATGTTGAATTGGCACTTCTCTGAGTTTAGTGTCAGTCCACTTTCCATTAGTCTGGTCATGACAGCGTGTCTTGTCCTCTGTGCCTCTGGCCTCACCTGTGTGTTGTTAAAGTATTTGTCTCCTGTCTCATTTGAATAATTGTCACATGACCACTCTGGCCTGTATTTAAGCTTCCTGTTTCCTGTCCTCTTTGCTCAGTCCTGGGTTCGCCTGCCTGCAAGTAACAGCTCTTGCTGTGTCTCTGGCATTCTCGAGTTTCAAGTAATCGCCTTTCGAGTGTTACCCTGTCTCTGTGTTTTCGAGTGTTACCATGTTTCTATGTTCTCGAATTTCAAGGAAGCATCTTTCAAGTTCTACCCGGTCTCGAGTCCTTGGATAGGTTTCCTGCGCTTGGGTCCACTACCGAAACACGAGCAAAACGGCCCCATGAATGCACGGCCCCGTGACACCATTAGTCTGGTCATGACAGCATGCAGGCGTCTGTCGTGCGTTTCCTGGTCGTGTGCATGCACGATAATGTCGTCTGAGATGTTTTCAACACACTCTATTCCAGCTAAGGCATTAGCTATCTCGTGCTGATATTGCTCACTAGCTGAAGATACACCGAATATCAGCCTCTTGTACCTGTATACTCCGTTATGTACTGCAAACGCTGTGATTTCTCATGACTCAGGGGTCAGTTCTAGCTGGTGATAACCCCATTTCAGGACTAGCTTACTAAACACAGTCGAGCCG
Source organism: Somniosus microcephalus (assembly GCF_052327205.1). Classification (NCBI taxonomy): domain Eukaryota; kingdom Metazoa; phylum Chordata; class Chondrichthyes; order Squaliformes; family Somniosidae; genus Somniosus; species Somniosus microcephalus. Next base: position 55,582,475 of record NC_140991.1, on the reverse strand, counting down.
TTCATACCTTGGAGTATCTCATCAACGGTGGGGATTGGATATCGTTCCCTCACTATTGCCTGGTTTGCTCGTCTCATGTCTAGGCATAACCTTACATCCTTATCCGCTTTTGGTACAATAACCACAGGATTTACCCATGGGGTGGGACCAGTTACAGGTTCGATAATGTCCATGTCCCTCAATTGTTTTATTTTGGCCTCTACTGCCCCGCTTAAGTTGAATGGTATACGCCGGAGTGGCTGGGCCACAGGCTTCACTTGTGGGTCGATATACAAACTGATCTGTTTTGTGTTCAGCCTTCCTACTCCCTGGAACACCTTTGGATACCGCTGTTCTAGTAGCTGTCTTACATCTACCACAGCTGAGACATCTGCGCCTATTTTTAAAACTCCCAGTTTCATGGCTATCTCCCTTCCTAGCAACGGCTCTCCATGGCCTTTAACCACAATGAACTCCGCCTGCTCAGTTTTCTTACCTATTGTAATCCCACATGTGAATACACCTTTAACTGACAGTGGTCGGCTAGAAGCATGAGAATAACTTTCTCTCTGTCTTAGGGACATGTGACTGACACTTAATGGGCCAGAAATTGGTGAACGGGGCTTGCCGCGCGTGCAAGCCCCGTATACGCACTTACCCCGCGCTACTGCCGATCAGCTCCAGGGACGCCTGGACTTAGTGTTTGAAAAAGAAGAATCCCGGGCAGCGTATGACGTCACGCCGCCCAGGAGTGCAGCCAGCGCGAACCAAGGAGCGTGCAGTGCAAGTGAGACACGCCCCTTGAGGTCTCAGTTTCACTGGACACGCCCCCAATGTTTCTGTCAAACTGCTAAGCATTTTTACATGCAAAGCAGCAGTTTAAATAGGTTTTTGGAAGTTTTTTGAAGATTTTGGTAACTTTTATAAACTTTTTAAAATGTTTACATTATTTTGAGTAATCTGAAGTAGTTTTAAAGAGAATTAAAGCAATTTAAAGACTTTTAAAAGCCCTAAAAGAATTTTTTTAATTCCATTTATTTATTTAGCAATGTCGTCGTCATACGTGTCTTCACACTGTTCCCTTTGGGGAACTGTATGAAGTGGTGGAAGGATTTATGGCCATGATTAACGCTCATTCCGTGACCGTAACCATCTTTGAACCAGCCATTAGGGCGGTTAGTCCTATGGCGGGAGGGTTTTACGGGCTCCCACAAGCTATACAAGGAGGGGGGGCCACCCACACCCACGGACGCAAATATCCCACTGGATGTCAACCCAGAATTTAGAGCCGGAGCTCCGACTCCACTTGCCGGGACTGTCTGGAGCGGGGTTCGAAACCCTACCCTGATCTGGCCCAGCGGCGGGGATCCTACCGCTATGACAAAGGCCCAATCCGATTAGCAACGTGAAATGGCAGCATAGGGCTCCAGTCACGGGGAGGGAAAAGGCGCAGGAAACGTATGGGTGTCACCTTTTGTGCGGAGTGGGCCTTTTGCGTAGCAGTAAGCATCCCCGCCGCTGGGCCAGAAGGAGTAGGGTTTTGAAGCCCACTCCAGACAGTCCCGGCAAGTGGAGTCGGAGCTCCAACTTTAAATTCTGGGTGGACATCCAGCGGGATACTTGCGTCCGTGGGTGTTGGTGGCCCCCCCCTCAGATGGGTTGTGGGAGCCCGTAAAACCCTCCCGCCACAGGGCTAACCACCCTAATGGCTGGTTCAAAGATGGTTACGGTCACGGAATGAGCGTTAATCACGGCCATAAATCCTTCCACCACTTCATACAGTTCCCCAAAGGGAACAGTGTGAGGATACGTACGATGATGACCTCTTGCGCAATGCACCTCCTTGGACCCTCAGTCGCAGATGCGAGGGGGCAAGTCGTGCAATTGTTAAATTTTTCATTTTATTGACATGTAAAATGTTGGCCCAGTAATTCCCTTCCAAATGCGCGAGTACGGTCGGGGTACTTACGCATCTGGCCAGATGAAATGCCGGTTTTCAGCATGCACAGTGCATGTGGGGAAAACCGGCATTTCCTGTCCTCTGAACGAAGGGGTTCAGAGGCAGAACGCGTGCGACTGCACAGGCAGCGCGTGCGCAGTATAATTCGCCGCTTTCATTAATGCTTTCAGTGAGGTCAAGTCATTACAACTTACACATGAAAAAAGCATGGGTACAGTTGCTCCAGAGGCTGCGGAGGAAGATATTTATTATCGTGGAGCTTCTGAAAGTATGTATGTCTGTATATATTCCTTTGCGTGTTATGTACATATTCCTTTACTTATGCGTATGAATGTATTATTTAATTATGACTTTCAGAGAAAGTAACTTATTGGAAAATCATAATTAAAAACATACATTCATACACATTAGTAAAGGAATATAAAACATACATACATATACGTAAAGGAATATATGTGGACATACATACATAACTCATTCTCACATTCCATTCACACAGCCACAATTGCTCCTTCTATCTACCGTTCTGAAAAGCCTTTTTAAAAAAAAAAAAAAAAAAAAAAATTTTAACTTTAAAACTTACTTAAAATTTCTTAAAATAACTTCCCTCCCTTTCCCAAACAAAAATATTGCATTTCAGAAGCTCCACGATAAAATATATCTTCCTCCGCAGCCAATGAGCAACTTTACACTTGCTTTTTTCAAGTGTAACTTCTAAGGACTTACCCTCACTGAATCCATCATTGAAATCCACAAAGTTCACTGCGCAAGCGCTGCCTGTGCAGTCGCACGCGCTGTGACTAGACCTCGGGTCTGGAAATGCCGGCGTTCCCCGCATGCGCTGTTCCTGCTGAACGCCGGCATTTCCAACGGCCAAATGCGTGAGTACCCCGACCGTACTCACGCTTCTGGCCGTGAATTTCTGGCCCCATGTGTCCTGACTTTAGTCCTTCCCATGTATTCTCATCTATCACATTATTAGTTGCACCCGAATCAATTAACACTCTCAGGTTTACTCCCCCCACACAAAAGGTAAGTCTCTCTGTCACGTTATTTCCAGTAACAGCAAATGCAGTTATTTGGTTCCTCTACATTGTTCACAATGTGTTTCTTTGTACCCTTTGTGCGGCATACTTTGGAGAAATGATCCTTTCCCTTGCACTTATGACACGTTTGTCCGCGTGCTGGGCATTTCGGATCTCTGCCCATGTGGTCTGTGTGTCCACATCTGTGACATTTCCTTTCGTTCCTGTCGCCATTTCCTTTTGGTTTCTCTGTCGAGCTTTTCGTATAATACCCTCTTTTCTGTGTAACACGACGAACAGTATCTGTCTCCGCCTTCTCTGTACATGACATGGCTGACATCTGCTCCTCGACGTTTTCACATTGTGAGGCCAATTGTAACGTGCGGGCGAGCGTTAGACCATGCCCTTCCTCTCGCAATTTCCTCCGCACATAGGCTGACGTGCACCTACTCAGGATAGCGTCTCTTATTTGATTATCCGCATCTCCCCAAAAGCACAGTCTTTAGCAGCCTGCCGCAAGCGAGTAGCAAATTGTTGCACAGTCTCACCTGTCTTCTGAGACAATTTATGAAAAGTCTGTCTAGCAAATGCTGCGTTGACCTGGGGCACGAAGTAGTGATTCAAAGCACTAACCGCCGCCGTGTAGTCTGCTGGCTCTCCTGTGTCCGGTAGAGTTGAAAAGATATCCTGGACATCTGGTCCTGCTAGGTGTAGAAGTAGAGCTCTTCTCCTCTGCTTTGTGGCAGCTGTAGAAGTACCGCCGATAATGAGTCCTTTGCTGTCGGCATGAAGTTCAAAAGAAGTTAACCACCTCGTCCATCTTGGACCCAACGTGGCTGGCTCGGCGAAGCATGCAAAATTTTGAATGCCAGTCTTCTCCATCCTAGCTAACTAAACTTGGGCAACTACCTATCTAAAATGATTCCTTTCGTTATCCTAGTCGCCAATGTTGGATCTATGCTTTAATGCGTTCAATCAAGCATGTAGATACGTCGAATTAAATCAGAGTCAGGCAGACAGGCTTCTAACTGTGATCTTTACTTTATTCCTAAAATGGCTGACTGCAGCTTTCCTGGGTAATTCCCATCATTCATTGTACATTAAATTACCATATTAACTGGTGTCAAACTCACACATTACATTACCGTATTGACTGGTGTCAAACTCGCAATCAATACACGACAGAACAGATCAAAGAATCAGGCACAACCTGAGGTAGTATGCTTGATTGACTCTGCATTTCAAAGACATGGATCATGTCTTGTCTTAATCTTCCCTTTTCCCTCCAACAGAAACACATTCAGCTCTGCTGCCAGTCTCTCCTCATAAACAGAGTGCTAAATCCAGGAATCATCCACGTTGCACCTCTCTCAACACTAGTCATGCAGGAACTATGGAAGGAGTATACTTGAAAGATCAAGTGTCTTACATTGCCAGATACCAATTCATGTTGATTTAGTGCATGTAATTCAGCAGATATTTTTAATCTCAAAGACGAGCATACTTTAGCCTATTCTAAGTCCAAATCAAAAGCTGTTGAATGTAAGTGGGATGAAAGCTCAAACTTATTTTGAGAAAAAGACACAAGTTCAAATCAAAATTGCTTTCTCTATCGATACACATACAGGACACACTCATGTTGGCAGTTTTGAAGGAAGAAAAGTGCGTCTCCTTTAGCCCTCTTTTACACTTTAAAAAATATCAATTCATGCATATATTACTTTCAAAGTTCTGGCCATTCTTTCTTGATTCCATTTTTCATTGACGTGCCTGCATTTGCCCTTGCCTGGTCGCTGGAGAAACACCAGGTATTTTCCACGTTTCATCTTTGAATGCATTGTGTGTTCATGAGCAGAAACAGCAGTGTGCCCGTGTGACTAAAGCTAAACAGGATGCGTCTGTCTACGCTTCATGCATCCTAAAGCTTTCACGGTGCTAAATAGACAATAGGCTGCAATATTGGTGTAGGCCATAAAAGGAAATATTGATTTTTATAAGAAACAAATCAAAGTTACCCAGCGAAATTAGTAATGCAAGTGAAAGGTAAGCACTTCTGGGAAGAATAGGTTTCCTTCTAATTTCCCATTTTCCTTGTGGCCATGAAGACAGATGGGCAAGCCTGTTCGGCCTTTGGCAATGACATACTTAAGTTGCCTGCAGGAAAGTTAGAGAGAGAGAGAGCGGATTCCAAGACAACTCTGCCTGCTTCCCTGTGGTGAAGCACCTGGTCTTTTCTCAGCACCTCTCCAAAGCAGCATGCTAGATCAAACCCTGTGCCCCACCATTCAAGAATGAGTCATTTTAAATTACAACAGCATGCTCATCTTTCCTGGCAGACTAAACCCCTTCTCTAAAAAAAAAACCTATGAGAGGTCACTTCACAAACCCAATTATTAGGACCTGTCTGTATTCAAATTTCAGAGGTAGTGCAACAAGTAGATTTATGTAATAAAACATTAGCAGCCATCAACAAAAGGACAAAATGAAATGTTATTTAAAAAAAAAACACTTTCATCCTTCCAAGCTGCCAATATAGCCCAACTCGCCACACTTCAGCTTGTACAGTTGACCTCTGCACAATCACCGCCAATGTTCTGCAAGGGCCACTAAAAAGCAAGCTTAAAAACTCGTCAACTGGTTTAGGTCTTACTCTTAAAGAATACGCTGTCGGCATAGGGTTATAGCTGAAACGATGGAAACATGAAAGATTTTGCTTGGTAAAATCTAAGGGTGCATTTACATTGCAGCCACAGGTACAGTTGGGGTTCCAGCCAGACAGTACCATGTGTACATTGCCTGGCTCGGGCCTGGCAGGAGCTCCAATTGTCCTGGATACACCTATGCACAGGGCTCACTCTGAACATTTAAATGTTGAGAACAGGGTTAGAATTTAGATGCTGAACGAGGGAGGTGTAAATAACCGTTTAAGTATTTAAATTAATGTCTGGTAGATTTAAAAAGTGCCCAGGTGGTCCAACACTTTGAAACGCAAAATGACGCATGCGGGGTCAAGCCCAAACAGTGCGAGACTTCATCTCCAGCCAATTTCACGCCACTTTGGAGTCAACTTGCGCCCGGATACTGGATTTAAATTTTAAGCTTAGCAGTGGTGCAAAACAGAAATCACTTACCCCCAATCGCTAAACCTGCAGTACAAACACATTGCCAGACAACTACTGAAACAAAAACCACATGCCTAGGTTGTAACACATGCTGATAACGTTTGTAAGGATGCCCCTGTGTAGCATAAATTGAAAAAGACAACCGCCAAAAGACATTGGTTCGTAATTTCCAATCGGAGGCATCCTGTGTTCGGCTGCCTCCGAGCGGGAAAAAATCTATGCCCTTACCGGAGGGCTCCCGAGGTCCAGACTCTTCCACTCCTGGGCATCTCCTGGTGCGCGCGGGCAAAGGCCCAGGTATCCCAGGGGCACAGGCGGTTTGCAAGCGTCCCTGGGATCACGTGGGTGGAAGTTCTGCAGAAAGCGGAACACTCCAGCCGCAGAGGCCCTTCTCCAGGGCAGGCGTGCGATCTGTCAAGAGGATTCTTCGCATGCCTGAAACCAGCACTTGCGAGGTCCCTACGGGTGTGTACACAGCACGTACACACCGATAGGCATCAGAAATTACGGGTCATTAAGGGACACTGGAGTTTCAGCGCAGACACCAATGAACCATCAGCCCTGACATGCAAAGTGCATGACAATGCTTGCACTTGACATTAAGTCTACAGAAGACCTTCAAATCTATCTAAACAATCTTCAATAACCGGAAGCGTTTTGTTTTAAAAGTTTAAAATACTAGATGGAAAAACCTGGAGAAATAAAAACTCTCTTATGAGTCATGGCTACAATCCTCAGAAGCATGGATCTCCTTACCTCCATTAGTCCCTCCTCCTGCCTATATTCTTCAAAGTGTCAGCCATGGCTCCATGGTAGCATTCCTGCCTCTGAGCAAGGGACGTGAGCACATAATCTAGGCTGATACTTACAGTGCAGTGCTGAGAGCGCTCTGCACTGTCAGAGCTGCTGGTTTTCAAATGAGGCATTACACCATTAATTTAGACGAGGGTCTTGTCTGCCCTCTCAGACGGACATGAAAGATACCATGGCACTATTCCAAGAAAAGCAGGTGCGTTTTCCTGGTGTCCTGGCCAATATCTACCCCTCGTCCAACATCACTAAAACCGATTACTTGGTCATCGGACCATGTGCACAAATTGGCTGCAACATTTTCCTACATTACAACAGTGACTATACTTTAAATGTACTTAAATAAAAACAGAAAATGCTGGAGATACTCAGCAGGTCAGGCAGTATCTGGGAAGAGAGAAACAGAGTTAACGTTTCAGGTCGATGACTTTTCATCCTGAAATGTTAACTCTGTTTCTCTCTTCACAGATGCGCCTGACCTGCTGAGTGTATCTCCAGCATTTTCTGTTTTTATTTCAGATTTCAAGCATCTGTAGTATTTTCTTTTTGTTTAAATGTACTTAACTGGCTGTGAAATGCTTTTGGTTTACCTGAGGTTGTGAAAGGCGCTATATAAATGTAAGTTCTTTCTTTAGTCTACAAACTTTTAAAATGCAAGCCTGACATCACCAAAGCATTACTTGCTGATTTTTGTTGTCTGTCTTTCTTTCCAGCTTTATGGCATCAAATTATAGGGTTTGTCTTTCACCTAAGTTTCTCAATTATTAAAAAAAATCAACAAGACAAAAGCATACCTAATCAAATTATAGCATTATAGTACAGGAAACTATTTCCCATTCCCTCCCCTTGCACAAAAATTCCTGATCCAAGCAAAAAATGTTAATCAGTTTTCAAGATGGTCAGTCCATTGCCAAATTGTATCGGGAGACAACAGCACATTTTGGAAATCTCAATCACGTTTCTCCCAAAAAGTTGAACAGAATTTTTTTAAATGGCACTTTTTCTGCAGTTGATTGAAATCCTGGCCCACATGTTAAACAGCTCATCAAAACAGTTGCAAGTTTTATTGTAATTCAACTGTATAAACATCATCCCACCCTGCGCTGCTGTTGTCTTTCCAGACACGTTCTTTTTTATTCGTTCATGGGATGTGGGCGTCACTGGCAAGGCCTGCATTTATTGCCCATCCCTAATTGCCCGCGAGAAGGTGGTGGTGAGCTGCCTTCTTGAACCACTGCAGTCCATGTGGTGAAGGTACTCCCACAGTGCTGTTAGGGAGGGAGTGCCAGGATTTTGAGCCAGTGACGATGAAGAATTGGTGATATACTTCTAAGTCAGGATGGTGTGTGACTTGGAGGTGGTGGTGTTCCCATGCGCCTGCTGCCCTTGTCCTTCTAGGTGGAAGAGGTCGCGGGTTTGGGAGGTGCTGCCGAAGAAGCCTTGGCGAGTTGCTGCAGTACATCTTGTAGATGGTACACACTGCAGCCACGGTACGCCGGTGGTGGAGGGAGTGAATGTTTAAGGTGGTGGATGGGGTGCCAATCAAGCAGGCTGCTTTGTCCTGGATGTTTCTTGTTGCTGGAGCTGCACCCATCCAGGCAAGTGGAGAGTATTCCATCACACTCCTGACTTGTGCCTTGCAGATGGTGGAAAGGCTTTGGGGAGTCAGCAGGTGAGACACTCGCCGCAGAATACCTAGCCTCTTACCTGTTGCCACAATATTTATGCGGCTGGTCCAGTTAGGTTTCTGGTCAATGGTGACCCCCCAGGATGTTGATGGTGGGGGATCTGGCGATGGTAATGCCGTTGAATGTCAAGGGGAGGTGGTTAGACTCTCGCTTGTTGGACATAGTCATTGCCTGGCACATCTGTGGTGCGAATGTTACTTGCCACTCATCAGCCCAAGCCTGAACATCATCCAGGTCTTGTTGCATGTGGGCATGGACTGCTTCATTACTTGAGGAGTTGTGAATGGCACTGAACACTGTGCAGACATCGGCGAACATCCCCATTTCTGATCTTATGTTGGAGGGAAGGTCATTGATGAAGCAACTGAAGATGGTTGGGCCTAGGACACTGCCCTGAGGAACTCCTGCAGCAATGTCCTGGGGCTGTGATGATTGACCTTCAACCACCACAACCATCTTCCTTTGTGCTAGGTATGACACCAGCCAGCAAAGCGTTTCCCCCCCCGATTCCCATTGACTTAGAGCTCCTTGATGCCACACTTGGTCAAATGCTGCCTTGATGTCTAGGGCAGTCACTCTCACCTCACCTCACCCCTGGAATTCAGCTCCTTTGTCCATGTTTGGACCAAGGCTGTAATGAGGTCGGGAGCCAAGTGGTCTTGGCGGAACCCAAACTGGTTTGATAACAATATACAGACTTTCAGTGCAACATAATATTTTATAGTGCTACTATAATTTTTCTTAGTGCAGCTACGTTAGAACATAAAAGATCTAAAAATGTTAATCAATAATAAAGAAATATTGACCAAATTCTAAAGACTGCAGTGCAGAATTAACAACAGTGGTTATAATTATTGTACACTTGCGGGAGAAAAGTTCAGTGTCAACCATTTTGTGGCGCTAACATCGCCTGGGCGCACACTTTAGTGCCCGGCGCTAATTATCGCAAAATTCAGTTTTAGCACCTCTAGAGGGAAGTGGAGCACTAAATCAAGCGTTACACACTTCTCTTAGGGCGCTAACGTCGGGGAACGGGGCGCTACCTCAGAGTGCTACTCAAGTTCAGGCGCTGTCAATTACAAGTACTCAGACAGACTGGCGCCATACAGTTCTTAAAGGGGAGGGTCAGTCATGCTGCACAGCCTCACTCTGAACATTGCTGCTTGTGACCTGGGCCTGCAAGGAGCTGCAAACCATCAACCACAAATCTCATGGCTGATCAGAGGCCCAGGGAGAGAGCTCGTTGGCTCAGCGACCAGGCACTGGAGGCTCTGGTTGCGGCCGTGGACGCCGACGGCCAGTGCTGTTCCCAGACACTGGCGCGAGGCCATTGCCCCGCGAGTTCAGAAGGATGTGGAGGGAGGTGGCCTAGTACGTCTTAGCCAAAGGCCTGGTCCAAAGGACTCACACCCAGTGCTGCAAGAAGTTCAACGACCTCACTCGGGTGGTCAGGGTGAGTACATGCTTCAAAAACCTCTACATCCTACCATCTCAACCTCACTCCGTGCACAGACGGTATAAACCGCCAAATCCCCAACACTCACCCACCAACTATGCCCATCTACTAAAAGTCACATCCACATCTCACGCCTTGCATACATTAACAGCTATTTGACTATGGTAGGCACATCTACCAAACACACACACTCACATGCTGTCCTTTTTCTTGCAGGCCAAGCTTGCTCATAACAGTAGGGAGCAACAACACACGAGAGGAGATCAGGTGGAGTTGCACCCCTTTACACAGCTGGTGGAGCGAGTGCGCAGCATCATCACGGTCCAGGTTGTGGGCGCTGTGGCAATCCCGAGGGTGAGTGCGCGCTTGAGTTCTGCTGCACAGGACTCAGATGAGGACCTCGATGTCGAGGCGATGAGCATGCATACGGAACTCATGGGTGCAATGGCAAGGGTGCCCGAGAGCATGGATGCACTGGCTAGGAGCGTGAAGGAGTCCACCTCCAGCATTGCTGTTATCTCTGCGCAAACTTTCGAACCCATCCTTGGCACTTAGCAGAGGATGGTGACTTGCAGAGAGACAGTGGGGACCCAGACCTCATGCTGCATGTCATGGGTGAGGTGGCAGCTGCTGGTGCAGCACAGGCCGAGGCAACTGGAGTCAGTGATTGCTCTCATGCAGTCTCAGATTGATGCTATGCAAACGCTGACTGCTGCCAATGTCGCTGGGTCGGCCACTTTGCCCCGGGGATTTCACGGTGCCGCAACAGGCCAGCAATCCGTGCTCGAGCAGATTGCTCCGGATGCTGAGGTCCTGCCCCAGGGGAGTGCCAGTGTGTCGATCGAGCAGGAAGGTGCTGTCCTCTCAGGATGACAGCATTCCTGCTCCCATCACTGCCGCTCCACACTGCTGTCGCCCATGCTGAGCTAGTGCAGTCTACAGCCGGGCTTTCCAGGCCCAGAGCTGGTCGAGGGCGCCCTGCAAGGCCATTTGCAGTCTCTAGCTCCGAGATTCAGCAGCCTTCCGCCAGCCTTGCTGCAGCCACTGGGGCCACATTATGGAAGAGCAGTAGAGTTGGGAGGGGGGGGAATTGCAAAGGGGAGGGAAATCATTGAGGAAGGCCCAGTAAATAAAACGTTACTAGCAAATGCGGGGAGTGTTTGTACAAAAGTTGATGTGTTTGTAAATATATTGTTCAGTTTGGCAAGAAATATTTCTGTTTGCTAAGAACCAGTTGTGTTTGTTCATAAATTGCTGTGTTTGTTTATTATTGGTTGTGTTTGATAAGAGAGAGTTGTGCAGAATAATAAATGTTTATTTCGATGTAGCACATTTTGTGATGTTTCTCATTTGAGCTTTGCCCGGTGATAGGGGCTGCGAGCTGGCTGTAATGATGTGGTTGTTCTGAGCAAATGCCATCTGCTCTCTCATTTATTGGAAGCGCTGTGTAATGAGGCTGAGCAGGAGTGTTGGGGTTGCGGAGGGGTGTCATCAGCCAGGTGGCGAATGGATAACCCTCGTCTCCGAGCAGCCAGCCGCGAGCTTCATGTGGTGGGTGGAACAGTGCTGGGACACCAGTCTGTCGCAGGATGAATGCATCGTGGCTGCTGCCAGGATAGCGGGCATTGACGGCGAGGATGCGCTGTCCATGGTCGCACACCAACTGCACGTTCAGAGAGTGATAGCCTCTGCAGTTGCGGAACACCTCTGCATTGTGATGAGGTGCCCGCAATGCCACGTGGGTGCAGTCAATGGCGCCCTGAACCATGGGGAAGCCCACAATCCTTGCAAAGACACATGAACGTTCCTGCTGTTTGTCTCTGGTCATGGGGAATGAGATGTACCATCTTCTTCTTCTGTACAGAGCATCTGTGACCTCCCAAATGCAGCAATGGACGGCGATCTGTGAAATGTTTGCAATAACCCCTGTTGAAGCCTGGAAGGAGCCGCTGGTGTAGAAATCAAGAGCGACTGTGACCTTCACTGCCACTGACAGACGTCCTGGTCCTGAGCTGAGACTGGAGCTCTGGCTGCAGGAGGTGGCAGAGCTCAGTGACCACCTCCTTGCTGAAGTGGAGCCTTCTAAAACATTGCTCCTCTGACAGGTGAATGTAGGAGAACTGCTCCCGGAATACGATGGGAGGGTAAGGTCTCCTGTTGAGAGCTCTGTTGGCCCTCCTCCCTCTGGCCACGTTTTCCAATCTTTCTCTCTGCCTCAGACGGTGAAGCTGGAAGGCAAGGCCCCATGCCAGTACAGCCCCCATTAAGTGCTGGAAATGTTGCAGTGTCAAAAGTAAGACAAATGAACCTGATAAAATTTTTGTCAGGAGCAAAACCTCAAATGGGTCAAAACGCCTGTCTGCTTCTGTCAAAGTGACAAGGCAGCATTGTTGGCTGACAAAAAAAAAAACAGGAACTGCGCGCCTTTAAATAGTGCTCCTGCAGCTCCCAGCAAACCGCCTCCTCTACCTGTCATTCCGAACGGCAGGCGCGGGGGCGGAGTGAAAATGAATTTCCAGTCTGGGGCGCTACCGCAGCGATGCGCGGCTGGATGGCATCACGATCTCTGGGCGCAGGAAATCGTGGCGGTAGTGTTTAGCGTCACCGCAAACCAGATGATGAATTTTGCCAGCGGTGCCAACATCGCCGAGCTTGGGCGGTAAATTGTTAGTGCCCCGTTAGCGCCCCCCAGAGGCGCTAACCAACCGAATTTCTCCCCCTGGGTGTCTTATCTGGAACCCAAGAGGTTCCAGCATTTACAATCCGAAAACTGAAGTCAATATTCTTTTTTTTTTTTTTTTTTAAACACACCCTATGGCTAATATACTAGTACTTCAACTACACTCATCTAATTCAGTAAATATTGCAATAGATTATAGTCTCCTTAGGACAAAAGAAATTTGTTATGGTTTTGACATAAGTTTGAAGATGCAGTCCCTCTTCAAGGAATCCAAGCAGAACTGGTAACACGATTGAATGTATTTTCGTCCCTTCACTAATTTTACCACAAAAGATTGCGAGAGTATGAAGCTAGTTTCCTCATTTTATACAAAGACATTTTGCTAACACTAGCAAACAAAAGGTAAAACAGGTGTCTGTATTACCAGTTACACCAGAGGTGTTTTTCTATGTTAGAGGTGCTATATAAATGCAAGTTGTTGACGTAGGGAAAATTGAATTGGAATATCACGGCTGCTGGCTCCTCTTGCTTTCTCCTGATCAGCCATACGGAATTTTGGAATCGGTCTCACAGCAGGTTGCCTTTATGCCCATAGGGGTAGAACCACCCAAGAATAAAAAAATCAGCTGGATGTCCAAAGCGGTAATTTTTGTTATATATGGTATAATAATGCAACTATTTTTGCGAATTGTTCGCCCTTCTAAATTGCAACAGCTTCAATTTAAATCCAACTCGGTATAAATTTATGGAGCAGTTTATTTGGTAAGACTCAGCATTGCTCACTTCACATGGGATGCAAATAAATATCAGCAGAAAAATAGAATTTCCGGTTACAAACCTGCGAAAAAGAATTATACTAGTGAGGTAACATCAAGTCTACGGCACAGAAACAGACCATTCGGCACAACCGGTCTGTGCTGGCATTTATGCTCCACACAAGCCTACTCCCGACCCCTCTTTCTCTAACCCGATCAGCATATCCTTCTACTCCTTTCTCCCTCCTGTGCTTATCGAGCTTACCCTTAAATGCAGCTGTGCTATTCACCGCAACTTGTGGTAGTGAGTTCCGTATTCTCACCACTTTTGGGTAAAAATCATTCTCCTGAATTCCTTACTGGATCTATTACTGACTATCTTATATTTATGACCTCAAGTTTTGATCTCCCCCACAAGTGGAAATATTTTCTCCACTTCTACCCTATCAAACCCTTTCATTATCTTATAGACCTCTATCATGTCACCCCTCAACCTTCTCTTTTCTTAAGAAAAGAGCCCCAGCCTGTTTAGTCTTTCATGATAGTTATAACCTCAGTTCTAGCATCAGCATTGTGAATCTTTTTTGCCCCTTCCCCAATGCCTCTGTATCCTTTCTAGACTACGGAGACCAGAATGGTGTACAATACTCCCAAGCAAGTTTAACATAACTTTGCTGCTTTTCAATTCTATCACTCTAGAAATGAACACCAGTGCTTGTTTTTTTTTTTTTAATGGCCTTATTAACTTGCATCACTACTATTAGTGATTTGTGAATGTGTTACCCTAGATCCCTTCGCTCCTCTACTCTATTTAGACTCCTATTATCTGCGCGATATGTGGTCTCCTTATTCTTTCGACCAAAATGCACTACCTCACACTTGTCTATATTGAAATTAATTTACCCATTCTGCAAGTTTATTCATGTCTTCTTGTAGTTTGTTGTATTCTTCCTTTGTGTTAACTACACCCCCCAATTTGGGGTCGTCCTCAAATTTTGAAATTGTACTTCTGATTCCCCGAGTCCAAATCATTAATGTAAATTGTGAACAATGGTGGTCCCAGCACCGATCCCTGTGGAACTCCCCTTCCCACCTTTTGCCAGTCTGAGTATGTTGCAGGGGATTTTGCAGCCTCATGGGTTATTCAAATAAAAGTCAAGCAGTTTCTGGTTTGTGGTCTGAACCTCTACCTGGTTTTCATCTTTGTGATGAAAATAACAATATAAAATATGAAAACCATCTTCAGAGATTAACAGCAGCAGGACAGTTCATTTTTAGGGGGCCTAATTATTCACAAAATAAAGGCTATTTAATTTTTCATAGCGCTTTTTTTTTTCCAGAGGAACTACAGAATACATTAGTTCCATCTTGACAATACTCAGTTTGCTTTTATATACAGTGCTTTTGGGATAGTCCAAATACCTCAATTTAAAACCGATTCGTTTGGAGAATTCTCAATTCTGCTAATCAAAAGTTGAATTTGTACTAAGTGAATGTGATTTTTTTTAATTCACAGAGGAACGTAAATTTAATTGGTTATTTATGGCATGCATATTTTAAATTAGGTTCACAAGCTACTTACTATGTCCTATGTTGTGTGGAATTCATGCAAGATATTTTGACTCACTATCTTGAGTCATCTTCAGCTTCGAAATAGGTTTTAATTAATAATTGGGCCCAGTATCAGCAACTGTGCCACAGAGAGAGACCCAAGTATTGGCAGACATTTCCCAATTTTTGTACTGATCACTCACCAAAGGCAATCGAATTCCTCATATAAACTCAAGCTTAACCTTACACATTCAGTGTTTGCAGCAGCTTTTCACTGGATTAACAATCTACCCTGTGCTGCTGAGATATACACCAAGCATAGTACAGGAAACACTTGTTTAAATGGCACCTAAATATCCAGAATTCTCTATTAATCGGCAAAATTCTCACTCCGAAAACAACACCCCAATAACCGGCAATGTTGCCGAGTCTGAGTGAGAGTCTCCCGCGATGGCTGAGTTAGTCAGTGGGGGTAGTTCTCCAAATTGCCACTGACTTAATAAAACTCACTAGGCACTTGGTTTGAGTATAAAGCAAGGCTTTAATCAACTTGTTTCAAAACATGGAGGTCTAGTTGTACTTCACTAGTTCCTGTCTTACAAAGTGTCCCTGGGCAAGCTGGGCCCACGCCCGAGTATTTATACTCATTGGACGGCGCCACCAGCTGGCCATCCAGTGTTATTTCATGAGTAGTTTCTTTATGATGATGAGATTTATAACAGCCACTACTCGGCTTCTTGGCGCTGTCGGAAGTCGGAACACCTCAGTACCCCTGTAACAGGAGTCTGACTCTACCGCGCTGCTGGTAGTCTCTTCTGATCCGCCATTTTACAGGGGTACTGTGTGTCTCCCACGCTGCTGGTAGTCATTGCATTACCCTCAACTGGCAGTACTGTATTTAATCAAGCATCTTCCACCATCCATTTAACACAACATTCTGTAGGTGAGTACCCAATTACTGTATACTGCACATTTCTTGATTTTTTTAATTTTTTCTTTGTTAAAAATAGCCTCGGTAGACAACCCTCTCCGTCATCCGGAATTTTTGATCAACCGGCAACACGCCGGTCCCGTCGGTGTCGGATACCAAAGAGTTTCCTGTACATACAGGATTGCCTGTCCAATAGATGGAAAAACATCATGCTGATAGATTGACATCCACTCATTCGACAAACATCCACTATAAGCCCACTGACTCCCACAGCTACCTGGACTACACTTCCTCCCACCCCGCTTCCTTTAAGGACTCTATTCCATTCTCCCAGTTTCTCCATCTCTGCCACATCTGTTCTGACGATGCCACCTTCCATACTAGTGCTTCCAACATGTCTTCCTTTTTCCTCAACTGAGGATTCCCGTCTACCATGGTTGACATGGCCCTCGACCGTGTCCGTTCCATTTCCCGTACTTCTTCTCTCACCCCTTTTCCTACCTCCCAGAACCACGATAGGGTTCCCCTTGTCCTCACCTTTCACCCCACCAGCTTCAACGTTCAACGGATCATCCTCCGCCATCTCCGCCACCTCCATCATTCTATACTAGAAATGGTAATGGGCAGACAGAAGAGACATGGACCTCCTCCCTCTATCAAGAATGAAATCACATTCACAGAAATCATCTGATAAAAGCACCCAAAACAATATAAAAGGAACTCAAACTGAAGGGAGAGAATCAAATACAAACAGGCACAAGAGAACAGCAACAACCCCAAATTTAGAATTACAACATTAACACCAGTGTTGTGTGTGACTGGTGCCCAACTTCTGCACAGCGAATGCCCGTGAAATTCTTACACCTGGTAAGGCCTGCTTTTATCAGCGTAAGAGATTTAAAAAACAGAAAAATAAAATTTTAATCAATAATTTATACATTGAAAAACTTACAGTAAGTTTATTTTTAGCCCCTTTAAAACATGTAAATTTATTTTTGAAAAAATTAAATTTTTGTTTTAAATATTTAATTAAATGCCATTTTAATTAATTAATTTTAAATATGTCATTTATTTATTTGATGTCAAGGTGCATTTTTTGGGGTTATCCCATTCATGCTTATGGGGTTTCTGCACATATGGAATGGGGATTCCCTTCTTTCATTCGTTGGGCCGGCCCACGTGATCCCAGGGGCGCTCGCGAACTGCCTACGCCCCTGGGATATGTGAGCCTCTGCCCGCACGTACCTGGAGAGCCCCAGGACAGTGAGTCTCCATGGATCCCGAGGCCCCAGGTCCGCGGGCATTTTATTTGCGGATCGGAGGCATTTTCCCCGCGGGAAGCCATACCACATCACAATTTTTGGCTTTGCACACGATTTATGTAAGCCAACGGTCAATAATCTACCACTTGATCTCATAAACGACAGCAATATTGTAGAATAGAAATGTTGATGTTTCCGCTGCTGTTTTTCTCAGTTACTTCAAATTATTTTTCTAAAATACTTGGAAACTTGGGTGAAATTTTGTTCCATCATCCTCAGGCTGAACACAGTGGAACTAGTAAAATACTACCTCATTAATTGTTTGTCAATTTGGGCTTCTGTATAGACACATCCTACCCCACCATCATTGACCCAAGGCCAGCTCTGCAGCCCCCCCAAAGTCACACACCACCCTGACTTGGAAATATATTGCCGATTCTTCATCGTCACTGGGTCAAATCCTTCATTGTCGCTGGGTCAAATCCTGGAACTCCCTCCCTAACAGCACTATGGGAGTACCTTCACCACACAGACTGTGGCGGTTCAAGGCAGCGGCTCACCACCACCTTCTCAAGGGCAATTAGGGATGGGCAATAAATGCTGGCCTTGCCAGGGACGCCCACATCCCACAAACGAATAAAAGAAAAAAAGCCCTCCCCATTACAGCCAACAGGAATAAAGTGCATACTCTGTGTTAGTATTGTCATGGAATCAGGTACACAACCCCCAATCTATTCAAAAAACGAGGTGATTTAAAAAAAAATTACGACAGCCCAGCCACCCGTTAAAAAAAAAAAAATTGGGTTAGGCCCAGTTCAAGTGTGTGTTTGAGGAAATAAACCTAGAATGGCCGAATTCATGTTATTCTTGATGGGGTTTTCATCTCCAACGCCATTATAAATGTCATGAATCTTACCATTCATGTAGAAATGACTCATAAAATAACACTGGGCGGCCAGCTGGTGGCGCCATCCAAGGAAAGTATAAATACTCGGGCGTGGGCACAGCTTGCTCAGGACGTTTTGTAATCAGGAACTGGTGATGTAACTAAAGCTCATGGTTGTGAAACAGTTAATTAAAGCCTTGTTTTATACTCAAACCAAATGCTTAGTCGTTTTCTTACGTCAATCAAGGAGTTAGATATATTTCTTAATGCTAAAGGGATCAAGGGATATGGGGAGAAGGCAGGGACAGAGTACTGAGTTTGGACGATCAGCCATGATCTCACTGAATGGCGGAGCAGGCTTGAGGGGCCGAATGGCCTACTCCTGCTCCTATCTTCTATATTAATATATACACATTTTTTGTACACATACATGCGCAAACACTTGGAAGACTCTCCAATCTTGATTTTCAAATTTCACCAGCTGCACAATTATTTTTCTTGATACAGATCCCAGATAACGGTTTGAAAAGCCATGCTACAAAGCGAATGAAGAACAGGAATCTGGGGCAATCTTTCACTAACGAAAGAAAATGCCTTAATGCCTTATTCCACAGACACACGAAGGTAATGATTCATCTCAGTGCTTTTTAATGTCCGTATAGCACGCTGGGCCATAGTAACTGGTTTCGTTTCAGTTAACCCAATTCTGCAGAAATAAAACAGAGAAGCTGCTTTAAATTGACTTGAGGAGCTGATGGTGGGAGAGTTTCCTTTCAAAAATCGAATTCCACTCGAAGTGGTGTGTCAGTGTTACAACTGATACCGTGGTTTCAATTATATTCCAAAAATAAACCAACCACTGGCCTCAATGTACTTGGGCTATTCCCAAAGCCCGATTCACACCACTCAAGTTAAATGCACTTTTAAACAGTCTTGGGGGGGGGGGGGGGGAGGCAGGGAGGGGCGAGAATCCTTAATTTCCAAAGGAGATAACACTTTTGCTTTTAATCAGTTTGATCAGAAGGTCATGAACAATAAGAAAAAGTAGCCAACAGAATCAACATTTTCAGTTGATAATGTTCAGCAAACCCAAATAACAGGTTCTTAGATAAACTTCAGACTCACTGGTAAGTGACCTCCTTATTTATTGAAACATATAAGATACTGAGGGGGCTCAACAAGGTAGATGCAGAGAAGATGTTTCCCCTCATGGGGGAATCTAGAACTAGGGGGCATAGTTTCAGAATAAGGGGTCACCCATTTAAAACTGAGATGAGGAGAAATTTCTTCTCTGAGGGTCGTAAATCTGTGGAATTCTCTGCCCCAGAGAGCTGGGGAGGCTGGGTCATTGAATATATTTAAGGTGGAGCTAGACAGATTTTTGAACAATAAGGGAGTGAAGGGTTATGGGGAGCGGGCCCAAGATCAGATCAGCCATGATCTCATTAAATGGCGGAGCAGGCTCGAGGGGTAAAAATGCTTATTCATTGAGGCCAATTCATTAAATATATTCAAGGAGGAGTAAGATATATTTCTTAAGGCTAAAGGGATCAAGGGATATGGGGAGAAAGCAGGGACAGGGTACTGAATTTGGATGATCAGCCATGATCTCATTATATGGCGGAGCAGGCTTGAGGGGCCGAATGGCCTACTCCTGCTCCTATCTTCTATGTTTCTATGTTTCCTGCTCCTATTTCTTATGTTATGTTCTCGGTAATTCCTGGTGTCGTATTTTGCAATGATCAATAATTGCAGAATAGCGATATACTTTCCCAAATCATTTTTATTAGTTCCACAAAAAGCAAAAAACTGAAGATGCTGGAAACAGAACAAAAACTGAAAACGTTGGCAACCTTCAGCATGTCAGACAACACCTGTGGAGACAGTAGAGGAACAATGTTCTGGGAGTGGACCCTTTGTCCTAAAACTGGGGCAACATCATTTGAAATCTAATCCTTAAGACGGATAGCCAAATCAACATAAATTACCAGGGAACACCTTGCAATCCTCCAGTAACTCGTGCAGGAACCATTCTTCATGTCTAACGCTGGATAGTGGATTAATTAACCATAGTGTGTCAGCTGCAGCTCAGTTGGTACCACACTCACCTGAGTCAGAAGGTTGTGGGTTCAAGTCCCACTCCAGAGACTTGAGCACAAAAATCTAGGCCAACACTCCAGTGCAGTGCTGAGGGAGTGCTGCACTATCGGAGGTGCCGTCTTTCGGATGAGATGTTAAACCGAGGACCCGTCTGCCTTCTCAGGTGGACATAAAAATCCTATGGCACTATTTTGAACAACAGCAGGGGAGTTATCCCCGGTTTCCAGGCCAATACTTATCCCTCAATCAACATACCTAAAAAATACAGATTATCTGATTATCACATTGTTGGTTGTGGGAGCTTGCTGTGCACAAATTGGCTGCCGCGTTTCCTACGTTACAACAGTGGCTACACTTTAAAAAGTACTTCATTGGCTTGTAAAGAGCTTTGGGACATCCAGTGGTCATGAAAGGCACGATATAACTGCAAGTCTTTCCATACTCATGTACTTACAGCAGGAGGCAAGTAACAGTGCGAAGGATTGGGAACATGTGGTTCATTTTCTCTTTTCCAGTCCAGACCAACAGCAGCTCTTCCACTGCGCACATGGCTGAGATCAGCTCAGCTCAGACCAAGGACTGAACATGGGAAACTTGGTGTGCATGGAGTGCTAGTCACACCTCAACATTTATAAATTATCTTTTGTGAGCAGATAATTTAGTTGACTTTAAGCTTCACTAAAATGTTGCCTTTACAGCCATTAATATTATCAGCAGTCTTAAGTTCATTTCAGCTATCTGATTCTGTGAAGGACAGAGAATGTATTCACAGTAGTGCCATGACAGTAATAGATGTGGGAAAATTACCTTATGAGCAATTTATCCTTCCACTGTGAACATTTGCCCCAACTTTTGCATTACTTGTAACTTTAGCCAAACTCCGAGACAAATATGAAGAGTGAAACAGTTAACAGCAGCAACAAATTGCTATCCTGAACAGTTCCTGACTACTTTTCCTGTATCTTAGTAAGACGGTTCAGATCAGCTCGGTGGGGCTCAGAAATCAAAACACGCCAATGAACGCTTTTACTATAGAGTGAGCAATTGCACGTTTCATCAGCTATCAGGATAATCAAGTACGGTCCAAATGCAAAATAATACCATCAAAACAGGATTTCCACCTCAGTGCACCATCATATGTAAACATCTAGAATAGTCACTGAACTGAAATAGATTTTCATGAGAGATATCAAACTTCCTTCCACCACCTCTGCCCATTGCAGGTTTTCTAATTAATTGATGTTTCTATTTTAAACCGTCTCGTATGAAGTGCAACTGAACACTTAATTGAGACTGTACAATTCAGCAGAAGCACTTCAGCCCATTAAACAAACAGATGCTTCATCTGCATCCATTTTAAGATAACTACCATTATGTGATTCCCATGTGCTGAGTTTACATTTCCAGCTTTGCTGAAATTGGTGACACAGGAGTTTTTGCAGAAGTTTCTACAGGACGGGGTGCAGGGGGGAAAGTGGAATTTAACAGAGTGACAGCACTCCTAGTGGCTGATTGCACAGTACCACTATCAAAGATCTGGCATCCTGGTTACACACAATACATCCAAATACCAGCACAATGCAAAGACTGCTTCATTATTAACAGTGATTGGCTCCATTCACAACACCTCCAATAAAGAAGCAGCCTATGCCAACCTACAGCAGGACCTGGACGACAGCCTGGCTTGGACTGACAAGTGTCAGGTAACATTCAAGCCACATACATGGCAGGCAATGACTATCTCAAACAAGAAAAACCCCAACCACCTCCTTCTGACCATCAATAAAATCATCACTGCTGAGCCCCCAACATCACCATCTTGAGGGGTCACAGTTGGCCAGAAGGTTAACTGAACTAGCCAAATCAACACTGTGGCTTGAGAGCAGGGCAGAGGCTCGATAATCTGAGAAGTGGCTAACCTCCTAACTCCTCAAAGCATCTCTGCCATCAACAAGGCTCAAGTCAAGAGAGTGGTGAAATAGTCATCACTCACCTGGACGGCTGCAGCTGCAACTAAGCACAGAAAGATCAATGTCATCCGGTATAGAGTTGTGCTTGATCAACACCTTGCTACTGAACTCAATATCCACCCACTCTGCCACCAATTCATTGTGGCTGCAGTTTGTACGATCTACAGAATGCACTGCAGGAACTCTAGCGTACTTTACCAGTATTTCCCAGCCCTGCAATCATCATGGGGTCAACAACATGCGAACAACATCACTTCCGAGTCACACACCGTACTGATTTGGACATAGATCACTATTCTTTTATCAGCACTGGGTTAACATCCAGGTCGACCTCGCACCCTAACCACGAAAACTGCAGTTGGTCAAAGAGAAAGCCCATCACCACCTACTCAGCAGAACTAGGGATAGGCAATAAATGCAGCCTTGCCAGCATAGCCCACATCCCGAGAACAAAAAAGTTCTAACATGCAGTAAATGCGCATACTAGCATGGTGCCTGTGAAGAACTAACTTTCCATGATAACGAAAGGCAGGTCCAGACAAATACTTTCATTTACCGCACACTGAGGTGGTAATAAAGTTGATACTAACAGAGGGCCAAGCAATTTGCTCTTTCAATAAACTTTGAGCACAAATCATAGAATTGTCTCACTCGCACTCAAATTTCCAGATAGCGCACAGTCTCCTTTGTAAAGCTTGCCCATTAAACTGCAACTACATTAACGCCTCGATTTTATTCTAACCCTTCTGCAGGGAACAGAGCACATTTCAGTCAGATGCCCTCGTTAAACCCCGCCCGGTTTTACACTCCAATGACCTCTGATCTGAACGTGACCTCTCTCCGCCGGACGGTAAGGTTAAAATCGGAACACAAGGAACAGAACTGCAACCATATGTATCTCTACAACAGCATACCTGTCCTTCAATCCAGCGCGAATATTATTGCATACTACTGATATTTTCCTACATTACAACAGTGACGACACATCTAAAAGTACTTCATTGGCTGTCAATCGCAGATAAGGCCATCTCTGACCACTTCCTCATATCGCTTTCCACCCACATCC
Organism: Somniosus microcephalus; assembly: GCF_052327205.1. Lineage (NCBI taxonomy): Eukaryota > Metazoa > Chordata > Chondrichthyes > Squaliformes > Somniosidae > Somniosus > Somniosus microcephalus. Next base: position 55,559,234 of record NC_140991.1, on the reverse strand, counting down.
CCCTTCCACCCCTTCTCCCACTCCTCAACCCTACTTTCTTCTGTGTCCGCCCCATGAAAAAAAACTCTCCCAACTCTCTGACAACTGCATAGCCTTTGGCTCTCTATTCACCACAACATTTCTGCAGCTACTGATCTGCTCAACCAAACCCTCACCACCACCTTTGATGCCCTAGTCCCTTTTAAAATAATTGGCCACTCCTGCTGGTACGGCCCTCATCTTCGCTCCCTTAAGTCCAAGGGACGCAGACTTGAACGGATATGGCGGACAACTGGTTTAGCCATTCACTGCCAGATCTGGCTGGACCATGAAGCATTATCGGGTCCTGCTCTCGTCTGCCAAAATTGCTCACTATTCCAGAATCATTCTGGAATGCAAAAATAAACCCCGGCTTCTATTCTCCACTGCTAACCATCTTCTTAAACCCCTCTTCCCCAGTCTCCTCCATACTCACCTCTGACAACAAGTGTGACGAGCTCATGGACTTCTTTATCTCTAAGATTGAGACCATCCGTTCAGCTGCCTCTGCCACTTCCCTTCCTTCCCCTAGCCCACTGGCCAAACTTCCTCTAAGGTTCCCCCCTGCCCTAGCCCTGAACAATTAGAGGAGCGCAGATATCTTGTGGGGGGGGGGGGGGGGGAGGAGGGGTTGTGGGGCTGGAGGAGATTTCAGAGATAGGGAGGGGCGAGGCCATGGAGGGATTTGAAAACAAGGATGAGGATTTTGAAATCAAGGCCTTGCTTAACCGGGAGCCAAAGTAGGCCAGCAAGCACAGGGGTGATGGGCGAACAGGACTGCCTCTTGAGCATCCCTGATTACAATCGCTCAACCACTGATGGCAGTGCCTTCTGTTGCCTCGGCCCCAAGCTATAGAATTCCCTGCCTAAACCTCGCCGCCTCTCTTTCCTCCTTTAAGACGCTCCTTAAAACCTACCTCTTTGACCAAGCTTTTGGTCACCTGCCCCAATTTCTCCTCATGTGGATTGGCATCAAATTTTTTGCCTTATAATCACTCCTGTGAAGCGCCTTGGGACGTTTTACTGTGTTAAAGGCGCTGCAGTATATAAATACAAGCTGTCGTAAAGCACTTCAGGAATTTCTGAGGTTGGGAAAGGAGCTATATAAACACAAGTCTTTCTTTTGAGAAAGGCTCTGAGTCGGAGTGTACTTGGTCTTAAGCTGGTTCTCACATTATTGGAACAAAAGCAAAGTACTGCAGATGGTGGAAATTTGAAATAAAAACAGAAAATGCTGGAAATACTCAGCAGATCAGCCAACAGCTGTGGAGAGAGAAACAAGAGTTAATGTTTCAGTTCGCTGACGAAAGGTCAACGACCTGAAACTTTTAACTCGGGTTTCTTTCTCCACAGATGCTGCCTCACCTTATTGGTATTTGCAGATGAATACCCAGGTGTCAACTCCAATGAAGCAGCTATCAGATACGCGATTGATGATTTGTCATCCTGAATATATGAAGAGAGAAAGGAAAATGTGTTGGGTAATTGAGCATCTGATTGTCAGAGCCGCATATGATGGAATTACTTTTTCTGTTGGCTCCTTAGGTTCCAGCGCAAATTCTCCACAGACCGTCCCAGAGAACTTCCACAAAATATACAAGTCATCATCAGCAGCCACAGTTGTGAATGACTGGGAAGAATTCCCCACAGCCTGCACACATCTTAAAACTAGGAATAGGCAGAACAATGTTTTTGCCACAAAAAAGGAACCAATGGAAATGTGTAAATAAAACTTCAACCAATAGGCCGAAAACCAGATGCAGCTTAGTGATGTTTTCTATATAGGCATGTATAACCGCAGCCAAGAGTAAAATAAATAAAGGTACTTTCATATTGATAGGGTGTCATCAGCAGTAGCATGCACTACTTTCATTGATAACAAAATTTAATGTAAACCATGTGCACCCCTGTCCCTCCAGTGGTCCCCACAGGTGTCCAGAGAGTGGAGGCTGAAGAGAGTCAGAAAATGTAGGGCACTTTTTATTGGTGCTCTAGGTAAGTGATAGTGCACAGATGCACTAAAAATGGGAGCAAGGTCCTTAAAGGTCTCTGTTTGACCACCATCATCCCAGATCGATAAGGTGTGGTGTAAATAGGCCAAGGGAAAGAGAGATATTTGATGGCGTAACTTGCCTCCCTCAAAGTAGAGACACGCCATGGAACTTAAACAGAAAATGTTGAAAATGCATAGAATGTCAGACATCGTGCGAGAGAGAGATCAGGTAAAATGTTAACGATGACTCTTCACCAGAGCAGGCCATTAAACCATCGTATCCTCTAGCCTGTTTATAAAAGGTTAATATTTTGTTTGTGACTAGTCCTCCTCTCCTACATGCTGATTGGCTTGTTCGGCATTCCCACCACCATCCAATTTCATTTCAGTATGTCAGATTCTTTTTATTCCTGTGGAATTTGTTAATACCCATGGTATATGGAAAACAAGTCAAAGAGGAGCATTTATGACACAGCATTCCTTTGAAAATATGAGAAGATTTGGTGTGTTGGTCCACCCTCTTATTTCTGCATCTCAAAACCATTGCAAATCTTACACACATCGGATGAACAACTGAAATAGCATGCAATTTCAAACAAGTATAAAACACTTTCAAAAAGTAATTTTACAAAGATGCCCAACAGTCATTTTTTTTTTCAAAAATCTACCTCTCAGGTCTTCAAACGTGAACCAGTTCCAAATGACTAGCAGGTTTAGCCTGTCTGACACTATCCACCTCTGCACGTCAGACCATACACAGGTGCAACAGCATTCTTCAATGCATAACTACAAATAAGCTTCATTGCTTGTGTAGTTGCATTGGATTTTAATAAATCAATAGGTGGATCACTCAAATAATCACTGCAACAATCTGCTCACATTTGACGATGGATGATATTCCAGGATATATTCTGAACTTGAATGACAAACATGAAGAAAATGCGGAAAGTTCACAGGTAAGGCAAGGTCACTTTAATCTTTGAGTGTCACATACAAGTTGATTAAATAATGAGCCATGAGCGCAAGGAGAGATTTTCATGTATTTGTGGGGGCGGGGGGTGGTCGGGGGATGGCAGTGTGAGACGACTGCAAATTGTGTAATATAAATACATTCTTTACACAATGTTCCCAATAAAATTTAGATGCAAACATACTATTGCTTCATACTGCGTGGGACACTCAAACAGCTTTCTGGACCACAGGGCATGAGTGGAACATTGAGTTCTCAGTACTTCAGACAAGCATACATACATATTGATCAAACTCTCTGAAGAGATGCAATCTGTATTTCTCTGTATTATGATATTTCATATTTATCATGCTCTAAATATAAAAGTCTTTCACATCTAGAATTTATATTTCAACATAACCAAACCTCAATTCATTTCTATCCTATTGATTCTCTCATTTTGTTTCGAACACCAAGTACAAATACAAATTAAATAAACCAGACTTATTCATATATTCATATTGCATATACATCAGCCAGGTCAATAACTGAACCATGACCAGCACCAGAGTACTCTGGAATCTGAATTCGTAAAAGAAAGCCAATGTGTTAACTGTAAAGAGATAGCAAAAAGAGTCCCGTTTCCTGTGTCTGCAGGAGCCTCTGGACATCATAGTCCTGCACTTCTACCTCCTCATCCTCTGCATAAATACTCAGGTGAATCTGTCACCAAGGTAACTACTCACAATGATAGTGGTACCAGAATTGATGCTCCTGTTGGAAAACTGGCTAGGGCAACCATCTTAACAAAGCTGTCATCCATACAGAGCTGATTGTGTCAATCCGAAAAAAAATACTTTTGAGGGGAGCGTGAGACGAGGGAAGAGAAAGGGGAAAGTTGGTTAGTCGGCATCTTAGCAGGTCAGGCAGCATCTGTGGAGAGAGAAACAGAGTTAACGTTTCAGGTTGATGACCTGTCATCAGAACTCTGATGAAAGGTCATCGAACTGAAACATTGGCCCAGAAATTCAGGTCGGGGGCTTCCCGCGGGTGCAAGCCCCCGACCTGCACTTACCTTGCGCGCCGGCCGTTGAGCTGTGGGCCCCCGTGGGATTCCGATCCGGGGCCTGCTCCAGCTGCCGGCGCGCAGTGCTTGCATATCCCAGGGGCGCAGTTCGTTCGAAGCGTCCCCTGGGCCATGGGGAACCAATCGGAGCAGGGAATGCTCCATTCATAAGTCTGACAGGAAGTGCTGTCAAACTTAGAAATACTACGGGCCCCTTCTTCTGACAAAACATCACTAAATCTTCAAATAAATTTTTAAAAAACATCACATTATTTAAATAAACTATAAATTAAATGAAGTAACTATTTGAAACAATAATTTAAATTTTTGAAAAAATAATTTTATTTTCCAACAGGGCTAAAAATAAACTTACCTTGCTTTAAAGTACTTAAAAATAATAAACCTGTGGAAAAAATGTTATAATTTTAATTAATTCACCACTTACCTTGTAAAAAGCAGGCCTTACGCCTGCTTTTTACATTTCTAAATTTTGCAGACTTACCTTCCTGGGAAAACCTGTAAAAAAAAATGAAGTTCGATGCGCACGTGCAGCCTCTCCCGCGCACGCGTTCGACCTCTCAACCCCTGCTTTCAGGGGAACGGAAGTGCCGGTTTCCCGCGCATGCGCAGTGCATGCAGGAAACCAGCACTTCCATTGGGCCTACGGGTGAGTACCCAGTGCGTACTCACCCGTGGAGACCCGACTTTCTGGGCCAATAGCTTTGTTTCTCTCTCCACAGATGCTGCCTGACCTGCTGAGTATTTCCAGCATTTTCTGTTTTTATTGCAGATTTCCAGCATCCGCAGTATTGTGCTTTTGTGTTGTGGTCAGCATCTTACTTGCCTTTGAGAGAGTTGTCCCTGGAACAGTTCAACAATGGGACCACTTCCTACTTGTTGTGTATCAATCAGAATCAGCGCGTGCGCTAAGCCTGAGACAACTGTTTGAGGTGGCCATAAGCAGTAAGGAATCTGCCAAGCATTAATCAAAAGCTCCAGCATAGCATTGGTTCAACTGCAGAACTCCAAGTGGAGCAATATTGAGGCTGGTGCTGGTAGTTGTTGGCGTCCAATAGGATTTCAGCACATAATCCAAACCTGTATAAATCAGTACGGCCCAGTCTGTGCATCATTGTAAAAAATATCCTGAGTGCTTCCAGCTTATTAAAGTTAAAAGTGTGTTTCTTGGCAGAATCAGAAATGTCTCTGCCCCTGTAGGAATCAAGCTTGGACATTCTTGTTATTAGGATAGTTCTCCAGTGAGCAA